>NC_044335.1:14654323-14973939 GCF_007399415.2 Gopherus evgoodei | reverse complement strand
ATTAGGCAACTGTCTACACTAATCAGGGCAAACAGGCTAGCTCCTTGCTAGCAAGAAGCCTGCTTTGCTGAAATGCATTTTAACATAGATTATCCTGGCTAATGTAAACAAGGCCTTAAGATAGCGTTTCTCAAACTGGGGCTGCTGCTTGTGTAGGCAAAGCCCCTGGCGGGCCGGGCCAGTTTGTTTACCTGCCCCGTCTGCAGACCCGGCCAATCGTGGCTCCCACTGGCCGCCTTTCGCCACTACAGGCCAATGGGAGCTGCTGGAAGTGGCAGCCAATACGTCCCACAGCCCATGCCGCTTCCAGCAGCTCCCATTGGCCTGGAGCAGTGAACCACGGCCAGTAGGAGCCGCGATCGGCCAGACCTGCAGACGGAGGAGGTAAACAAACCGGCCCGGCCCACTCGGGGCTTTCCCTACACAAGCGGTAGCCCCAGTTTGAGAAACACTGGTTGAAGCCAATTGCAGGTAGGCCCGGACATCTCTGACTCATAATATACCAGATATCATGTATAAATACAAAACTGAGTTCCATTTATAGTCATGGGCAAAGCCTATTCTTTAGAAAAAGGTGAAATACACAGGACATCTTATATATCTATGTCAGACTCACATTCTCAGAGGTAAATTTTCAAAATATTGCAAGTGAAATCCTGGCCCCATTGACATCAATGGGAGTCTTCCTGTGTGGTTTTAGCCATACGACTTCTAATTTGAGGAAAATCACATTCATAACACCTTGAAAATGTGCCCATGTCTTCTTATGCTGAAATTCTTTCGCTGCTTCTGATCTGAAGAAAAATGTGCTTTATGGAAAATAGATGGGTTTTGAGTTCTGTGCATTTTTCATCTTTTTGTGGTGGTGGTTGTTGCTTTATTCAATAATTCTTAAATATGCTTGGGATTCTCCAGAACAGAGCCATTAGGTGATTCAGTCTCATGGTAAAAATGCCAAAGGATGATTACTGGTATATTTCTGATAAACCCCATATTTTACCTTTATACTTCCCCTTTTATTCCTGAAAATGCTTTACAAATTGGGTACAGGCAACAACCCTTAGATGCAGCCATTACTGGGTAGAAAGGTGACAGCCTAGTAAAGAACTGGCACAGTGCCTACTGCTCAACATGTGTGTGTTTGTGTGTTGGAGGGGGGCCACAAGGGAAGTAAGGGCAAACCACTGTTCACATGAAAAATCATCATTGGATCTTCAGTACTAACACAAACTAGGCATATGATTGAATTAAGTTGGAGGTTCCAGTGTGTAAAATGTAATGGATGTAAAAACTGCAGTTTTGTTCTGGCGCCCAAAATGTTGCTTTTCATCAAATTTTGGAGGATTTTTTTTCGTATGTTTATTTTTGTTTTTGCATCAGAACATGCAGCAATTCACATGTGATGATGTGAGACAAAAATCAAAGATCTTTGTCGTAATGCAAATTCAGATTTAGAACTTCAATATTGTTGAAGTTATTGAGGATTTTGCTTGTTTTTCATTCTAAAATGGTGCATCAAATCTGGGAGCTACTGCCATGGGAAAAAGCTGCGGCGAAGCTATATGCTGGTGCTTGGTGCAAAGCATGGGGTGTAAGGAGAGCGGACTGTGCTTAAGAAGATAAAATGGAAAATTATTATTTATGTGGGTGGAATGTGTAATTACCAGGTAGGTATGTAATTTTGTAAATTAATATATAGTATAATTCAAAACTTTGTGTCTTTTGGGGAACTTTTTGGGGAACCTTTTCTGCGGTGTCAGCCACATAAGTTCAGACTGCCTGAGCATCACTTTGACTTTCAAGTTTTAATAAATTCTAAAATGCAAGCCAAAATTCCGCTGAAATTTCCAAGTGTCACCTTGTTTTGGTGCAAAACCATAAACTGACTCTATGCCCTAATCTACACTGGGGGGGGATCAATATAAGTTACGCAACTTCAGCTACATCAAAAACGTAGCTAAAGTCAACGTACATAGATCGACTTACTATGGTGTCTTCACTGCAGTGAGTCGACTGCTGCCTGCACCTCTCATGGCACTGGAGTACAGGAGTCAAAGGGAGAGCACTCAGGGGTTGATTTATCGTGTCTAGATGCAATAAATCGATCCCCGCTGGATCAATCGCTGCCTGCCGATCCGGCGGGTAGTGTAGACATACCCTATGTTTTGTTAGAATGAAGCCCAGGTTCATAAACCTTATAAATCTTCTGACAAATTCAGGCTGAGTTTTGAATTTCTAATGAAACCCCAAACCAGGTGAATATTTGGTGTTCTTTGTTTCATAACAAAAGTTTTGCCCTGCTGTATAAGTAGGGATACAAAAAAGCATTACTCTTGCCCTTAAGGCTGATCTCGTATGAATTTGATTTAACAAATTAGCTTTAAATACTTTTTTGTAGTTCTCTGAAGGCAGCTGTAACAGAGTGCCTATGGTGAGTAGCAAAGTATAAATACCTAAGGAGAGAGAAGAGTTACACCCACAAACACCCAGGTTTTAGCTATACCTTATGTTCTTCAAAAGGAATCTGAAATAATGAGCTCTTCCCCTTTGTGACAGGTGGGACTATGTTTGTAAGAGGAAGCAGGGTTCTGCAGACACAGGTCCCCTTGGAGGGGAAAAGAGAGCCACATAAGCCAAATGTTTTTTGGGCTAAGATGACTTGTGTCTTCTCTCCTTTTGGTGGCATGAATCAGGTCTGTTTAGTTTTTTGCTCGTTTACCCTGAAACTGTGTCCTTTGAGGCTCCAAATTCACTGTAGAGTAATTATGGTAAAACACAGCTGGTTCAACTGTGGTTTCTTCTTGCCTGTGTGGACACATTTTAGCCTCAGGGTCTGCCAAAGTTAAGTCATGGCTCTCTAACATGAGGCCTGATTACCACACTAATTATGATATCCTTGCAGGGATTCCTAAGAATTCTTTTCTTGAGACAAAAGATCTAGTAACAGGGATGGAAAATCTCGTGTGAACAAACTCTCCCCATGCATTCTGAATTAAACCATCACTGATTTATTTAAATACAATTTGGTGAAAATAATCTGGTGCATGTAGAGATCTTTGTTCACTGAGTTTCCTCCCACAACCTAAGTTAGCATGGTTGAGATATGGACTTCCCAGAAAGACAAGGGAATTTTACACTAAGAAACTGGACAAAACCTAGTGATGCCCTACTGAATGTGGCCGTAAGCAGTCAAGAAAAGAACACCTTGCACTTATCATATGGCAGGAACCATACCGCACAATTCTGAGCTGCCATTTTTTAAATGTTTCATGGGGGTGGGGTGGAGAAAGAGAGAGAGAGAAAGCGAGAGAGAGAGTAGATTTAATGATATATAATAATGTACTGTCTCAGACATTAAAGGACATCATTGGCTCTCTACTCCCTGGTGTAAATCAATGTAATGTGAGAATCCTTTAAAAGGAACATGGAATTTAAAATGGAAAATATCAGAACCTAGTAGAATTACCGCTAAACTCATCAGTTTATTATCTAGGTGTGCTTAATAGCCTGCTGGCTGATGAAAAATCATTTGCTAACCCCAAGGAATAGTTCATTTTCCAACTCAATCACTCAGCCATGCATTGGCTAGTGCTTTTAAAAAATATACCATATATTACTTCTTTTGTCAAACTATGGAGATCATTTATAGCAGCAATAACTTCCATTAACACATCTGCCAAGAAGTTTAGTTAGAACAGGTAAGACTTGATATGGAATTGAGATGTTAATAGTAGCAAACAAGTTATTAAGTGATGATACAGGCTTATTTTAATGTGGTTGTTGATTGACAATGGATTCATTCATTTTCATAGTAATTAATAGACTGGTTTGTTTTTCGTGTGAAGGACAAGTCCTATATATGATTTGTGGGCTTGATTCTCATTACACTAAGTTCCCTTTACACGGTGGTGGTGTCTTTCTATTGTATTTGGTACTTCAATAGCACCTATCATCCTTGGATCTCAAAGGACTTTACAAACAAATCTGGGACCAAGTTCTCTTCTCAACTACATTGACAATGGAGTTGTTCCAAACTGATGCCAGTGTAACTGATCTGTTCTAATGAAGTTGCTCCAGATTTATAGTGGTGTAGCAGAAAGCAGTCTTTGTTGTGGCTTTTGTTGCATATAAGTCAGACACTTCACCACAATATTTCATCATGGTATGTAATTAGATCCTCCCATCATGCTTTGAAAATGCACCTCTTAATTGTATTTTGTATCTGTACCCTGCTGTAAGTGTCTTAATTCACAGCTTGTGTGAAGATAGTGACATCACAGGTACTCTGCCAGCAAAGAAACTCCTGCTTCTTACAGACTTGAGGGATTCATAGAATGGCATTTTTTTAAGAGCACATCTTTGTTACGAAAACAGGGGTTTATTAGGAAACAGTCAAGCACCTTAAATTGGGTCCAAAAGATATTTGCTTCTTATCAGTTTGGACAAGTTCTCATGTTTTATGTCTTGAATCTAACTTAAAAGATGATCTTAGAAATCTATAGGACTTATACAGAATAGGAAACAGGAGCTCTGGGTGATGGCTCTTGCTAGGCCATAGGTTTACTGTACAGTTTTGCTATGTTTAATTGGTAAGCACTCCACAAGCGCATGCTGAGGATTTCGGGGACCATTTTTTTCAGTTTCTTGACCATGATTACATTTTTTGTAGTTTACATTTTTAGCCACTAAAGAGTGATACTTTATAGATAGAAAATGAGATGCTCTGAGTATTCACAAGATGAGACAGTGACAAATCTTATTACCATTAATACCAAAACCCATAAGAGTTCAAGTCTCAGTTGCTGTCTTATAGTTTAGTGTGTGGGGCTTTTAGGGGGGTCTCATACTAGTCATCCAGTTGTCATTGTTCAAAGGCAATTTTTTAGTCAATTTATAAACAAATATGCAGTTGAATAAGCTGAATTTAGTGATCGTGAAACCTTCAGAAAATAGTATTGTGACACCAAGAAAAATGTCTTCTCCTCAAGGATTGCTAATAGGTCACAGATTTACTGCTTCTCACAAACAGCCAGCATCCTGCAGAAATTTAGCCTGGGTGTACTTTTGTGCTCTATGTAAACTTATAGCAAGTGCCTGATCAGAAAAAATTATCCTGAGCTGCCTTAGTTTGCATCACTAGTGTTAAGTGTCTGTCAGCATTTCCATTGTGATCTCCCTTTTGAGGGATTTATCATTCAGCTCTAAAAACTGGCTCTAGGCTAGAAATTGGCATACAAGGGAGCAGACTTGGTTCAAAGATGCTTTTAAGCTGAAGAACTATGGAAAGAAGAGGGGAGGGGAGGAAAGTCATTTTCTGGCTTCAGAGTTTTCCCCCCTCCTCAATACTGTATATCTGAGGTACATTCTATTTGCAAGGTATGAGGAGACTTGGGGTTCGAGGCTTCCTGAGAAATCTAGTAAGAAGGTTTTCGGGACACAGTCAGGATTTAAAATGGTCTGAAAAAAGTGCGGGCGGGTCTATCATAATCTATCTCCCAAAGGCATGCTAGATGCTTCACAGAAGGCCTAGGAAGACAGGATCCCTGACCCTAAGTGCTTACAATCTATAATCCTGAAAAAATACCTGTCCTGATGGATCTTTCTGTCCTTGGTGTGTGTGTAGGGTGGTGGTGGGAAGGTCACTTTTGTTAACTTCAGTCGGACTTCACCAGAGTACATGCCCTTGGTGGATTGTGGCCTTCAGGTGATACATGACGTGCAGGAGTGGGTGGACTGAGGGTGGTGGCGGTGATGGGGATGGTGGTGGTACATTATTGTTTGCTTTCTCCAGCGTGTGATCAGCTGGGAATGCTCTTTGTTCATACAAGGGACCACAGCCAGCTCCTTCTGAGCCATTGTACATGATCCTGTCATTAGTCCATGGATGGAAGCACTCTCAATATGGGCTGACAATCTAGACCATAATGACTTTGCAGGAGTCCTTCATTTACAGTCTATCATCTCAATATTCAGTAGGCTAAGGGTCCCTTGTAATACACATGGACACATTAGAGACCATATTGTCCTCTCCAGTCAATCATACATAACTTATAAGAAGGCTACATGCATCATTTAAAAAAAGAAACAAGCAAACAAAATTACATATTAATATTAAGGGTCTGGACTTAAATACATACCAGCTAAAGAAATGTGGAGTTAAGTCTTTCATTTACCAAACCTATCCTTGCAATACCTACAGGCACAAGAGAACAGATTAAGCATGGAGTGGGAGCATTTACTCTGCATGTTCTTGCTTTTGAGGGTTTATTATGTAAGGCCCTTAATATTATTTTATCCTAGTCTTTTTATGTTAATAGTTTTAAGTGTCTCTGTGTTGTTATCCAACACTACAGTGTGAGATAATATGCAAGGGCGCTTGGTGCTTATGGAGTCTTCAGATTTCCTATTGTGGGTATCCTGTCTGAATACATATAAAATTAATTTAGAAAATATCTGTGTGTATTTGGTACCAAACATGTTGATCTTTTCTTTTGAAAATTAATACAGATTTTTTTTGTAAAAAAGCAATTACAGAAAACAATGAGATATGCTATAATTACACACTGTATTTTTTTTTAAAAACCTATGGATATTTGTGTATTGCAGTTATTTTGATATTAATTAAATTCTCTAGATAAAGAACGTAGTTGTGTATCAACTTTGTTAAAGCTAGTATTTGTAGCAATCAGCATTGGTACCTATTGTCTATTGCAATCTATCAAGACTTTGTTTCAGACTACAAAATCTTCTAAAAGGAAACAAAGCAGATAGCATGCTTTAGCAGGCTGAAGTCCAACAAATGTCAAATTCTGAACAACATTACTTTGTGTCTCTATTTAACATTAAAGCTGATGGCTTTTTGACAGGTTTATAGCTGACAACTTCCATAGCCAGTCATGCAGCACAATTATGTTTGAGCTAATTTGATGAATCAACTTGATGTTCTATAGTCCCAGTTGGCTTCAATAGCGTATGTGCTCAATTTTCTGCTGGAGGTCAAAAATAAGCTTTGAAATTTGGCTAATCCCATCACATCCGCAGAACGTGTCTGGTGGAATAATCTTTGGACATGCAGTATTGACTTATGCTAGAAATAGGAAGGAAAATGTGGTAATTTCATTAGGTCTATCAGTCATGAACGGAGTAGGCACTGCAATCAGGGGTGTCGTGTCCAGTAATTTACTTATAAGCACTCAAATGCTTTAGTGGTTAGGGAAGGAGGGGACACATTCCTCGAGCGTGGTTCTTGTTATATAGGAAATGGGTTTGGTAAGAGCATTACAAAACTGAGGAAGGGAAATGTTAAGCTTTTTTAAATGGTTCTTTTCCAGCATGCTCAAGAAATTACGATATCCAACTGCAGTCATGTCATTAGTGATGATGTTGTATGCCTCGAAAGTCACAGGTCGTGTTGTATATGTAATTGCCATGTTTGAAATAAAAATTCTAGACTAATTGAAGCCTTTCAAATGGTAACAAAGCCATATTAAATACATATGAGCAGCTAGCACAAACTTTAACAGATTTCTCCAACCAAATTTATTCAGCGTAATGCACCTTTTATTGGGTTTTAAGGACAGGAATTTCAGTTATACTTGACGCTTGCACCCATGGACACTAACAGTGTTCAGAAGAGGAAATTGAAAGCTTTAGCATTAGCTATGGCCTGACATTGAACAAACCACACAGGGATAGGTGTTGCTATGTTCTGACACCCTTCATTGAAGTACAGTCATGGGCACTGAAGGACCCAATATTACAGCCCTTGATTGGGCAAAAACTCCATGGAGACCAATGGACATTTTGTCTCCTTCCAAGCTCCAGTATCAGGCTGTAAATATATTGCTTCTCTTGGAGATAAAGTATTTGCTCCTGCAGGCAAATTATTCCTTTGCAGGAGCTTGGGCACATTTAGGTGACTCTAAATACATCTCTTGTTGGCAGCAGCAATCTCAGTGATCCGCAGCATTTTCTGATGTGATGGCATTCCATTTTGGAAGATCAAAAGACTGTAATGAGCTAACTAGTGCATTTGTCTGCTACTGCCCTCCATTGTATGTGTTCTGAACAACACTGCAATATACTGTCACATCCGTCTGCTAGCAACTGAATAAGAGATTTGCCTTTATCTCCTGCTATACAGTTCTAGTGCTTTGGAGCTAGAGTATCTCAGAGCTATCCCTATTGCCCGTGTGAAGTTTAAAGAGCCCTGGTGTGTAACATAATGGCAATGATGAAACCCTGGGTGGTAATGGAATTGTTACAATGCCCAACCCAGGGGCCTGTGAACAGGCTCTGATTCAGAGCCACCTGCACCTTTGCATTATTCGTTTTGCTCCCATCTAGCTTGGATTTGTAGTATAGTGAAGGGATAGAATTCAGGCTTCCACTTCTGTTCCCACACCCAGTATAGTCTAGCTTTGTTATATTGCTCCCCTTGAGAGTGTCTGTGGTACAGTGAAAGGGATTAACTAGCTTTCTGGGTCAGGAAATATTTACCTTGTAAATTACATGTGTCTTCTGGGGGCCTTGGGGTGGGGATTATTTTATGCTTTGGAAGCTGATGTAAAATAAAGCAGTGTTCCAAGATGAAACACACAAGTTTCCTGTTTCCCACATGGAGAGAGTGTCATTTACTGTGGGACTTGAATGCTTTGGCATGTTTCCTATTGCCTCCACTGTTTCCTATGAGAAATGCAGAGCTTAAGGAGCTCCATTAAAACTAAGTGATTTAGGAACCGATGCTGTGAGCAGCTGAAATCTTTTAATTCCCAAAGGGCTAAATTCTGCTCTAAAACACCCATGCAAATTTTGTCTCATCCCAAGCTCTAGTATCAGGCTGTAAATGTATTGCCCTCCCTTGGAGATAAAGTACTTGCTCCTGCATGCAAATTATTCTTTGCAGGACCAAATTGAAAATACCTCTGTTGACATTAGTAGAATTACTCTGGATTTACACTTGCAGGATCATCCCTAATGGTTCAGAACCAAATTTTGAAGGACATAATTTTGCGCACACCCAACTTGCATACGCACAACTCAGGATGCTCACACTTAATTCAGGTTAGGCCCAACCCCTTGATTTGTGCAGGTGCACTAGGGATGAGTGGGAAGGGAGTTGTGCACACAAATGCCAGGCAAGTGTAGGGTTGTACCTTCAAAATTTAACCCTGAGTGATAATCACCCTATTACACCTCCAGGAAAGGTATCTTGCCTAAAGGGTTAACTAAAAGCGATTTCATGGAGAACTTGTCTGGAGAAGCACTGTGTAAATAAATGAGTATGAACTGGACTAGAAAGAAAGTCTTGCTACACAGGGATTTGAATACTCTTCTTCTCTGGCAATACATTCACACTCAGTCCACATCACTGCTCACATAGCTAGAGAGAGAGACTATATTCATGTCACTTCTGAACCTTCCTCCACCCAGCCCTTGTAACAGACACAAGATACAGCCAAGTCAAGATCATGGATCTGTGTGTTTATAAGCAGCATGCATTGAAATGCTTGATTGGATAAAAAATACAAATTCTAGTTTGCTTCACTACTTATATGTTCATTCCACTGACAACGTTCGTATATTTTACTGGACCAAATAGGGCAGCAAATAGGACTATATGTCTGGTTTTTGTTTGTTATGTGTAATAATTTAGAATACATCAAAGGATAGGACATGATTACCGAGAAATGTTTTAAGCCCTCCATTCTTAACTTGAATTTGTAACAATTAAAATGATTTACAGGGGAAAGGCTCGTATCTGATAAAAAAATTCTGCTTGCTCGGAACATTTATCCGAACAAGGATAGAGTTTCTAATGAAGATTGCAGATTTTTTTTCTCCTTAAAAATATAGCACAATTAAAGCCTTCTTAACTGTCTTCCATCTTGGTGTGTCTAAATATATAATACAAGTCTAGACTCACCTTTGTCTCTTAGTAACAGATTTCTCTACGTATTCCTTCACTGATATTTTTGTGGTCAGTATGTTTTCTAAGCTTTGCCACTGGACAATTTTATCTTTGCTTTTTTGATTTGGGTATTTAATTTGATGAAGTATCTGAAATAATCTGGACTGTTTTCGACTGAAGTAGCACTATCATATTTTGGCTGATTGCAGAGTTGGGTATGGATTGCATCAGCACATCTTCAAGGAACCAACTCGGCATCGTTTACTTGCCTCTTGAATTTGACACTGTGCTAACTGGAATGAAGCCAACTGTTAGTAAATTGGGCCCATAGTTCCTGTTGTTCCTATTGAAACAACAGCTGTTTCCATTATCATTTAGGGAACGTCATCCTGTATTGTTGCCAATCCCCTAACCGTCACAATTACAAGCACAAAATCTTATAAAATTGGAAGACGTTGGCTCCATTGACCAGTAGATCTGTTCCTGCATGTACTAAGTATTGTGATCACCATTGGTTTAACACCCTATTTATAACTAAAGAAGGAAATGACATTATAGCACAAAAATCCCTTGAATCCTAATCATACTACTCTCAAAATGCTTTTGAAATGTCTCTATTCTAGTTCTAGTTGGGGTTTTTTTCCTATTCATTAGTTCACGGGAAGTTTGAAACCTGTTTTCCAGGTAATCTGATCAAAGTTATGACTCACCCTAAATGAAGAAAGAGGAGCTTTGCTTTTTAATTCATTAGACTCATTTGTGAATGAATAAAGAAAGTCTGATTTCAATACAAGGCTGCTTATTGCATAATGCATGGCATAAACATCTGCATGTATGGATGTATATGCAATATTTCATCTTCTTGTAACCATTGGAACTTAAACATTATAAAAAAAATCACAGATTTGCTAACCCCACATTTTCAGAAAACATGAGTCAGGCCCCCAAAAATCATAAGTGGCTTGAAAATCACACAATTTTAAAAATACTATATTTTGAGTTCTTTTTATTTGCCTTCTGGGTTTTAAGCCTTTAGGTTCTTGTTTTCAGGTTTTTCTCTGTGATCATGAGGGCTAGACACTTCCTTTTAAGAAAGAAATGAAAGTTTAGATTCTCACATAATCACAGGACTTCAGGAAATGAGCTTTTAAGAAAAACACCAAATTCTCAAGACTAGCGATAAAATCAAGAGGGTTGACAAGACTGAATATGGTCATGTTTTCAAATGCAATTTGTACCTAGTTCCATGTTTAATTTCTGTGCAAAGTTATCACAGTTGTTCTGTGATAGGAAGCTACTTATACAAATAGGTAATTAGGTGTGTTTGTGTGAACAGTTATCCTGCTTTCACATGCAGAGTACCAGCATGTGCATTTTGCACATGTAATTGCTCACTCAACTTGTTTGAAAATTTGTCCTGTAATATATTTGGAGAAATCTTTTTTTTTTCCAGTTATTGCTTTTGCTGTGTTATCTTCAGTTGTACTTAGACTTGTTTGTTTTGGTTTTATACGTCATTAGTTCAAGGGAAGCATAGTGCTTTTTAGGAACCATGGCCAAGAGTTTAATAAATGATTGGGTTCTGGGTGCATTTATTTTTGGGTGCCCATCTGGAGAGACTTTAAAAAGAGGCCTGATTTGCAGAGGGTAGGTGCCCGACCAAGTCTGAAAAGCAGGACCCTTTAAGCCACCTAAGGGCAGGTCTACACTATGGCAGGGATCGATGCTCTGAGATCGATCCACTGGTAGTCGATTTGGCGGGTCTAGTAAAGACCCGCCAAATTGACTGCAGATTGCTCTCCAGTCAGCCCCTGTACTCTACCCCTGATGAGAAGAGTAAGGTAAGTCGACGGGAGATTTTCTCCTGTTGATCCCCTGCAGTGTAGACTCTGTGGTAACTTAACCTAAGATACGTTGACTCCAGCAATGTTATTTACGTAGCTGAAGTTGCCTAGCCTAGGTCGACTTACAGCGGTAGTGTAGACATAGCCTAAGGTTAAGTAGCCAAAAATGGAGGAACTGAGAATCACTAGTCTCTCAAAAATCATCACCATAGTGGTTCTCAAATATAGGCGTGTTCACTGTGTATACAAAGATCCAATTCTGCCCAGAATGTAACCAAGAGAACTTCCTTCTACCCTAGGCTTTTCCAGTCCAAATAACACTGCCTAAAGTCTCTTGTATAATCACTATACTGTACAATCCCTATGCTGTAATATATAGCAGATGCTATTTATTTAAAAAGTACTAGGCCTTGTGTCTTTGTCACCTTAAGTCTATGTTTGTGTTATTTAAACAAAGAAAATTGTACAGAAAAGGTCTTTCCCTATCCTCAAATATGGGAGCTCCCTGTAAGTCAAAGAGTGCTGTCTGCATATATCTCAGGGCAGAGTTTGGACTTAATCATTCAAAACCCATATGGTAATTCTTAAGTTTCCATTTTGCTTATGTAACTAGCAGATGCATCAGTGTCTTCAGATTATTTCCATACCTTCCAAAATATGCACAATATATGCATCCATTATAGGTCTGGAGATTATATCTGTCAAGACTGGCTACACGTGGGAGAAACATGATGCTAAAATATGTGGCAAGCATGGGAACTGCATGAACAAGAAGCCCTGTACTTGAACTCATCAAATGATTCTGACACTGGCCAACTGTAAAGCTGATACATCCAGGAAATGCTGTCTCTTGCCCCAAGAAAATCAGATGATAAAGGTATTTCATCTGAAGTTGAGTATCTTGCCACTTTTATCTAAACTACTTTTATTTGTGGTTTATCAACTCGAAGTATCTCGGAGAGCTACAGAGATAATAAAGTAGCTTTGAGGCCACAGAACAGGTCAATTTATCCTTGACATGTCTTGTTGTTATGTGTATTTCAGTACGATGATATTGACTTCTTTCAGAGACAAAATATTCACAGATAATAAAATTACACATCTGATACTTTGTTTAGTAAGGTTGCAGTCGCTAAGTGATTTGCCCTAGGCCACAGAGGAGATCTGTGGCAGCACAGGGACATGGACTCAGATCTCCCAGGTACCAGGCTAGTACTCTAAGCACTGGTCCTCCTTCATCCTTGGTTCCCCTGCAGAGTATGACTTGCATACTGGCTAAGATCAGGCACTAGGTAAGATTCCATTTTATTGCATCTGTGCACAGCTATAATGAGGTAATGCAGATCCAGACTTCTCAAAACAAAATTAAACAAGATTTTCTGAGTCAGACAAACATGTTTGTTTCATAGTTACTCTTTATATGCTCCTTTGCTGACATGAAAGTTGTTCAGTATTCCTATGGATATGTGATGTTTCTCCTGGTGCTGCAGAGTGCACTATATAGATAACATTTTTATGGTATTTGCAGAGCTGTGTAGGAAAGCTTAAACAGTGCTCACCCATGCTATGCCTGACTTTAGTCAGTCCACTTCTGTTAGCACTAAATTGGCCCACACAAATTTTATTTAATGTACTGACAGCCAGACCACATTGTATTTTTGGGTTTCCTTGAGGAAGTCCTCCAAGATCCCTGAAGATCCTTTTCTTTCCTCCTCAGCCACATTTTTCTTGGTTTTAGTTTTTTTTATAGATACACAGACACACTTGCCCCTGAATCCAAGAACCATAGCTTATATTGTCTTGGCCAAAGAGTACATCAGTTCTACTCATCAATCAACTAAAGGGCATTCCAGGCCAGGGGTGGAACATGTGCATAGATTATAGATTCATAGACTCTAGGGCTGGAAAGGACCTCGAGAGGTCATCGAGTCCAGTCCCCTGCCCTCATGGCAGGACCAAATACTGTCTAGACCATCCCTGATAGACATTTATCTAACCTACTCTTAAATGTCTCCAGAGATGGAGATTCCACAACCTCCCTAGGCAATTTATTCCAGTGTTTTACCACCCTGACAGTTAGGAACTTTTTCCTAATGTCCAACTTAGACCTCCCTTGCTGCAGTTAAAACCCATTGCTTCTTGTTCTATCCTTAGAGGCTAAGATGAACAAGTTTTCTCCCTCCTCTTTATGACACCATTTTCGATACCTGAAAACTGCTAACATGTCCCGTCTCAGTCTTCTCTTTTCCAAACTAAATAAACCCAATTCTTTCAGCCTTCCTTCATAGGTCATGGTCTCTAGACCTTTAATCATTCTTGTTGCTCTTCTCTGTACCCTCTCCAATTTCTCCACATCTTTCTTGAAATGCGGTGCCCAGAGCTGGAAACAATATTCCAGCTGAGGCCTAACCAGTGCAGAGTAGAGCAGAAGAATCACTTCTCGTGTCTTGCTCACAACACACCTATTAATGCATCCCAGAATCGTGTTTGCTTTTTTTTGTTATCTTCGTATAATTCCTAACCTCTTGCCAGAACAAGAAGGAAGAAACTAATACCCCAAAATTGTCTTCCGTCAAACAATACAGAGCACATATTGTTAGGGCATTGGTCTGGCTGATCTATCAGGGCAAAATATGAGTGGATAATGTTGTGTTTTTGCTTTAAAAGCATATGTGGAACCTATTTACATGTTCATATGGAATGTGTTGCATAAGTGTTTCAGGTCTTGCAGTTTCATCTTCCATGTGATGTTGTGTCTATTCCCAATAGGCACCAAGAGAACACTTCAAGTTGGCTGTTTCTGCATAGAAATATTTGCCTGAAATATATTTGTAAGGTCACTCACCACCGATGCCTTGAAAATCACAAAAAAACCCAGAAAGTTTTCACAATTTAAACTAAGTAGGTCAAGATTCCACCTAGCCTATCTGGTAATGTGTTCTACAAGCTAATGAGTTTGTAAGAGAAAAACCACATGTAGGAGGTTGCCAGGGTGAGCCTACAATCTCATTACAAACCCATGAATAGCAGATATAATCTCTGGTTTTTGTTTTATCTTTACCAAATGATATACTCTTAAAATACCTTACTATACATAGAAACTTTGGGGGATATTGCCTTAGGTAAAAGTTATTCTATTAATGTAGTTAGTTGCTATGCTGATTACTGAATGTATCCCTTCATCTTAATGAGTAGGAACATCTGGAAGATGTGCTATATGTACCTACATAGCATTTGTTTCAAATAAAATAAGAGGGATGGATAAAAGAGACCTGTGGTGTCACAGGGTGACTGACCCCTTTAAGAGGGAGCAGAGCCAGTGCACCTGTGATTGGTCAGCTGATCCCAATGATTTAAAAGGGGGAGGGGCACAATCTAGGCCTAGAGGAGAGAGATCTGGTGAGTCAGAGCCGGGGAATTGCAAGAAGCAAGGAGCAGCAGGAAGTTCTGTGGGAGAGGAGGCAGTAGGAACCTGTTTGGGGGAAAGGGGACTCCAGGGAGGAAGCCCTCGATGGTGATGCTTAGTGAACAGAGCATGGAAGAGTCCTGCAGGAAGCCCTGAAGCAGGAAGGACTGAGAAGTAAAAGGTTAAATCCCCTGGAGCTGAAGCCCAGAGTGGGCTGAGGAACTGGTTTTGTTCATTTTGCCTACATTGGGAAAAGGAAGCCACCTGAAAAGTTGATCCTTTGTGAGCAGGGGAGCAGGCCAGCTTTTTACAAACAGTATGTACGTTATGATGTTTATACTATAGTACTCATTAAGACTTTGGTGTCTATTCTAGTGGTGACTTGTATGTTGGCTATAAATAATTTCCCATGATATACTTTTGGCTGGAAGATGAATGGCCAGATTTAAAAAAACGTTTTTTGTGTCCATAATTTGCAGACAAATGTACATGCAGTAAATTTTTGATGCAACTTAGGCCGTCGTAGGTATCTTATGTACCTGTTTTCAGGGCACAATCAGGCACTTAGATAGCTGTGTGGCTTAAAGAGTACCCTCAGTTTCAGGTACAGACCTGAGCCTACAAAACTCAAGAGCTAGTGAAGCTCAGCTAAGGGCCAAGCTGAAAATCAAGTCCAGAATAAAAGCATTCTCGTTGCAAATTGAAAAACACAGTAAACAACTTAGCCAGCATATTGCTCACTCACTACTGAGTTTTCTGCTTTGCTAAATTTAACCTAGTTTGACTAGCGCTGAAGGTTCAATACCAGTTCGGGGCCAAACAAGTTTATGTAATTAAAAATTAAACTCATTAACAGAGTAACAATGTAACAAAAAATAGGGCTCTCACAGAACAATATGTTTATTACAGTTGATGTATTTTAAGGATAACTAAAGAAACCGACAAAGGCAAAGTTCCCTGGATATTAGGGAGACTGCAGAGAACAAGCTGAAGACAGGGGTTGCCTGGACACATGCAGTTTGCATGTTTGCAAACAAGGCATGAGAAAGTCACATGCATGTGAACGCTTGAATGCATTCGACGCATTCTTCTGACACCAGAGCAGAAAAAAGTGAGTGCTTTGTTGCACATCTTATCAGAACTATTACACATTGCAGGGAAAAGAAAATAGAACATTGGTCAATATTTTTCTTGAATTTATTCCTAGTGGTAGAAGCGCTGTCCAGAAAATTCTAGCTATGTTCAGAGTTCTGCGCTATATCATTGTGCTGCTTGGTAAAGTAAATTAATTCCTGAAATAACAGACAAGTTTGTTCCTTGAGGCATAGAGTGTTACCAAAGCAGTCAGAGGCCCATTTGCGCATAATTCAAGCCCTTCATGAATAGCCAAAACTTGTGGGGTTTAGGTTCTGAATCCATTTCTCAAGGTGATGCCCCATCTCATTGCTTCAGGGCTTCAGAAACAATCCAACCTCCTACAGGGAATACTCTGCATGCTCTTGTAGTCTTGTAGTCTCTTGTATCTCAAGAAACTACTTGGGTGGATATTTTGTGGCTGACCGCTAGAGGTGGGCAAGTCAATATGAGTGGAGCCAGACTCTTGCAGAATTCCTGACTCTGACTTGGCTGGATATCTATGAATGAGGATGAGCCAATGAAAATATTCTGGCATTTATTCCTGGTGGTCTAGTGACACTATGTATATCATTTCATTAAACATCTTTGTCATATGTGTATATCCAGCTCCTATCGGTTGGTTTTGACTTGCAGAGCACTGCCAGACCGTTGGTTCAGTTTAAATTAAGCTTTCAAAGTTCTGGCTCCCCTTATGATCTAACAAAAACATTTTCTGTTGACTTTTTAAAAGCTACACACATTTCACGTAAGGTTTTTGTGGCTCTCTAAAAATGGTTACCTACCAATTTATCCATGGCTGGGTCCTAGTCATTTGCTTGGAATGATGTTAGGAAACTGGAACGTTTAAACAGTGAGCATTGGCCTGAAAGTTCTGTTTTCCCCAACCTGAATACACTCAGGGTTAAATTTCAGCTCTGACTTTGCATGCCTGTTTCCTTTGCGCATGCATCCACAGATGTGCAAGTTCCTCTGTTATGTACACATGGAAACATTCTTAATTACCATTGAGGACAATTATCAATTGCATCCAAGAAATAGATGTGTAAAAGGGAAAGCTGGTTGAAAATTTGGCCCTCTGAACTTATTGCCATATTTTTTAAGAAGTGTTTTCTCACCATACTGATCCTTAGCAAACTCTTGTACTCAATACCCAGGATATGAAATTTAGGGCATGAAAAAATAATTTATTTTAATGATAATCTGGCGTATATTTTCAAGATGGTAAAAACACATTTTCCTACCAGGAGAGCTGGTGTATTCTTGAATTGTCGAGTCAGGTGAAGTGAGGTTACTAGTAAAACAAATGCTTTAAACCTATGTTTAGCTCCATACAACAGAACAATGTGGGGTTCAGCTCATTAGCATTTGAACAAATTTGTTATACTTTTCAGGGCTGTGTTTGGATTGGCCTAAACAGACTAATGCAGTGAATTCCAGATCCTAATGGCACCATTTATCAAGAGTGCACTTTTTAACATAATGCATAAACCTTTCTCACATGGTAGTTTTACTGTGCATTTAATTCTATTGCAGTTTGGTGCCTGAGGCGGAGGACATGAAGAACCTTCTAGGAAAAGGCTCTTAGATTAATCGATACACCAACAAATAAGTGGGGGAGGAGGGGGAGAAGGGGGTTCAGAACATAGCTACTGAAGGCATTCAGTCTTTGTGGCTCTGGAGACGAAGTGCTTGTTTCTACCAAGTTTGGCTTCTATACTAAAAGTAAAGTACAAAATATTGTTTTGGAGTGAACTAGTTTGAGGGATGTAGAGTTAAATTATCTATCCTTGTGTTTTATGGTCGTCCTTACCCTAAGTGCTGAGCATCTTGTACTCTACCACTTATTTAAAAAATGACAGGATCTCATTTTCCCTGCAAAGAGGTTACTTAGATTGTGAGCTCTTTGGGGCAGAGATCATCCTTTTATTTTGTGTTTGTATAGCATCTAGCACAATAGGGTTCTGGTCCATGACTAAGGCTCCTAATGTCCACAATAATATATGTAATAAATAACATAATGTATCTTATTTTATATCTGCTTTGTGCAACTATACTACACCTATCACCATGGTACCCAAGACTCTTTCTCTTCTAAGGATTGAAATCAACGTACTACCACAAGGGTCCTCAAAAAGCTAAGCTGTTCAGGCGTAGGCTTCAGCCTGAGGTGGCAGGGCTGGGAGCCCCAGGCTTCAGCCCCACACAGCAGGGCTTCAGTTTTCTGGCCTGGGTCCCAGCAAGTCTAACACTGTCTCTGCTTCGTGGCCCCCCTAAACCTGCTCATGGCCCCCCAGGGGACCCCGGGCCCCTGGTTGAGAACCAGTGATCTGTTCTATCCCCCTGTGCTGACACAGGAATAAATTTGTCTAGACCATCCCTGAATGACAGCTGTCCAACCTGTTCTTAAAACCAAACCTGTGCAGGTTTGGGTCATAATAATGTTTCTCCTCCCATAGTATTCATTTTATCTCCAAGCTTGCTCATTGTCCAAAATTATATCTTTGAAGTAATCAGTACTCACAATTCCCCCTGCACCCCTTCCTGGAACTTATTATATATACTGTACTTTGGCAAGGCCCATGGACAGCAGCGAGACTGTAGTAAATCAAATAATCTTTAGAATCTGACATGAATTGACATGAGCCAAGTATTGCAGAGTTAAAGCTTAAACCAGAGCTGAAGTAAACTATTCTCCCTGCTGGAGAGCTGAGATTTACAAGAGTCCTTTGCAATCACTTTGTACCTCATGTGGTTTTCTTTCTTTCTTTCTTTCTTTCTTTCTTTCTTTCTTTTTTCTTTCTTTCTTTAACAAAAGAAGAGACAAGAGAGCTGTTAAAATGTACGTGGAGAATCCATATTAGCAACAACGCATAAGGGTGCACTAAAGAGAGGTGGCTGAAAGTTACAAAGTTTAGAAATGGAATTGTGACATTTACAAATGACGAAACAAGTTGAAGTTTGGTTTTCTTGCATTTTTAAGTGAACTTGAAAATGGCTCCATTTTGCACCCCGGCTCCTCCGCAAAGATAATTGTGTTTTGCAAAAATGGCTTAAATATGTAAGGTGGCTTTGTCTCTCGCTGTGGTCCAAATGATTCAGAGTGAGAGAGAGCATAAGCATGCTCTATACCATAGTTGTGAGAGCACTCACTGAGGATGTGGGAGACCCAGGATCTAATACCCTACCCTCCCCCAGGCAGAAGAGTGACCTGAACCAGGTGTCTCCCATATTCCAGGGGAGTACCTTAACCATTGGGCTAAAAGGTACAAGGGATGTAGTCTCCTGGCCTCTCAGGGTATATCTACACAGCAATTAAACACCCACAGCTGGCCTGAGTCAGGTGACTCAGGCTCGGAGGGTCTGGGTAAGGGGTTGTTTAATTGTGTTGTAGACATTCAGGCCTGGGCTGCAGCCCAGGCTTGAGGACCCTGTGAGGTGGAAAGGTTCCAGAACTTGAGCTGCAGCCTGAGCCCGAAAGTCTACACTGCAATTAAACAGCCCCAGGCGCCAGCCACAGGTTTTCAATTGCAGTGTAGACATACCCTCCCTAACTGTCTATGTGCTTACTATCAAGAGAGGGTTTACAGCTGAGAATCCCCTGCAGAGAGAGGCGCCACCCTGCAGTCTGGATTGAGGCACCTGTCTCCGAGACAAAGGCAGAGCTTAGCACACACCCCTTAGCTTGGCATTGGCTCATTTAGGCAGCTTCTTGCCTAGCATGTTGACGTTTGTGAATCTCAGTCTAAGGCCATGTTTACCCTATGGGCGCTGCAACACTATAGTGTACACACTTTCTACATCAACAGAAGAGCTTTTTTTTCCATCAATGTAAGTAATCCACCTCCTCATGTAGCGGTAGCTAGGTACTCAGAAGAATTTTTCCATCAACCTAGTCGAGTTTACACCAGGGATCAGGTTGGCTGAACTACGGGCATTCAAGGATGTGCATTTTTCACACTCTGAACAAAGTAGCTAGGTCAATCTAAATGTTAAGTGTAGACCAGGCCTAAGCTGCCTATCTCTCCCCATTCATTATATGGAAGCTTATATATATATATTATGGAAATATGCTTATGAGTGTGAATATGATGTAACTGGAATATGCTTTATGCAAAAGGTCTCTTGTAAGGTATCAAAAACAAAGGTTATAACCTACTGAATCCTCCTGTTTGTATGCATGTATCATTCTTGTATCTGAAACTAGAAATATGAAGTATAACTCTGAGGTCCTATTGTAATTATGCAAAATGTGGGCCATTAATGGTGGTTTAGAATCTTGATGGATCCCATTGACTAGGACAATTGGTTGTAAATTGTTTATTTACCTGAAAACCTTCCTGTGTACATGTAGGCCAACTCAGGAAGAATGAAGACTAGGGGTTTTACAGTGACCATGTCATATGACACTGGAATCCATCTTAGTCCTTGTACTTGTGCCAAAGCTAAAAGGGGGTGGAGCAGGACAAAGAGGGTTGCCAGTCATGAGAAAACCCATTTTCCACCTGAGATTCTGCTGGAACTAACAAGGGGGAAAGGATTGGAAGGAAGGAGTCTAGTCTGTGAAAGAAGTTTATTGGTATTACCCGTAATCAGTTTCTTAATGTATTAGGCTTAGACTTGTGTGGTTTTGCTTTATTTTGCTTGGTGACTTACTTTTTTTCTGTCTGTTATTACTTGAAACAACTTAAATTCTACTTTTTATACTTAATAAAATCACTTTTGTTTATTAATCAAATCAGAGTAAGTGATTAATACCAGGTGGCGCAAATACCCGTGCATATATCTCTATCAGTGTTATAAAGGGTGGATAATTTATGAAATTACTCTGTATAAGCTTTATACAGAGTAAAACAGATTTATTTGGGCTTTGGATCCCATTGGGAGCTCGGTGTCTGGGTGCTGGAGACAGGTAACCTGCAGAGTTGTTTTCACTTAAAGCCTACAGCTTTGGGGGTGTGGCCCAGACCCTGGGTCTGTGTTGCAGCAGGCTAGCGTGCCTGGCTCAAGAAGGCAGGGTTCTGGAAGTCCCAAGCTGGCAGGGAAAATGGGCTCAGAGATAATTTCAGCACATCAGGTGACAATCCCAAGGGTGTCTTTGTGACCGAACCTGTCACAGTGCTTACCTCCAGATTTGTGAATCATAGTGATTTTCAGGTGCCTAAAAGTTATGCATTGCGTTGCTCAATGTCACAATGCATAACTCCTTTTGTGCATTCACGCCTTAACCTCTCCACCCTCCTCTGTAATGTGGAATATATAAATAAAGCTAACTGATCAGTTTCCAGAAAATGTTGATGAATAATTGTGCACTGCTGTGAAAAAATAAATCTCTATAAGTGCTGAGTATTATTAGTTTACTGTATACATACACAGGAAATGGCAAAATAAAGAGCTAGAAAGGAATAGTAGCTTCTAATCTAAATACAATGGACCTGATTTTTAAACAGGTTAGGTGCACAAAATGTATGTGTAATTGTGCTCCTAATTTGTGTGCACAATTATTATGACTGCAGGTCCAAATGAAATTATTTGAATAAATAAACTAATTGAATGAATTAAATAAATAAGTTTTCATAAGAAAATAACATAAAAGAAGCATTAATTATCTGTACATAGAGCTGCCCAATCTGCATGTGGAATTGTGGTGACTGTGCATTCAATGGCATGTCTAACTGGCTTAAAAATCAGACTCAAACAATTTCATAACCCTATAATCCCCAAATATAAGCAACTGACATGCATTTTATGTTCCAGTGTATTAGAAGTGGGAAGCATCAGTTGTTTTTAAATGGAAATACAGCAAATTACTGTATCTGAATCTCAGTCACTTAGCTCCAAACGAAGCTCAGACAAATTATGGCTTATCTGAATGTCTTCAGATAAAATTTTGGAGAGGATTAACTGTGATATTCTTTGTTCTCTATACTTTAGAGCACTTATGCCAAAAGGGGCGGGGGTGGGAGGGCTGACAACATGGGCAGGCTTTCATGATAAAAAATGTAGTAACAGCTTTAGAGGAGAAAAAACAGCTGCCCATGAGCAAAGTTAGAGTAAGATTTGGAGTTTCTTAACTTATTGCTGGGTGTGGATTCTTCATCTCTGCACACATGTTGTAGGAAGGGAGAGGCAGCAAGACAGAAAGAATGCTAGCACTGTAGTGCATAGTGAATAAGAATGACCCCAAATTCTTTAACTTCACTTGAGAATAACGTAACTTCCATAATTTCATTGATTTTCTAATCTATGAAACTGTGATTACCCACTTCCCTCCAAAAACATATTAGAAATTATGTATTTGGATTTGTTAAGGGTTTTGTAACATTCAAGGCTAATACACTGGCTTTGGGTAGCACTAATGTCTGGAACCTTCATAAAAGGGAGGAACTTAGTTTGCCAAGTTTTGGATGCCTTAAAATAAAAAGCAAAAGTGAAACAAAAGTAATGAAATAATTGATTATCCACATATGAGGTCAAGTTTTAGCTCGTAGAAATTGGTGAGCTGTACCCATTTACACCAGCAGAGACTATAACGTGTGGTTTCTTCTGTTTTGTTTTTAATTTTATTTTAAATACTTTTTCAAATGCTATTTTTAACAAATTCCAGGCATAACCCCTCCAACCCAAACTGAAACAGCAATTTTACCACATTTTACTCCTAACAATGCAATACAAATGAAAAGAAGTCATAATACTCTGTAGAATAATACATTAATCATCATCAGTCGTCATTCAGTGCACTACGTTCTTTCCATGCCATGCAAACTATGAACAGATATCCTCATGAGAAGGATAAATATCTTATCTCATAGTTCACCCTGCTTGGAATACATAATGGGTTGCACTGTGGTTATGTGTTATTTATCATCTTGTGCATGGGACAAGAGGCATGTGATCAATGTCTTTTAAACCACGAGAGAGTTATGGAAATGTTTCCCCCTGAAGTGTTGTGGAATAAGGATGTTAGAAGTCCATGTGACCAGAAGATTTTCACTGTAGTTAATGAGTTACTTTATTATTTTTCCTTAAGGATAATTAAATTGGAAACCACACTATAGGCTATAATTTATTTCATACAGTTCAAATTTGATTGGTAGATTACAAAATTTTTAAAAATAAGTCTGATAAATATAAATTAAAATAGATTGCACATATAATTGATTACATATCCTGTCATCACCTCCACAGCAAAAGCATAATCCTGTGAGGTGCTGGTGTCTCTTGCAAGATGCTCAGCATCCTCCTCTACTAATGGGTAGCAAACCTCGCTGAATCAACCCCTGGGTGAATGGATGGGATCTGCAGCAATTTTTTTTGGAAGTACATCTGTAGTGTCCCATGGGAGTAGTAGTTTAGATGTTTCATGTCCCCATTCACTTCATGGGCCAGGCTCTCTAAGGGACCCTATCTCCCATGATGCACTGTGACCATGTGACTCCCATGATGCACTGTGGCATATCATGGTGCATCGTGGGAGCTGTAGTTAGAGACCAATCAGAGGAGAATGGGGACACAAGCAGGGCTGGCTCCAGGCCACAGCGCGCCAAGTGCATGCTTGAGGCGGCACGCAGCAGGGGGCGCTCTGCCGGTTGCTGAGAGCGCGGCATGTGGCTCTGGTGGAGCTGCCGCAGGCGTGGCTGCAGACGGTTCACTGGTCCGGCAGCTCCAGTGGAGCTGCCGCAGGCGTGTCTGCAGAAACACCTGCGGGAAGTCCACCGGAGCTGCGGGATCGGTGAGCGACAGAGCGCTCCCCCCCCCCCCCGCGGCGTGCCGCCGTGATTGGGGCGGCGAAATTGCTAAAGCCGGCCTTGGACACAAGGCACCCAAACTATAAACTCCATGAAGCACCAATGGCACTGTTTCTGAATAGAAATTTTTGGTTTTCAGCTAAAAAGTTTTTGGGTTACAGCCAGACTTTTTTTTCCCCCAATTTTTCACCAAAAACTTGGAATTTTCCATGCATTATTTTCATTTTTGGTGAAATTTTCCCTGTGGTGATGGTGAGGGGAAATTCTGACCAGATCTAATTCGCACTGTGCCCAGTCTCCCACCATGCAACTCAATACTCGTGCCATACCTCTCTCACCGCCAGTCAAGTGACTTCTTAACCTTTCCTCCTTCTAAATTGGAAACTCTAATGGGGACCAGAATGTCTAACAGACCAGGACAGTAAAATAGCCCTGAACAATCCTTAACCTCCCTGGCCTAATCAAGCTATCAGCTGCAAATAGAGCCCCTTCGTGCCACACAATTCCCAGCTCCTCCCATGGGGTGAGCTGAGGGTAGAAAGTTACTGTAACTCACTTCCCCCACACCTGGCAATGTGCCACTGAGGGCAGGGTGGTAGAATAGGGTCTTAAAAGGGGGATAAATCAAGGCGAAGATGCCCATGGTGATGCCTTCTTCACTTCACAATAATGTATTGCAAAAAAAAGGGGGGGAACCAATGGGACGTGCTCCTAAATCATTTTGACACTTTTGAAAATCTGATCCCTAGAGGAAACCTTCCCCCCAATATTCTAATAACATAATTTAAATTTGAATCATTATATCGATCTCATCAATATCTCATACACATGTGCACGTTTGTGTGTGCAGACATTCAAAATAAACTTTTTTCTGCATTATAATGTTTATACCGTATCCAATTTTCTATACATCTCTCTCTGAAACCATGTGTGCTGTACTTATGTCATTTATTGCTATTTGTTTCTGGATGTGGGTTCCTCACAAAGTGCTGTTCTTATAGTGTAGTTCCAGGGCATATGTGCATACAGTTATGATACATGAAAGAACTGAAAAACAACACTTAAACTGCAGCACCTCATCTGCTCCCACTGTTTGTTTGTGTTTTTCTTTCTGTTGAACTTCATATTCCTTTCATTTGGCAACATAACATGATCCTACTGTAAAGAAATCTAGCACAACTGAGAGTGAGTCATTCTAGCTAGGGCCGGATCCCACATTCTTTATTCCAGTAAAATTCTCATGGGATTAAGTGGAAACTCTTCTTAGCTGAGAACCACATGACTGGATCCAAATCACAGGTTAGCTTTATCAGCGAGATTTTATCAGGGTTTAGAAAGGCCTGGCCATTTAGCCTGATGTTGGGTCAGATGTTAAAGTCCTTCCTTATTTCACTGAGGATCATATTCTGATACCCTCTTATGCACACTGAGAAGCACTTGGCTCTTTAAGGGTACGTCTACACTGCAAAAAGAAGACCTGCAGTATTCAGTCTCAGAGCCTGGGTCAGTTGAGTTGGGCTCATGCTACAGGGCTAAAAATAACAGTGTAGATGTTTGGGCTCTGGCTGGAAACCCCTCTCACCAAGCTCCAGCATGAGCCCAAACGTCTTCACTGCTACTTTGAGCCTTGTAACATGAGCCTGAGTCATTTGACCTGGGATCTGACACTCACTGTCACGGGTCTCTTTTGGGGTTTTTTGGGTTTTTCCAGTGTATACATACCTTACGTAATCCCTTTGGGCCTCAGTTGGTGTAAATGGGTGTGGTTACATTGGTGAAACTACAGTCATTTACACCATCTGGAGATCTGACCCACTGAATTTGATAGAATAACCTGTGTTGTAAACATGAGTAAGGACACCACAACTATCTCTGATTACTCAGGGAAAAACTCTCTTTGACTTCTATGAGAATTGTGCCTGAGTAAGCTCTTCAGGATTTCACCTTTGTATATATATTTTTAAACTCTCCTTGTAGCTCATTTCCAGTGATTTTTTTTCTGTTCTTTATGCTGCAGCAGTCATCCATCGGGTTGTAGTTACTCCCTGGTGGCTTGCAGAGAACTATAACACAGGTGAAAAAATGTCCAGTCATATATTTCAGTCATTTGACTTACTCGTCCATCTCTCTGGTATATACCTATATGTGCTTGTTTAGTTACATGTTAATGTGTAATTATTTCTGGATCTACATGTTTAGCAGGACATGGAAATAAGAGAATAATCTGTGGATAGTGGAAGTATATCATTTTGATTTACAGTCTAACATTTAAATGTTTTGAGGTCAGACCTCTGAGAAAATAATTCAGAACTGGATATATAGCTTTGATATACTGTACATTTATTGCCAACAAGTACAACACAGATTGTTTTTTTGTGCACCTGCTTTTATTGCTTATGTTAGATGCTGTTGCAGGATAGTTCACATAAACATTTATATAGGTTTTAGAAAACAGTTGTTACTGAGGAAGAAGCTTTTTCTGTTTACACAAATTCAGAACAAAGACACGGTGCTGGAGCTTCCGGTAATTGACATGTGGGCGTGTTTTTTTTTTTCAAGTCACTGACTGGAAGAAGTGAGTGTCTGAGATTTATTCCTGACAGGACTTAAATTACTGGTAGCCTGACACATTTGTGAACAATTACTAGACTCTGAGGTGTTTAAAGTAAAGGGTACTGTTTGCTCAAGGGATGGGGAAGTTTCAAAACCATTAAAACAAAATAATTTTCCATTTGATTAGTAAAAAGCAAATGCATACATTTATTTTACTAAAAGGCACGTGCAGATTTGACTCCTTTAAATATTTTTTCCCTCCACATTCATGTGCTTAAAAATTCCCTGGTTTGCGTTAAGCTTCTACACATGAGTAGAACCACAAGTCATCTGAGCTTGCAGTCAGTTATTAGAATGTGCCTTTTCTGAGCTGGTAGTGTCCCAAAAGGTGAATCCACTAGAGATTTCTTAATTAGAAAAGAGTCTTATTTTTAAGTTGCCCCCCAAGAATTTCAAAGCAGCAATTTTCATCTCCCCCCGTTCATTTTAAGTTTGGAATTACATACATAACATGATCTAAAGCTTATCAACCCATCTGTTTCAGTTTAACATGCAGCAAATATTTAAGGAAAATACACTGTTTCTTCATCTGATTAATTAAACACCTTTATTTATTTATTTATTTATTTATGACTCTAAGGGTAAATATTAGATTTATTTGCTGCATTTACATTCATTATTGATACACAGTGACTCGTTCCATTCCCTCTTTTTAGGAGCTGGTTCTAGGAAGTATGCATCCTACCACACTCTTTTTGGCAGACCTATGAGGGACAAACCTTTTAAATCATCACTTGAGTGATTCCTACCATGATAAGGAAATGTATTATTGCCCTTGATTGCAAGAGATTTTTAGGAAGTGTCCTGAAAACACAGTGAACCAAGTCTGCATGCTTTCATCCATTTTCCCTTATTAATCATGATCTGTTACAGTACAGCTACTGTTTTTGCAATTCATATTTTTTTCTGCTGTTCTGTGATGAAAGTGAATAAACATATTAGAACTACACACATCTACTAAGTCAAAATAAAGGTTTGAGATGACTAATATAAATCACTGTTTAAGGGAGAGCTAGTAAGTCAGCTACATTCCTATCCCAATGGCTAGAAGCTAGATGGTTGCTCCTTGCTGAGTCAATAAAAATGTGCCAACTTGGTTTTTAATGCTGCATGGGGCTGTGTAAAGATCTGTATGAAATGTATTTACTAGTAATAGCTTAGGGTCCAAACTTCTGAGACCTCACACCCAATATTGCCTATCCCACACATTCAAAATCTTGAGTCAAGCACCACAAAATCATGAGATTGGCTTATGCTTCTCAAAACGGAAAGCTAAGATTCCTATGTAATCACATGGCTCCTGGAGCTGGGGCTTTTAGAAAAAAAATCAAATATTGGGAGTCTTACAAAACAATTGTGTTGGTAGCCCTGTTCACAGTTGGAGTTCAGCACATCACAGGATCAGATTCTCTTTGCTTATTGTACTATTATATACTTAGGCATCTCCCCATGCAAATGAATCTTTCTGTTCCCCCTCAAGATTTAGGGAAATGCTTGAATTGTCAGAGTTGCTTATTTCTGCACACCAAGCACTTTGCTGGCACTTCAATAGCTCACACACATAAGGCCTGTGCATCCTTAGCTTCTGATAGTTGAATTTGCTCATGGGCCCCTAAAATGTACCAAGGTTCCCTGAGCCGCTTAAATATACCAATTTCCATCACTGTCATCTGTAATTGACCATACCTATGGAGCAACGTGGAACACCTAACTCTTCCAGATAGTTGGTAGCACACCAGGTGTACTACAGACTCAGAGGCAAGCTCTCTCATGACTGACTGAAAGGAGTGGGAAGGCTGACAGAAGGGAATGGGTGTGAACACTGTAGCTAGGATGGCTTAGGCAGTTAGAAAAGAAGATCAATGCAGTAATTCCTTACTCACCTTAGGACCCTTCTAGTACTATCGAATCCTTTATTAGAGAACAATTAAGTTCTGACCTGTAGATCTCTCTAGCCAGAGTTGAGTTCTACCATCTGTTGTCTCATTGGTGGCCCCTCTGCATTGTCCTCCTGTCACCCAGTCATAGTGTTAGCCTCAGACCTGCTTACAAGCTACTACAGCTGTGTGATGCTTTTACTACTATGACTGTGACCTCCAGTCAATATGGCCTAATTCCTACTCAAGACTCTGCTTCCTCACCTGGGTCCCAGGCTTGCTGTTGCTGTTGCTACAGTCCAAGTAAGAGCTCCCTGGCAGCTGGCCTATGACCTTTTGAGTCACCCCTCGGGAGGGGAAGCAAATGAGTGAATTGGCTGTTCCATAGATTCATCGCACTAGTTTTGCATCTGACAATGGCTTTGATTAAAGGATCTGCAAGCATTGCACAAGTGCCAAAGCAGACAAAATGTGCCTGATTTCTAAAACTGTCCCCCAACACTTGTAATTCCAGTTTTTCACCTGTGAATAATTGCTGACACAAAATTGGAGTTATATTTAGCAAATGTAGAGCGGAATCACTTCAGTTTTGCTGTATTCAAGGCCTTCTTGAATGCAGCAAAACTGCATTCAAGAATAGTGCTTGAGCTACTTAACTTGTATTTGCAAATACACATGTGCACATGCAAATAGGAACATGCACAAAGTATATGTGTCTGTAAAGATAGAAGGTGATTTGATAACAGATGAAAAATTGGCATTAGTGGTGCTGTATGGTGGATGGATATTGGGAAATAATGGTAAATGTTGTAAAAGGACTACAACATCACTGCAGAATGAGGGCTCCCATCCCTCTGCTGGCATGACCTAGGAACATGTTCTCAGGATTCTTTTCCTGCCAGAAGATCTGTCTCTGGCAACATTTCTAAGGATGTTCAGATCTGTGGTTAAAGAGAAAATAAGTCCATGGACAGGAAGGGTCAACAGAAGTAACTTCAGCCAATATGGAATCAGTGCAGGCAATTCCTGTAGCACAGCTGTAACAAAGATGTATGTAGGAGTTCTGGTGAGAGGCTAATCTCTGTTTCCCGGCCAGAGTCACATGGCATAGATCAAAGTTATATCCTGCCTCTAAAGCACTCCACATTGGACTAATTCTGCTCCTGCTGAAAACAATGGGAGTAGAATTAGGCTAACACTGAGCGGTTCTGAAAATCCCATCCTATGTGTAGAACACCCCCACCATATCAGTTAGCCAAACTGCCACCTGCGCTTCATTCAAGTCCCTCTTAAACTCAGCAAGCCTCACAAGAAGTTAGTTTTTATTCCCTGCTTCTTGTTTTCCCAGCACATCCCTCCTTGATTCATCAGGCTGTTAAACACTTGGCAGCATATTGTTGGCACTAAACAAATAATAAAATAACAAAAATAAAACATTACATAAAGTGCAACTATTTTAACGTGCTGCATACTGTCTCAAGGAAACATCAGGCACATTAGCAAAAAAGATCACTTTGAGGGTACCGTTTCACCCCGGGGATTACATTTTTTTGCCATCTTGCTCTTTTTGTTATTGATCTGGGGAAAAATCAAATTACAAATGCTCAAACTTTGCATCCCCTTTTTAAAATTATCCAGGGTGGTGCCTCTTCTGCAGTTTTGCTCACATGTTAATAAATTTTCTCATTTGTGAGAGTCACTGAACAGAGCCTGTGAATTGTTTTACCCAGTAGGGGTAGAGCAATAATGAAGCATTGTGATTAGTAGTGTTGGAACCTCTTGTCTTCCTCACTGAGTGGGAGGCACCATTAGTAGTAAAAGTAATTACCTGTGTAGAACATGCTGATTGCACTGAGTATCTACTATATGATACCAAGAGTCTTGTAAACTTTAGGGGCTGTAAGAGATCTTCATTTGTAATTTCACATTTTAAGCAGCGGCACTTATTTTTTTTAATGTGTTGGTGTCTAAATTACAAATAAACTTGTACAGAGCTTTTTCCCCCAAGAAAATCTTTCCCCATCAATGGTTGTTTTGAAACAAATGGAAGTTCTGAAAACACAAAACAAATGAATATAAAAGCGATGTGAACTAGAAATGGGAATGAGCTACAAAGATGGACTCAAGATACCAAATATCCCTACAGTTTAGGGGGTCCTTTGGAGCTAGATTGTGGTGCTGTCAGTGGGAACTGAAATGAACTGAAAGTGAAACTGTCATGGGAAATAACGTGAATAAAGTATCCTCAGTCAGAGTTGTGGCTCACAATGACCTTAAACTGCATGCAGACTAGTTGTTAGTAAAGATTGTGCCCAGATACTACAGGATCAAAAGCACAAATCTGCTACCGTTTGAGTTCAGCTCAAGACAAATTTCTTTAGCTGTGGGTATACTGCATGTTATAGTTGCTGGTGCCAGCCGTTTAAGGGACATTCTCACATGCATTGAACCAGGCTATGGTACACTCCCTCCTGAGTACCTGAACTTATAAGGTTTATGTCCCATCTGGGTGGGGCACTTCATAATAAACCATGACCACATACATATAGACATCATGGATATAAACAGAGATTAAATCCTGGGCCTAGAGGTCACTCCAGTTGACCTAAAGATCGTACCTCAAGGTGGATCTTGTAGCTCAGGTGGTAGAGACCAATATGCATGATGTTGAAAGTCCCAAATTCAATCCTCACTGCTCAGCATGGTGTGGACATTTAAGCCATCCATGGTTCATAATGGTTCTGATCCAAAGCCTGTTGAAGTCAATGGAAATATTAAGGTCCAAAATCTGGGTTTGGATCCTTTCTTAACATTATATGCAGCACTCTGACTCTTGTGAAAAGCACATTACTAACTTGGCAATGAACTAAGGAGTGGGTGACTATTTATGTGTTAATACAGAGTCAAGAATATTAGTCTACTCAACTGGGAGCAGAGAGCAGACAGAGGAAAAGGGTGTGGTTTTCTCTTTTATTCATTTCATTTTATTGCATGTTATTATTTATGGATGTTCCAGCTATTTTTGGAAGGATACTGGGGCATATTGATTTTGATGATTAGGATAGGGCTTTAATGAATGTAGCAAACTCATTGAACGGGTTGCTTAATTCTCTACCATGTTCTGATGGAGAAAAGCCTGTCACAAGAAAGGTAAATCTGTGAGGAGTCTGTTTAGTCAACAGGTTTCCTAAATTTAGTTATTTTCTGAATCTTTTGCTGTTTGCATTGACACAAATAAACCTAAAACATATTTTAAATTGTTTGATTTTCTTGCAAAATAATTTAGATGTAATATGTTTGTAATATTTCAGAATTACGACTACCGATTTTTTTCTCCTAAATATTATCTTTGTTTTATTTTTTTGGTTTATCGTCTATATACTTTTTTATAGACACAGAGTCCTGAGCAAAAGCAATTGTGATCACTAGTAAACATTTGAGAAATATATTCAGTTGGTATTTTTAAGATGCTACATTCACAGTTGTGATATACAGTATAAATAATCCTCCACAAAATACTTAGGGATTTTATGACTACAACAGCCTCAGATAATGACTAGAAGTATGTGAAAACTGGCAGTTTTCCATTGCAGAAGTTTATGCAAAAATTTTGCTCAGTCTCCCTCGACATGCATCCCACTTAACATACAGGTAAAGAAAAGAAAAAATATCCAAAAGCTCAAATGAAAATTCAGACAAAATTCAGATAAAATTCAGTGAGTTGCACTCCGTTTGGAGTAGGGCCATGCAATACTGCACATTTTACATGGTTTTGATATAAAAACATAAATTTGCCTTGGTTGAATCAAAACTGGGCCCATGCAGATTTGCTTAAACTGGTCCTACATTGATTCAAAATGTGTGTGAGCCTTAGCAAATCTTTTAGCAAACCAGGCCTGAGTTTGGAGTTTAACTAAAACTAAAACCAGCACATTTTGCATGTCACAGAGCTGTGTTGTGCTCATTTCCCACATATCTAACGATAAGAAACATCTAGGCCTATATTTGTAAATATCTACTGCTCACCTACAGAGCTGACAATGTCTAACTATCTTCAAGCAAACCAACAATGCTATTCCCAGTCCATTAACCCAGCACAGACAGAAGAGATGAATAAGTGTTTCAGTCATAGTGAAACATCTCCTTTTCTGAAAGTAAATAATGGCTTATGATTGGTTTAGCATTCTAAGGCTATGTCTATATAGCCCCACAGTTCAGACTACAGGGGTGCAAATAGCAGTGCCCGCCACAGTGCTGCACTGTAACTCCCCCTTGTGGACTTTGCAGGTGCAAACTAAAAGTTCCAATGGGACTACATTAATGTGAATTAGGAACCTTTTAGTCCGTGCCCACAGCATTCACACGGAGAAGTTACAGTGCAACACTTTGGCCGCCCCTTTGTAGGCATATTTTTCACTGCTAGTAACTGCCAATGGAAATTTAAAAAACTTGAAAATAAATTTTCAAAAGATGCATTTAACTGGTGTAGCATCCAAAGTGAAATAAGACATTTTGGATCCCATTGTACTGGATGCTGTACAAACAGAAAAAGACAAACCCCGATCCACTGTTGATTAACATCTACAAAGTTACAGATTATTTATATGCACACAAATAGAAGTCAGGCCTTAGCCCTGCTAAAATTGTGCTTTATAACATATATTCACACAAAGGACAACAGTTTTGCGATTTTGTACTGTGGCAGTTTTCACCTTCTCTCCTACATTTTTGCTAAACTAATGAGATTGGTAATGAAGTTGTTGTATTGTATAGATTTGGTCCCCACACCTGTACAGGCCAGACTTGTACGGTGTAGCAGTTAAATGCCATGCCCAACAGGCCAGGATCTGAGCAGTTTTGGAGCATGTAGGCATGCATGTGCCTATTTAGTACACACAAAACATTACAGTCTGTGTTTTAGGAACAGTATGCAACATCTGTTGAAGTCTTGGTTCATGCCCATTGCTTTCTTAGATACATAAAAATACAACTCCATGCAAAAAAATATACAGGAGGGAGTGAAATGAATGTTTTGGTCCGAGTGAGTTTGTTTTGTTTTAAAAATAAAATATAACAAATATTTTTGGCATGGAAATGTTATATGGGTTTACAGTCCTTCTCATAGTATGCAAGTATGTCACATCCAATATTTTTCTTCATAAAAGTGCATCCCAGACAACATTAAAAAAATGGAAAAAGAAACAGACCCTAAGCCCTGGACTCCTTAATGAAATTAGCAAAGGAAAATTCTAAATCTATGATAGAGTAAGAGGGAAAGACTTGAACACCTGATGTTCATTAGCTGAGGGGTTGGGGAACTGGTGACTTGAAGGCTTGGACAGAAACTGTTAGCATGATGTGGATTTAATTACTTTTAATGATATTTGAAAATAAAGAGAAAAGAAACCTGATTAGGGAAAACATTTCAGATTTTCTTATAATTCTTTCAAAGTCCACAAACCCAAAAAATAGACCTCATCAGCCACACATTGCCACACTTGTCATGAGAGATTTGTCTTGTGGACAAGACTAGAATTCAGGAAATTGGTATTCAGTTCTTGACTCTGCCACAGACACTTAGGGTACGTCTACACTACCTTGCCGGATCAGAGAGTAGTGATTGATCTATCGGGGATTGATTTATCGCATCTAGTGTAGACATGATAAATCAAACCCCTATCGCTCTGCCGTCGACTCCTGTACTCCACTGCGGTGAGAGGTGGAAGCAGAGTCGTCGGGGGAGTGGCTGCAGTTGACCCTGCACCATGAGGATAAAAGATAAGTTGACCTAAGATATGTCGACTTGATCCCCCTGCCCCCCAGTGTAGACCAGGCCTTAGTGTGACCTTCATCAGGTAACTTAGGCCTGGTCTACACTGTGGCGGGAGTGGGAGATCGACCTCAGATACGCAACTTCAGCTACGAGAATAGCATAGCTGAAGTCGACGTATCTTTGGTCAACTTACCTCACGTTCTCATGGTGCGGGGTCGACTGCCACCACTTCCCCGTAGACTCTGCTTCCGCCTCTCACTGCAGTGGAGTACAGGATTCGATGGCAGAGTGATTGGGGATTGATTTATCACGTCTACACTAGATGCGATAAATCGATCCCCGATAGATCGATCACTACCCGCCGATCTGGCGGGTAGTGTAGACGTACCCTAAGGGTACGTCTACATTGTGATAAAAGACCCACATCTGTCCTGGGTCAGCTTGCAGGGCTTGGGCTGCAAGGTTATCAAATTGCAGTGTAGATATTTGGACTCAGGCTGGACCCTGGGCTCTGATACCCCATGAGAGGGAGGATGTCAGAGCCCAGGCTCCAATCTGAGCCTGAACAGCTACACTGCTATTTTTAGCCCCACAGCCTGAGCCCCATGAACCTGAGTCAATTGGCCCGGGTTCTGAGACTCAGTGCCAATGCAGGCATATCCTCAGGGCCAGAATCTGATGCCCGGACGCACACTGAGAAGTACCTCTCAAGTAGTTCCAGTGAATTGAAATTCAGATAATGAACTACTTACTGTGAGTAAAGAGCTTCAGAAGCTATTCAATCTGTCTGTAAATTGAGGGGTAATAATGTTTCTCTCTCCTACCCTCCTTCAATCTTGTTTCTTTATTGTAAACTCTTTGAGGCAGGCTTTCCTGGCAGGAGGAACTCCCCGAGTAACACCAAGTTCTTGTAGAAATAAGACTCCATCCCTTCAGGACAAGGGGAATTTTCAAGAACCAGGACTATAGGGATTGTAGCCCTTGCTGAGCCCACAGTTCATTATTATATCCCATACTGCCTGAACAATTTATATTCTGTGTGCACCCTCACCGGTGCTGTACACTATTGTGTGTTCACAATTAGTCATCCGCTAAATGAAATGCTACAACCACTGGAGTGCAAGAGGCAATCATATCTGTGCTGGCAATACTTATACTCACCACCACATACTTTAGTGAGAATCAGGCTGATTGGAGGTGTTCTTTTTCATTGTATATTTGTATTGCAGTGTGTGATTCTTAATAGGATTATTGTGTCAAACATGTTTTGGCTGCTGAAATGTTTCTTAGGTATTCACATCCAAAAAGGGAACTATCTATTTATGTTAGGGACTTACATGATTCCCACTACACTAGCATCTTGATTGCTCACAATCTGTAATGTGTCGTTACGTCACATTGCCCCTGTGAGCTAGGGGAGTACCATTTTACGATGGGGAAACTACTTGCCCAAGGTTACACAGCAAGAATCTAGTAAAGCAAGGAACTGCACCTAGGTCTTCTAAATCCTAGGCTGGTCCCCTAACCATTGGACCATCCTACCTTTCCATTCCCCTAGGGAAGTCCCTGTTAGTACAGGTAAAGATGGTCTCCTAGCATACACCCATGCTTTTATGAGGGAGAATTTATATGCTTAAAATAACAGATGAAATTTAGAAAAGAAAAGTGCAATTATCCCCGTGGGATTTTGGCCAGTTCACTGGCTTTTAACATCCCATCTCTATGTGGATATGGAGCTTGCAGCCAACAAAACAAAGTAAATAATTCCATTTACATTCAGGAACCTAAAGTTGTGAACTATGCTAAAAAACAAACTATTGTGAAAAATAAGTTGCCAATCTTCCTGCAAATTGTATAGCTGACTCTGCATCATGGGAAGTCTTCAGGCTATTCCTGACTGGCTGCCAGTTTACATGGCAGGGAAACAGCCATTTTGCTCTAGTGAAATAATTCTTTAAAAAGCCCATGAAGAGGAGATTATCTCTTCCTGCTTGAAACAAGTTTAATTTTTGGCTGGGCTGCATTTCTGAACCATCTTCAGGAGCCACTGTCCTGGCTGAGACAATGTATTGTTCACATTTTATGATGAGAGAAAATACAGCACAAATGAGTGAGGCCACCAAAAGGGAGTCAGTGAAAGACAATGGTTAGAACTAAGGTGTTTGTGGCTCCCCGGCCACTAACCTCAACCCTGCTTCTCATTAAACACAATGTTTAATTCTTAAGCATAAGGACAGATTTTTAAAAAGAGCTCAGCACATAGCAGTGGCTATTTAGGAGCCTAATAGGGGACTGAGTTTCAAACAAACAGCAGCCATTGAGGCACCTAGCTGAATGTGATCCGATTTTCAAAAGTGTCTCTGCTCCCAGCTCCTCCCATTGGGAGCAATAGGTGCTGAAATTGGATTACTTCAGCGAGATGCCTAAATGGGAGCTGGGCTCTTTCGAAAAATTCTGAACCTGAAGGCCTGATTTTGAAATACAGCTTCCAGTTTTGAATACAGTTTTTTAGTCACAGTTATTACAGGCACAGCAATGTAGTTAGACATCTACATGCATATCATTTTGCCTATTACAATGGAAGCGAGGTTTAAAATCTGGCTCCAACTAGAATCTGGTGTCCAGTCTCAGTTGGACTCCAATACCGAAGGTACCACAAATATAGTTGCTTCTCAACACAGTTGTGTGTAGTGGACTTCCATAACATTTCAATTGAAATGACATTTTATTTCAAGTGACAGTTTTCACATTCTAAATAGTACATGAACATTCAGATCATGCAATGAGAGAAATGTTACATGTCTTCTTTTAGGCTGATGATAATGCAATCTTCCAAAATCAGAACTAGAAGACTTGCCTATTAGAAATGATTGAAATTAAAATATTGGAACAAAAGCGCTTTTACTCAAATGCTAAGATATTGGGCTTTCTTATAGACTTGTTTTCATGCCAATACAGCTTCAGATTTAGACAATCCCAAGTAACTTTAGTGACCCCGTAAAAGGGACAGAATAAAATAAGAATAGTGGGAAAAAATTCTGCCTTCACTTGACCTCTCTGGGATTTGGATGAGAGTAACTATGGGCAGAATTTAGCTTCCCTGGTATACGTCGCCCAACCATTTGGGGAAAATATTCTTCTAGCAGTTTGACTGGTACTTTGTTGCAACAGCAGCTAGTAGCCAGAAGTGTCATGTGAGTACACTTTAAGTTAAGCATGTTATACAACATTTTTAGGATTGGAAAGGGATTTTTGAGGGACACAAATCACAATGAACAACAAAGTTCTTATTGCCATATTTCATGGGGAAAGATTCACCATTGTCACATAGCTCTGACATTAGGCAAGAGTCACTGATACTATAGAACAACCTTAGCTCTATTATTGTTGATAATGACATTAGGTTAGAGCCTGAACATGTTTGTGTTGCTAGCCTTTTGTCCCCAATGCAGCCTTAAAAAACAAGACATGACCTAAGGGATATATGCTGGAGGTTTCAGAAAAATACATAATATTCCCTAGCATGATATGAGTGTTCCTTTCAATAGCTGCTTAGAGCCTTTTATATTACTAATTTTATTCCGGATTGCAGCCTTCCAAATATGGTCAACAGCAGTTCCATTGTATCATCTTCACATTGGAGTTCCTTTCCTTTGTTGTTATTTGTTTGTAGTATAGTAGCATCCAGCTATGATCGAGACCTCGTGCTGGGTGCTGTACAAACACATAGTAAGGGATAGTTCCTGCCTTGAGGAGTATTTAGTCTAAGGCCTTCTCTACACTATACAGTTTTGTTGACAAACATCAGCTTTTGTCAACAAAACAGTGGAGGTGTACACACTGAAGTGCTCCTCTGGTGCCGATGTAACTCCTCTGCTATGCTGATGTTTTAAAACCACCTCAATGAGAGAAATATGGCTTATGTCAGTATAGTTAGGGCGACTCATTTTCCGTGAAGACAATGTGTTCCTTACATCGGCAGTTGGCTGTCATTCTTGTCAATTTCACACTCCACCTATGACTTACAGATGAAGGCTGTGCACAATTCAGTGGTTTCATGTCATTTAAATAAATACATTAGTTATATAATATAAATAAATAAGATCACAGTATTCCATCCTGCTGCTCTATCTAGCTGTTATCAGTTGGCAGTTTCTTGTAGGCATGACAGTAGGACTGGGTCTTGGTGAGGTATTTGACGAATGACAGAGTAGCGGCTGCATGGGCTAGTTTGAAGATGAGGTCAGCATCATTGTTCATTCCTACTAGCAGTACATATAGGGTAGAAACTGCACAAAGAAAGTAACGTGGGAGAAAATTAACTTTTGCCAAATTTCTAAAGCCCCAATCCCAACATTTAAGCACATGAGAAATCTCATTGACTTCAGCAGAACTAATCAAGGGCCTGATTAGCTCCCATTAAATTCGATGGGAGTTTCTTCCATTAACTCTGAAGGGAGCTGGAGGGAGCCTCAAGAGTCTAATCCAAAGCTCATGGAAACTAGTGAGATCCTCTTCATTGGTTTCAGTAGCCTTTGATTCAAGCCCTGAATATTTGAATTAAGTGTGTGTGTGTGTGTTTGCAGAATTGGGCCCTTAGTGGGCTATTGGCAGCTTTACCTTTTCCCTATTTCACCGATAACACAAAAGCCATCGTCGCTCTTGCAGAGGACTTTGTGTTCTGTGCTAGCAGGTGTGTACTCCCTCTGTGCTTGACTCTCCAAAGCCTTAGATTTGCTATAAGAAAGCACCAAAGACTGATCCTAGTGGACATTTTCCATCTTAAGAAACAGAAACTTGCTAACATCTATCCAGGTTGACTCTATAGTGAATCTTGCTGTATTTATCTGGCTGGGTCCATAAATCTCCCTGGCTTTCTCATTCTCACTTGGTGTGCAGCCATGCTGAGATTCTGACGTGAACATTTGCATCATGAATGCCATTATAACAGGTGTCAAAAAACCTTTGCAGCCTCCCCAGACTGTCTGTAGCTGAGGAAATCTACTTGCATCTTTGCTTTCTATGACACAGGGACTGCTCCTTGCTGGCAGTCGATCTGAACAGGAGAAGGGAGGGGCAGGAGTTAGAGGGGCCTTGCCACTGCCTCTCTCCCCAGTACTGGTGTAGCTGGCTGGCTGCATAGGGGAGTGTGTACTGTGTCCATTTAAAAGGTGTATTTTTATTACTGCTATTTATGTTACAGTAGCACTTACATGCCCTGAGATCATAGTCCTATTGTTTTAGAGGTTGTAGACATACATAGTAAGAAATAGCCCCTGCCTTAAAGAGTTTACAATTTAAACAGAAAAAGACAGACAAAGAAAGGTTTATTACCCATTTTACAGATGGGGAACTGCGACATAGAGAGATTTCGTGATTTTCCCAAGGCCCCCAGACAATCTGTGGCAGAGCTAAGAATCAAATGCAGATCTACTCAGTCCAAGTCCACTGCCTTACCTACAAGACCATCCTTCCTGCTGTGTAGCGCTGATGAGCAATGTATGTCCCTGCTTCCAGTGCACGGCTATGTCTGAAATCCACAACTGAGCCCGTAGTGTCTAGCCTTGTTAGCAGACACAACAGTAGGCATTCTTCATTATGTGCATATGGTCATAAAGCTGTAGTTAAAGAAATGGAAAGCATAGGTGGGTCTGTATGTTTTGTCTCCCATCCTGTCACATTTTCTATACTTCAAGGCAACGTGAAACATTTTGCCAGTTGTGGTTTTCTGAGAACAGACTGGTAAACTCTGACTTGTTGCATCAGTCTGACAGCTGACTCCCCTCACACTTCAGTGTCTCCAGCATTCTGGGGGGGGCCGAAACTGAACAGTGATTCATGCACTAAAACAGGTCCAGCACACCAACAGTCTACTGTTTGCTGTAATAATGTTGGGGAGGGGTGGGAGGTAGTTTAACCCCCTTTTGGTTGTCACTTCTGAAAATCTTTGTCCCCTCTGCTGCTGGGAAGTCAAGAGAACATTCTTTGTTGAAATTTTCCAAAAAAGAAAAATGTTTAGAATACTAAAGCCTCAAATAGGAGCTGATGGCTCCAGTCTGGGCACAGACAATTGAGTTTGAGGAAATTTATAGCAAACCTATCCTTAATCTTTCTCAGGAATTACTTAATTTGCTCATTCTGTTCCATAACATAAGAAATTGTGGGGATACAAATGTAATACATTCAAGGAGCCAGTGTTACGGTTTACTGTGTCCTTGGACGGCTGCAAATCCTTCCCCAATGTATTTGCTTAATGTTTAGGCTTAACATGTTTTAACCACAAATCAGGCTATAATAATGAACTTGGGCTGCATCCAAGTCTTATCCCTGAGTCCCTACAAACAACTCGAGTCCCAGGGGTGAAATGCTGGTGATCGACCTGTGAATACACTGAATCCCCTATCGTTTCGTTACATGTGCTGAGAATAACAAAGTATAAAAATTATGGGCCAGATCCCCAGCTGGTGTCAATCTCCTTTGAGCTAATTTACATCAGCTGATGCTCTGACCCTACCAACAGCAAGTACTGCATCTTAATCTCCCTTTCAATCCACAGCTCAGCTAATGAAACCTTGCAACCCTTAAAATGTCCTGTCTCAAACTTGAACGTCTCCCTGCATCTGTGTTTTCTCTCATCAGCACTTTGAGGCTGGTATTGCATTGAAAACAGCACACACAAATACAGTGAAGCTTTTCAATAATGAAGTCACCTTATTTATTGTAAAATTTCATCACAGAATACATAGTTTTTGGAGGGCAGTTTCATGAGCAGGAAGCCTGTAGTTACAAAAATACACATAAGCGAATATAGGGGCATATTGTTTGTCTTCTGTCTTTTTATTACAGGAAGGATATGGTGGGTTTTGTTTTTGTTTTTCTTAGATTTTTTTTTTAATTTCATTGTGTACTGGGATTTCCTAGGCTTTGTGTTAAACTTTTTAAAGTTTAACAGGTTTTCACCACTCCTGTTATTCATATGTAGAGAGAGTCTGTCTGTTTTAAGCTGGACTTTGTAGTCTCTGCATGATTGTTTTCATACCTTGGCACATATTGCTGGACAATAAAGATAGCACTGCCCTGTTTGGTTGGCAGCAGGCTAGTGGTTAGTCATGGGGTCCCTCCCACCGCCCTGTAGGAACCCACCTATAGTATTCCACTAGTAAGTCTATTTTTGTTTTCGAAATCTTGTACTGTGCTGATTTTTTTTTCCTTAAAAAAGCCCCCGTCTACTCCCAAAATGATTTAGCTGTACACATTGATGGGTCCTGCTTCCTATGGCTATTTGATCTCCTACTTACAGTAATTTTGAACTGACTGCATGCTCTTTTAATGTAAATTAATCCAACGAATAACATATTTGCTGAGTTTGGAAGGACCTAATGTAGTTTTTACAGTGGAAATCAAGGCTGCTTGAATGTAATAGCCAACCAAGTCTTGTGTGGCATTTCTGCTTATAAAAATAAATAGACGAAGAGTGGACTCAGAGCAGAGATCCGTGTCTATCAAGCGGCACAACTCAAAAGGTTTGGAGCTTCTCTCTGGTTTGGATAGGCCCTTATCTGAATGACTCCAAACCTTGGATACGCAAGCAAAGTAGTCCACAGACTTATCTACTGAGTCCAAATCTCCTTGGTTTAGGATCTGAGCCTGTATTCTTCTGAGAAAGTTCCAGCTATGTCTCTAATTCCATTCTTGAAATAAGGAAGTAGAGAAATGTGATTTTAAAAGACATGCCAACTGATTGATTTTGAACCTCAGAAAATATAAATTTCAAATGCACTTTGACTTTTGGTATAAGGCTCATTTTGGTTATTTTAACCAAGCCAATTCTTGCCATTGTCCCTAATTTAGTTGCTTCTCTGGGGTATTATTAAAAGCCAGTGGCTTCTTTCAGAAGTACCCCTTGCAAGTATTCCTAATGACTTTCTCATTAACATTTTTTATTGTTTTCTAGTGATCATTGTTGTTAATACTGTAATATGGTACAGAAATGGAACCCAAATATTTATCATCCATTTTCTTTTAGGACACAAAGTTTCAAATATTTTTACCATTGAATTTTCCATGTTATAGGTCATATCGTTTTGTACCATCACTGTAAAACATTTGTATTAGAAAAGAAGCAAGATTATTCTTCATGAACTGCTATTACTCCAAAGTACAACTAGAATTATTTTACTAGGAAGCCTTGAAGTGAGAAAAGGTATCATTAAATGAACATTAAAAGAAACTATTAATTGGGATTTGCTGAACCTACACATTTTGGGGGTTTAGCTTGGTTTGAATTGTAGGGGAAGCATCCAGACTGTTCTCAGATACCCCACATTATCATGCATTGTGTGATTTACTGTTAAATTATCAGATCAACATCTGGCATGTCTTAAGCGAAATTTGTTGGGGGATGAGGAAGGGGATATGCAACATTTGATATCAAATTTCTGCCACAAAAAAATGAAGTCAGCTAAGTATTAAACACTGAGGGCTGATTTGCAGAGTTGAATCTCAAAGTCTGCATACAATTTGCATGACACCTACTTAGTCTTCACAGGTATCACAACTCTGCAGGCAAATTACAGTAAACGCACATTAGTTGCCATTAGAAATGTGTTAATTACTGCAGTGCTTGTGGCTGATTACTATAATGTTATTAATAATTCATTTCATATTTATGTGAACATAACTCCTGGGGTTCCCCTTTCAGGATCAGGGCCCTGTTGTCCTGGATGCTGCACAAACATGTGCAGACACTGTCTCTGCCCCAATGAACTCACAATCAAATATGATGTAGGCACTGGAACTCTCCACATACAGTGACAACATTAATTTCACTTTCAAATTCCAATTGCAAAGTTGTTAATGGTGCACAAGTGCTTTCCTAGTTCTGTATTCAGAGGGGTTCTGCCAGCAATAGTTCTACTATTAAAAAAGCACACAAAATAAAGTCTTTGTTCCTATATGTTAATTATGTTTGGGGCTGATTCTGCAAACATTTTCACACGAGTAACTTTATTCACAGGAGTATGCTCACTGACAATAAGTAAAGTTCACAGAATTCAGCCTCACGATAGCTATGAAATGTGTTTCTGCACAATGATTTTTAGAAGCACTTAAGAACTCAAGAGCATTTATAATGTTTCCACTAACACAGAGACTCTCAAGACTGTGGCCTTTGAACTTTGATTTTAGAAGTTATGGGACTATAAAGCCTCTTACAGACAATTTTTTTTTAAATGTTCATTTTGAGCTTCAGGAATTGCTTGACTGGGACAGGATTTGGTTGTAAGCTCCCCAAGGTTTCATCTTTGGCCTTGGTACCAGTAACTACATAGGAAAATGGATTTCATGAGATCAAGCTGCTGTTTTAGAACACAGCTGATGTGATGGACTTGTAATCACTTCACCAATAATAATAATAGAGATCACCAATTTGAACTATTGCTATTTCACACAGAAATGTTGATGATCATTTATACAATATAAGAAAGACTGGAGTGTCCTCATCTGGACTTTCTGAGCTCAAAAGCACAAGCCCTGCATTTATACTCCATCTGATCTTGATTAGGGAGACTCCTCTGCCAGCCATTGTAGTACTGTATTTACTAGCCTAAAGCATGTATTGTTAATTCAGTGTGTATTAAGTCACAGCCCTACATCTATACAGTGTGAGCTCAGCAGGGAAATGTGGGAAAGCACTCATATTAATCACGGTACCTAAAATAAACCTGGATATCAGGAATTTAAGCCTCTCACTGCTTAGCTGAATGCTGCAGCCTACAACATACTGTAAGGACTGATATTTCCTCTCTGCACCAAGATGGATTTTAAAAATAGGCATTTTCTTAAAGCACTTCTCCTACTAAGCACACTACATAAAATATTTTTCCCCCACAGTTTAAGCAAACAGATTTTTTAAGTAGCCATTATCACCTGCAGAGAGCCCAGTAATAGGTAATTTAGTATGGAGAAGAGTTTTGTAGATTTCTGATTAATATTTACAAAAGGCTTTGTGTATTTTTGCTCTAACGCTAATGAGGCAGCAGATCAAGTTTAACAAAAAGGACACTGTGGATTGAAATATGCTTTTTGCCCATCAAAGTCTGCCTCCTCTCTGCTTGGCTTATGATGAATACTGTTCTTTAATAGCAGGCTGGTGTTCATGAAAAACTTATTACAGTGACTAAGAGAGAAGCCAAGAATGAAGGAATGCCTGACTGGCAGCAATCAATCACTTCCTTTTAAAGATGAACTGATCTTTCTTTTTTTAAAGTAACACTTCATAAAAAGGTCTCAAACATAAATATGCAAAGCATTAGAGCAATTACATTCAGCATGATCCCTACAGTATTTCTGGTACAGGGGGTTAACTTTAGTGGGGTGTATATAATGAATGCAGTAAAATGGCAAATCTCTCTAAAAGAAGGCTGATATTTAAAGCAAAGCTCTCGTTAAATAGGGTTAATTATCTGGAGCAGTAAATTGAGGTTTTTCAGATTAGGTTTTTTAACTATAAATCTCCATGTAGGTACAGTTTTAAAATTTATTTTTATTAGGTTTTATTTAAATAAAGATACAACATTAAAAATAAAGTAAAAAATAAAGCACGTGTCTATCAACATGTAAATGTAGATATAGAATCCGGAGAAAAATGTCTGAGCTATAGACCTACATGTTCGGAAACAAAATTTATGCTCATTTGCATGCCAAATTTGTAGGTAAAATTACTGTGATTACAAGCCCAGCTGCAGTATATGCATGTGCAGATTAGGCATACAAATGCATAAACAGTTAAAAATATGAATCAATATATAAATTAATTTGTATCCCTGTATGAGTCATTATATTCCTGTAACTAATTCTTCCTCTGCATGGACACCTTGACTAGCAAAATGAAAATGCTTGTACTTAACATACAAATAACAAAAACAAAAATATACCTACATACTTATCTCTTATAAGTGCACTTATAGTATTGGTTTTGGTGGAGACAGAGACAGTGAAAGTGAGAGAAAAGAAGAAAACAACATATATAAAATCACTGTGAAAAGCTCTTACTCTATGCTTATCAAAGAAAAGCATAGATTCAGTGGTTGGGATACGATCCTGGCCCTATGCATGTTAATGGGAATTTTGCCATTAACTTCAGTGAAGCCAGGATTTCACCCTAGATATAAAAACATTCTTGTTGTATCTGGGTCTTCACAATCCTTAATCACTTGATATTGTCCCATGTGCCTAGTACATACATATCTTACCTAGTTCCCAATGTTCTATTTATTCTCTTAAAACATCCTATAGTGTTATGAAACAAAGGCCCCTAAACACTAGTAACAGTTGGACAATTAGTGTCAAATAAAATGGATGATAAACTGTAAAACCTTAAGTGATTACTATAGAATAATTTCATATTTAATAGCATAATGGTGACATGACTTGATTAAAAAATATTATGGTCTGATGATCAAAATAGCAAAATATAGCAGTGAAGTTCTGACTCCAGGTTGGTACCCCAGAATCAGTGCACATCACCATCTTTTACTATCAACTCTTGAATAACTTACTTCTAGGCATAAAACCTCAGACTATCAGTGCACACTGAATGGCATGTGATGTTATTTACAAATTCTTTTTGGGAGGCAGTGTCATAAACAGATAAGTAAGAGTTAATAGAACAAAAGTGCTTCATATCTCTTTGCCTGGAAAGGGTTAACAAGAACAGTGAGCCTGGTTGTCACCTGACCAGAGGACCAATCAGAGGACAGGATACTTTCAAATCTTGAGGGAGGGAAGTTTTGTGCGTGCTGTTAGTTTTTGGTTGTTGTTCACTCTGGGGGCTCAGAGGGACCAGACGTGCAACCAGGTTTCTCTCCAATCTCCCTGATACAGGTTCTTATAGATTCAAAATAGTGAGTACTAGGTAGATAAGGCGAGTTAGGCTTATGGTTGTTTTCTTTATTTGCAAATGTGTATTTGGCTGGAAGGAGTTCAAATTTGTATTTTGCTGAAAGGATTTTAATTTGTATTTGAATACTTAGGCTGGGAGGGTATTCCCAGTGTCTATAGCTGAAAGACCCTGTACCTATTCCGTCTTAAATTGACAAAGATAATTTTTACCTTTGTTCTTTCTTTAATTAAAAGTTTTTCTTGTTTAAGAACCTGATTGTTTCTTTTTTATTCTGGTGTGAGACCCCAGGGGCGGGGTCTGGATTCACCAGGGAATTGGTGGGGAGAAAGGAGGGAAGGGGGAGAGAGAGGCTAATTTCTCTCTGTGTTAGGATTACTGTCTCTCTCAGGGAGAGTCTGGGAGGGGGAGAGAGAAGGAGGGGGGAAGGTGCATTTTCCTCTCTGTTTTAAGATTCAAGGAGTTTGAATCACAGTGATCTTCCAGGGTAACCCAGGGAGGGGAAGCCTGGGAGAGGCAACGGTGGGGGACAGGGTTTACTTTCCTTGTGTTAAGATCCAGAGGGTCTGGGTCTTGGGGGTCCCCGGGCATGGTTTTGGGGGGACCAGAGTGTACCAGGCACTGGAATTCCTGGTTGGTGGCAGCGCTACAGGTTCTAAGCTGATAATTGAGCTTAGAGGAATTCATGCTGGGACCCCATCTTTTGGACGCTAAGGTTCAGAGTGGGGAATTATAGCATGACAGGCAGTACTAATGGTATGGAACACAATCGTGAACCAATTCCCACTTGGTTCAGAATGTCTTAGCACTGGTTGAGTACTCAGTGGAGATTCACATGAATTGAATTTTTCAATCTTGGCCCAGCTGGAATGCATAAAGGGCCAAGTTCACCTCTAGTGTAAGTCTGCACAGTTCCACTGACATCGATGGAGTAATGTTGTTTTACACTAGTTGTGGTTAGGGAACCTACCTACCTGGTGCAATAATATTCCCTTCCTTACCCATACTGAAGAGCTAAAATGTGTGGTTTGCTCATCTCCTTTCAAAACCTGGGGTCAAAACAGAAATGTTTACACAAGTCCAACTTCCGCATCAGTTGCACCAACTTTAATCTGGAGTAAATTCAGAGAAGACAAGGGTAGATTCACAACAAAATAAATGACAGCAGAATTTGCTCTTGTTTTTTAATCAATTGTTACTCAGGCAAACTCCCATTGAGTAAGAATTTCAGGATTTGGTTTCTAAGGAGGGGGATGTAGCATGGGTAAATATTTCAGTTCATTCAAGACACTTTGGATCCTGCAATCATTACATCTCCAAGGTAACTAAAGGCTTTTCTACACAGGGACATCCAGGAGAATTAATCTGTATTAAGTAAAGGTGTGAATTTGAAGAGGATTAGTTAAACTGCATTAAAACCCTCTGTGAATACTCTGATTTAGAACTGAGGTGATCTTAATTTAGTTTAATTCACTTCCAAGGTGAATTAAACTAAACTGAAGTAAGAACATTTTAATTCTGAATAAAACAGCATCCACACAAGGCTTTAATGTGGTTTAACTAATGCACTTCAAATTCAAACCTTTACTTAATACAGATTAATGTTCCTGGATTTCCCTGTGTAGACAAGCCCTTAGTCTTTGCTTAGTAGAGATCTATAAATGAGCAACTATACCTAAGGAGGATGCAGAATTATTTTTGATTTCTCTGGAAATTGTCTCTTTCAGGTGAAGATTGAGGTTACTGAAGGACATTCATGCAGACATTTCTAATGTGGCAGGTTGGCAGCCCATGGCATTACTGCTTTTGGGAAGAAAGAAAAATGTGCATTTCTGTGCTAAAAAGGTTGTGGTACTATCAAGAAAATTTAAAGAAAATGACGACGTTTTCTTGTCCATGTTGGAAATGTCCATGTCCTACGAAAACATATTGGATTTTACATGTGCAAACATGTATTGAAAATAAGCTACATATTACATATAAAATAGCTTCAGGCCATCTTTGTGGCATTTTAAATGCTTCTAACCTTTTGTGTCCAAATTCAGTTCTAGGTTTAGATCAGGGCTAAATCCACTGTTTCAGTGAACTTGTCCCAGATTTACACTCGTGTAACTGAGAGCAAAATCGGGTCCCTTTCTGTCTTCAAGCACTGGGCACAAATCAGTCGTAACTCCATGGGTGTTACACCAATGGAAAAACATAGTCAGCAAGAAGAGCAACAGGTTAGGTTTTTGGAGTTCAGCATACGATGGAAATATTTTCTCCCTTCCAGAATAAGAAAATGATATTTGGTGAAAACGGAGGTTCTTTCCCTTAGCAGAGAGAGTGCAGGTTACTCATAAAAGCATAATGGCTTTCATTCAAAGGTGCCATATGGCTGCTTATAAGATTTCTGCACAGCACTTGCTGTAGCAGTAACTAAACAAATGGCACTATAGTACAATATAATACCTGTCAAGAACAGTGATAAAAAATGTTTTATTCTTCTGCTCTGTCCTCTTTCCCCCCCTTTTTTTCTCTAAACGCTGTCTGTCTGTGCCAAGTAGCACGCACTAGATGGTTCTGCCATACTGATCCTTCTCAGAACTGCTTCTTCTCTTCTTCTTTGTTCTAGTAATGACAATGGTGGCTCAGGTGGCCTAGGTGAGCTCAGTTCTCCATCTTCTTGAGGAAGGAAGAATAGCCTTGGGTTAAAATAATGGACAGAGACTCAAGAGACGTGTGCACTATTTACAGCTTTGGCCAGACTTCTGTGACTGTAGGCAAGCTCAAAAGAGTTCCCGGCCAGAATTTTGAGTGCTTAGCACCCGTAATTATGGCCAAGTATTCAAAAGAGTTTCATTCCCATGTAAGCATGTCATGTAATCTCCCAGCCAGATTTTCAGTGGTGCACAACACCCAGCAGTTACACTGATGCTTATGACCAGATTTCCAAAGGGTCTCTGCACCCAAAATGTGGAGCGCTTTTTTGTGAATCTGGTTCATAGGGACTTATTTTCAGAGCTGCTGAAAATCGCAATTCCAGTAAAAATCAGTGAGAGTCAACAGCGTTCAGCTCCTCTGAAAATCAGTCACAACGCATCTCTATTTTATGGGTCTCCTCTTGAGAATATGGGTATAACAACATTTCCCTATTTCCCTTTATCTAGTGAAGTGCTTAGTTACTGTACTCTAGTAATGGGAGCCATAGAAATGCCCATGAGTAAATGTATTTATCTTAATTTTAATCACTGTCTCCTTAGGGCTCATTGACCTGGTTAGCAACAGAAAAACTCCACTCTGGAGTAGAGTTTAGTTTTGGTAAATGATGGTCCTACCTGCCTCAGATGATGAAGAGGATGGAAAATGTTTCAGTCCCTGACTGCCTGATACACTTCACTTATTTAGAAAACAGCAAGTCCTCTGGTTGCCTGTGTTTTTTCTCCAGTGGAATCATTCCATGCTTACACCAAATGTCAAATACATTTTAGCTTTATCATCTGCACCCTATACATTTACGCCTACATGATGCTCTCTTCGGGAATCACACTCTCTGGAAATTCAGTTTAGATGTAGCCCTCAATTTAAAAGCCAGCAGCAAACACATATGTAATGAGTGTGCTATGGTTGTGTGTCCCTTTCTTGGAATATTTCTTCAAAATATTCTAAATTCAAGATTTTGCATGACGTATTCCTCAGTCCTTCTGTCCGTCTGAACAGATAGGCAGCTCATTTGTTGAGTTAACCATTCTGAACATTTTAATAGTTGTGTGACTCTTGTACAGCTCAGCAGTTTCTTTATGTGGGACTGCATATTAGATAAGATCAGATTCACTCTGTACCAATGCTACAGTCCTACTGAGGTCTGACTGTACTTCATATGTCAAAAAAATATGAATAGGTGGTCTTAATGTTCCCCTCTGGTGTTACATCTGTCTATAGAGAATATAGCTTACAACAGATTAGAAGCAATAGAGGGCTTGACATATACTGAGAGAGCAGTAAGAATGATGCTTGTTGACATTATCGGCTAAACCTGTAGGGGAATTTTCTTTTTCTTTCTTTCTTTCTTAGAAAAAAAAAAGTTTGTTTGTTCCCCTATGCTCTTTCTGTATACAGTTGCAGTTTGTCTTTACAATGTTATTTTGTCTATCTAGCCATTTTAAAATGCACTTGGGTATCTAGGCACTTATATGGTACCCATCGCTGTAGCATCTGAGTGGGTTACAAATCTGTCCATCCCTGTGTGTGGTTTAGCTAATATTTATTTGTAAGAAGCCTGTGCAACTATAGTTCAGTTGTTGGTATGTTGCTTATTCTACCTAGTTAGTAATGCATGGGACTAAACTGTCTATATTTCTATGCACCAATCTACTGCAGACCCTCTGTGTGTTAAACTTTTGCGTGCACAAAAGGAATGCAGCAAATCCAATTATGTACTGAATGGATTGTGCGTGTACCTACTTCACACTGCTTTGAGGATGTATCCCTATGTCTGAGTCCTCTGTTATACTATATAAAAGCAATAGATACTAGTGAGTTCACTTCTTGAGCAAAAGGAAAAAATGTGATTTTCAGTCTCTTATGGTAAGTGTCGGGGGCAAAGCAATCCACATGAAAGATGGCTTACTGTTAAGTGAGTCATGGAAATCCCTACCAAATTTTTGTGAAATGTGGATGTGCGGAGGAGTAGGGGAGAAAGGAAGGACATTTCTGCTGACATGGAATGTCTTGGTCCTGTCTCATTCTTGTTCATGGGAATAATTTCTCATGGTTAGAAGCCCAATGCAGAACTTGCAGACATGTAGATTTCATAACATTCGTTGGGAAATTACACTCTATCATCAGGATAAGACTGTCTATAATACACATTGTCCTGGGTGTTCACTGGATGAATTCCCACAATAATCACTTGGGATCTTTCAACATGTCCTTATGAATATTGCTTTCAGGTCTGGCTCCCAAAGATGATATTACAAATGTTACAAATTAAATCTGCACTGTATTAATACTGGGGTGAAGACTGCTTAATATACATGTATGTACAGTATAGTTCACAGTGATCGATTTGAGCAGTCCATATTAGACAATGTGCCTGTAGAGTCCCTCATTTATGGTGTGCTAAATATAAAATAGATTCATTATTCAGGCTGCTCACCACAGACAGTCCCTATGGTTCTTTCTGGATCTAAAACACTGGCCCTGCTGCTAGTACAGAGTCTTCCTAAATACCGAGTTCTGTAATGCAGTCCTGAAAGGAACTGCTGACTACACTACAGTGTGTATACCTAATATTGTAAATCCTAACCAAAGTTTAACATTACCTATCATTGGAGTTCATGGGCAACACATCATGCTGATATAAGGGTCCAGAAAATGAATTAGCTAGTGTGTAACTGGAGTACATAAACACTACTTTGTATCAGTATTGTACAATATGAATGTAATCTTAACCCTTTGAGTGTTCTTAAGCAAAGCACACTCAAGGGCTGAATTTTAAATGCAAAGGCATCTACTTGACGTGAATGTGAGGGTACATATAATCAGGGCCAGTGCAACCATTTAGGCAACTTAGGCGGTCGCCTAGGGCACTGGGATTTTGGGGGGGCGCCATTTTCTTCGGCAGTGACCGCAGTGGCGGGATCTTCGGCCGCCCCGGTCGCCACTGGCATTTAGGTGGAAGAAGCTGGGGCAGGGGAGCGCAGGGTGGGCCGCCTGCAGCAAGTAAGGGGTGTGTGTGGCATGGCGTGCTCGGGGAGGAGGAGGGGCAGGGATGAGCTGCTTCACTTCTCCCTCCTCCCAGGCTTGCAGCGCCAATCAGCTTAGACGCCGCAAGCCTGGGAGGTGGGGGAAGTTAAGCAGCGACGGCATGCTCGGGGAGGAGGCGGAGCAGGGGTGAGCTCGGGCAGGGGGTGCCTCAAGGCAGAAGGTGGGGGGTGGGGAACCGCCGCAAGGGGGATCCCTCAGGGCGGAGGGGGGAGCTGCCATGGGGGGGAGGGCATGCGCCTCAGTGGGAGGAGGATGCACGCCTCAGGGCAGGGGGGCGGGGAGGGCGCAAGGTGGAAGTTTCACCTAGGAAGCGAAACATCCTTGAACTGGCCCTGCATATAATGTAGGTCGATAGAGCTTTTCTGGACGTCATGTATCCACAGGGCACTGAAGAGGTTCATCAAGGAAAAGGTGGGCCAGCTTTGAAGGTGACAGTGTGTATTATTGGAGCTGTAGTCAATAGATAGTGTGAATCAGTCTGGGGATACCATGGCATTAGAGCCTAGGCACAATGTGCTACAGAATGGAAACCGTAAGATACTGAAGGTTATGAAGACATATTTAATGCCTTATCTGGAAGGGAAGTTCCTTTCACTCAGGATGGAAATGTAATTCTGTGGGGGTTCTAATGGAAATCTAAATTGTTACAGAGTTATTGGCATTCTAATGCACTATAAAATAGGAGGAAGCTTAACGTGCCATAACAAGAAAAGGTAATATAGAACTGTAATTAACATGATGTTGTTTTAATCCACAAAAACACTGTTTGTAGAGCAGGAGTGAAAGAACTTGACTCTAAATGAAGATTGATTGCAAATCATCCTTGGCTATTAGTTCTGCTGAGTTTTGTTGCTACAACAAGCAAGTGCTGGGGAGGGAGAAGATCATTTGTTTGTGCCACAGGGCCCCTGGAGTAACCTCTCCTCGTCCATCTGTGCAAGGAGGATTCTGCTGACACCCAGTGCACTCTTTGCTGCAAAAGGTTGTGAGGTTGTAAGACACTGTCCTCATCCATAGGTTGTTCTCTTCCCCCATCGCCCTGCCACTCCTACTGCAGGTGGCAAAAGCTATCATTGCTGAATTCATGCTGTGCCTTGAAAGGGAAGGAGCAGTCAGGGTTTGTTTGAAGGCGTGGCGCACCCTGCCTTCCACTCCTTTACTCTTACTGTAAAGGCAGATAACAACACCGTCTTCACCAAGTCAGACTGACAAGCAAGAATGCTGAGTCATTGCAAACCAGTACCTCCTGCTTAGGAGTTTGCAGTACAAGACAGTGGGCCACAGAGCTAACCAATTAGAGTACATTTTTAACAAGCTCCTATTAATGCAACATTCAAGAAGCACCACACAGACTATAGGCAGTGTGGTCTAGTGTAGGGGGCATTAGGCTGGGAGTCAGCTGACCTAGATTTGATTTCCAGTTCATCCATCGTCCTGCTGTATGATCTTAGGCAAGTCGTTTCACCCCTTCTTGCCTCTGTTTCCCCTCTCAGTCTCTGTCTTTCTTGTCTATTTAGATTGCAAGTTTATTAGGACAGAGTCTGTCTCTCATTAGGTGTTTGTACAGCACCTAGTACAAGGTGTTTCCAGTTTTATTTGGGGCTTCTACATGCTTCTGTAATACATAATAATAATATAGGTTGTATAGCTGAGAACCTGTTTTGATGCCGATGAGCATGGGAATTTGTTGAGCTGCAGTGGGCTGAAGTAATCAACATCACTCTTGAGTGGTTCCATTCTTTCCTTTCTGGTAGCGTTAATGTGCCCCAAGGCAGCTCTGTCTGTCTTGCGTGGGGTTCTGTTCTGCTGTTCTCCTGTTAAACGTATGTGTAAAGCTGCTGGGATAGACTGCAAAATAGCTTGGCTGTGATGCCGTCAGTATGCAGATGACACACAGCTTGTAAGAAACTGTTACAAACTCTACCCATCACTTCCTCATGCAACACAGATGGTGCAGTGGCTCTGATTTTTCAGTGCCTGGCCAAGGAAGATGAGAAAGAGTTGGCTGTAGCACTGTCCAGAGAATCTGAAAGAGAGTCTAGAAGAGAGAGAGTGAGAATGTGTGTATCTTGAGCTTACCCGACTATTGAGGGAGTTTGAAAAGAGGTTCATAATCTGCTGTTCCCCTAGACACCCAATTCCCAGGCAGCCCTGGTGACCAAAAGCACCTTTTTTCCATTTGACTCTGAGGTGGACCTGACCACAGTTTTCCCCGAGTTTGTGAGATGTGAACTGCATTACTGCATTGCATTCTGCATGGAGCTACCATTGGAAATCACTCTGAAGCTTATGCTGGTAGCAAATGTAGCTGCCTGACTACATAGGTACATTCACTGCAAGGAGTGCTTTTTGCTAGAGCTGAGCCGACTGAACTTGCTTCCTTTCGCTTTTAGGGGTTGAAATTTAACACTAAGTCCTGGCTGTCTGACTTTCTGTTGACCTACATCTACCTGAATTTGTAATGCATCCGTACATACCCATATCTGAGACACTGAGAGCTGACGTCAGCTGCGGTGCTTATTTTAACAGTCCTCAGATTTTAAATGTCTAGGTGGTAGAGTCAGGGTTTCCTCAGTAGAGAGATGCTTTAACTCTGGAATTTGCTTCCCCATTCTTGTCAGAGAGAGCTTGAGTCTGTTGCAGTGTTGGGCCAAATGTTAGGCCCCTCTCTAACCTCAGGTCTTTGTCCAAGGAGCTAGGCAAGGCATTTGTGTTCAGTTTCAATGTATTAGGAACTCTGTCTTCCCTTTTTTCTATTTTATTTTGTTTCATTGCTCAGTATGAGCTGTGTAGTGTTTTAATAAATGATGCTTGTAGCCAGGTCACTTGTCATTGTGTTCATTTTGCAATTTAAAAAAAAATTGTTATTGAAATTATTATAATCCTGCCCCTCTAAACTTCTGAAGGAAGGGACTTTTGAAGGACTACAGAGGTTTCCAATACAATTCACCCCTGAGGGTTAGGAAATTTTCAGGGAGATAAGAAAAATTGTAAAGCTCTAGGATGGTAACTGAGTCTGGGAATTTTTTTTTCCCCTAAGGCAGAAGAGAAGCTGGAAGAGAGTCAATGAGCAATGATAAAAATGCACACAAATGAACCTGAGGTTGTAAATCTATATAGCAAGCCTCCTGTATAGGTGATAAGGGCCATATATGTACCTAGATAGGTATACTCATCTTTTCATAGAATATCCTGGATCTGCACAGTATTGACAATGCAGCTCTCAGTCCATAATGTCAACCTTGCTGCTTCTCTCCGTTAAGTAATAAAAGCAAAAGCAGCAAATATTTTACCATAAATGGTTGCGAGAAAGACGGCACATTCAGCATGTTGCATAAAAGTTAAACTATTTTCACTTTGCCAGGCAGTAGAGAAATGGAACACATTCCTGTCAATCCCTATGCAAGTCCTTTCCAACACATTCCCTGTCCTCCCAGTATTTTTATGAATAAATAGCAGAAAGGGCATCTGTAAAGTACAGTAAGAGAGTAGCTGCTCAGATACGGATGATCAAAACTGTTGGTATATTTCCAGCTGTGTAAAATTCGCATTCACGAGTAAAAGAGAGAGCCTGGTTCTACTCTCAGACTAACATAAATTAGGAACAACTCTATTAAGAAAGTCAATGGAGTTAGTTACACCAGAGATCAGACCCAGAGGCGGGGAAGGAGGTTTGACCATGGAGAGCTGGATGAAACTGTTGTAGCAAGCATTTCTTTAAACCTAGGCTAAGTTTGGGAGTGACCCTTGTCAGAGCTGATTTATGGCTTCACGTGAAAACTAAAGATGGGTTGAAATGGAACATTAGCTCCAGAACCTCCTTGTGTTTTGGAGAAGTTTAGCTCCTGATTTGAAGTTGTCAGCTTGTCCCCAGCTCTATAATGAGCCATTCCCCAAGTCCAAACAACTCTGAACTTTAGCATGTTTCAGGATCGGAGTCCTGAGCTGAACACTGTGTATCAGGCCCATTTCTTGTGGAAACTTTGCAAATAGGAGACATAGACAGGTGCCAAAACCATGTGAATGGAAACTGAGAACTGGAACTGCTGAGGTGTGCACAAGAGTAATTAAAATGCTATTGACGCAAGTGGCTCACAAACTATCTGTATTTTTCCACTATACTATAGGTATTCAGTATAGTCAGACCCCGAAAGCTGAACACCCCTGAGCTGTTGAGCAAAACAAACACCTGGGAAGTTCAAAATCTGTGTTCAGATCTGGACACAAATTGTGCAGCATAGGCCTGGTTCTGTTATTCAGACATCCCACCTCCCCCACTACCTTCATCAGAGTACATCCTGTTCACACATTTGTACCTCTTGCACTCTCACAAACTTTTTTTTTAAATCTCCAGAGATCATATGCTATGCATAGAACTTGAGGACCGCTCCATCAATGATTTTAAAGGCAAATATTAGACAATCAGTAAACATTAGCAAGGATCTGAACTACCCTGAACATAGCATCGAGAAAATTCTGAATTAAGAATAATTTAATATGGTGTGATATTATCCTCAACTCACCCCTTTATTCCTGTACATTTTTGCACATCTGGCATTAGTACAGTGTGTAAGATTCCTTGCACAGCTAAGGAGAGATGGGTTGATTTAAGGATATGGTTTCAGGCCAGTTTCTCAGCCTTAACTTAGAATTTCCTCTGTGTGTGTGTGTGTGAGAGAGAGTTTTAAGTTGGATTTTGAATGATACTTTAAATAGATTTTTTTTCTAAAGGTTTAAAGTGGAACAGTCCAGATTGTTAGGCCTTTCAGTTAAGGTCCTTTTACAAAGGTATGTAATCTAAGTGATATTTTCATTGTTCCATTATTATTCCATTTTTTTTGGTTTGAAGCAACTTTTTTTGTTTCAAAATTTGAAATGTTAATTTAAAGTAAAAAAATAAAAAAAAAACAGGCCAAAATTAAAACACAATGTTTCAAAATTATCAAAATGAAACATTTTGATGGATCCAATCTGATTTTTCTCAGATATTCAGTTCATAAAAATATATATATATTTCAAATGTTTGTCCCAATTCAGAACACAAAAAATGTTCAAGATCTCAAAAATTCATTGGAATTAGAAAGCTATTTCTCACCCAGCGGTAAGATATAGTTAACAGGACTTTCTTAGATTTACTTTTCTATCCATGCATGTAGTATAAGCTCGAATATAAATCTATAAGTGAGGAGACAGGTTAATATAAATGTTTTTGAGTGAATATCTTTTACGATCATTTTTTCCTTCCCTAGCTTGATGTCACTATATGAAAAATTTCATGGTAACAACAGAGTGAATGGTAATCGTTCAAAACGTAATTGAAAGATTTCAAAAAGCTGAACTGGAAGCATTGTTTGTCAGAGCCTATTGCAAGTATTTTGTATTATTTAAAAAAAGTTTATGAAACTTCTGTGACACGAAGATAAATTATGGAACTCTAAGAACATGGAATTATTTGGAATCAGAAAACTGACAAACAAGGAAGAGGAGAGAGCATATAATTTTAGAACACAATAAAGGTAACTAAATTTGAAAAATTGCATTAGTATATCATTTTCGGTATATAAGCCATTAGAGAAAAAGTGTAAATTGCACCTTGTAACAAAGTAAAAATGTTTTCAATGTTTAAAGGTAATTTTGTATTACTGCTACTATTACTTAAACTCTTAGCTCTTATAAATATCTGAAGACAGGACCCCTGGTGATATTACCTGTGTCTTAGGCAAAGAGCAACAATTTCAATTCCATTCAACTACATTTGTATTTTGCCAAGTGCTATCAAGCACTGAGTTGCATAATTTGCTATCTAAGTGAAATAGATATTTTTTTGTGCTGCACATTTATCACTCTCCTGTGGGCCTCGTTACTGACAATCAAATCATAAAAGATGTTCAGAATTGTCATGATGCACTTATTTTCCTCATGATATTCGATACAAATAGTTTCTGCTACAAAAATGGCTTTTTTTTTTTTGCCATAACATTTTACTATCTTTTTGAATAGTTCTTAAAGATACAGGATACAGGTTTGTTTGTTGTTTTTTTAAGGTTATACACAGGGATAATTACTTTTAAAATAAATAATAAAGTAGGTGTATATAGCTGATCCTATTTCCAAATATATCACTCGAGCCTCATTTCAAGGACTATAGGGCTATATACTGAGGATAAACAGGTAACATATCAGTGGGAAACATACAGGAGACAGTCTATTTCTACCTGTAAACTCAGATTTCTTTATTCCCCTTGTCTTTTTTAAGTGAATTCAGTATTGGTGAAAGGATTAGAAATAGATTTTTTTTTAATCTATTGAACATGTGCAGCACAGGTAATGACAACACAATACAAGCATTCACCCCAGTACCCCACCAGTGTGGCTTAAGCCTGATCTGCAGGGACCAGCATAAGCAGGGGGTTTACTCTCCAGATCCATTGATTCCATTCTCCTGTTACTGACAAGAATACAGCTTCCAGTGAGAATTTCTCTTAATATAGACTAAGAACTAGTCTCTTAATATAGACTAAGAACTAAGAACTAGAGACTACCAAACTCACTTCACATGAAGCAACCGATCAGTCATACAAGGTAAAAGCTGTAGATCACTACTGATGTTGGCTGGATTTGAATCAGTCACCAAGAAGTGAGAAGATACAGATCCTTTTACCAAACTTGACAAGCCAACCTGTCTTATTTAAGGGACCAGCTTAGTTTTTCAAAGAAAATGTCACTGCCAACCTGCACAATGTTCCCAAAATCAAGAAAAGGGTTCATCCAAAATATTTTGTGGAATGAGGCTTTAAATATTTTGCAGTAACATGTAACAGACTCAGCTGAGCTCTTCTTCAGTGTGCTGTCTCCTCAAAAAAGAAATAGAGAAATCAAAATGGCAGGAGAATTTCTGCTTGTGTGAGTTTTCACTGCATCTTGAGCAAAAGACATCTTGAGATTTGGGTTTAGCCAAATACTTATGCTTGCAAAAGCAAAGCCCATAAACATTTGGTTAATGCCGCCTGTGCATACAGAGTATTTAAACTTTTCACTGCTGTTGCTTGTGAGGCACATCAAAATATACATATTTTGCCTGAGATTTTATTCCCTCTGCCCTTCTCTATGATTTGATGTGCCAATTAAAAACTGATTGTCTCTAAGGCTATGATGGAGAAAGGTAATATGCAGTAGAAATATAGCACCACTGACCTCATCCAAAGGAACAGCTGATGTTACAGTAAAAAGATGCTGGATATTTATTTGTAGGTGTAGGGGAAAAATATATTTGTTAGTGAAATGGAGCTTGCTGCAGAGTGCATAAAGGTGAATTATTTGTCAGAAGACTGAAGGAGGCTTATGCAATATAGTATTATTGAGCCAGGCTATTAGCAGAGTGAATTGCTATTGTGACATGCCATTAAATTGTTTTTAGTGTCCACAAAGGTATCATTCTGGAGCAGGCATGGTTAGTAACAAAGTTGTATATTTACTGGACAGCAGCAGAGCTCAGAATGAAAACTGTGTATCTGACCAGAAAGTAAAATATGGCAGACGTGGGCTCTAGACTGGAATACGTGACCTGTTGGACCACCTGCATGCACTATTAAAATAACCCTAACCCTAACCCTAACCCTAACCCTCAGGGTATGGCTACATTTGGAATTTCAAAGCGCTTTGAAGTGTGAATGTAGTCAGAGCGGCAGCGCTGGGAGAGAGCTCTCCCAGCGCTGCATGTAAACCACATCCCTTATGGGTGTAGCGTGCAGCGCTGATTACACTGACGCTTTCCAGCGCTGTATCTTGCAGCGCTCAGGAGGGTGTTTTTTCACTCCCCAGTTGCAGCGCTGTAAAGTGTGAGTGTAGCCAAGCCCTGACAATTTTATCCAAAATGCCTTGTACCCACGCTACAGAGCTTTGGTACTAAAGCTTAATTCATGAAATAGACTGTGATGGCAGGGAGAAAGAGTAACAAGGAAAATAAGCTTTGCCTTGCTGAAGGCTGCCAGTTTGTTTATATGTGCAATGCTTTCCAATGTTTACATATGATACATAAGCTTCACCATCCTTGTCAGACCACCTCATGACTATAACTTCTCAGTTCCTTCTGTTCTTTTTCTTCCTGGTGTGAGGGAGGATTCTGAGGATCTTCTCGTTTCCAAGACTAACGTCTGTTCCAGCCAATGTGGGCTGGATGGAGCTCCTTCTATCGGCTGCGTGTGCCATTGTTTGAGTCAGCCTAGAGGGGTCACCACGGAGTCGTCTGAGGAATTACTATTGCCCCAAGTGTTTTGGGGTTGCGATTCGTACAGAACCTATTTTTGCATATTGTAAAGGAAGTTACTAATGTAACATTATGCCCTCCCACAAAGTCAAGCTACCTGCAAAACTGCTGGGAAAAGGTAGAGTAAAAAAACAACAACAAAAAACAAACCAACCCCCTATGACTGTGCCACGTCTGAATCCAATACTCCATTTTAATTTGAAAAACTTGCAACCTTATATGAGTCAATTGAATGTTTTTAATTTAATCGTATTTCTGTGTTTTACCAGAAGAAAGGGAAGAAAATTGCCAAAATTAAGAGTTTAATTTGACAGTGCAAAAGCACAAAAGGTACTTTGAGGCAAGATTTGTTGGTTTTTTTTTAAAAGGCAGAAGGAAATATATGTATGTATATACAGTTATACATATTAGATTAAATGTTTTAGAACATAAATCAGGGAAAGAAAAGTAATAAATAATGCATGTTGAAAATGTGACAATGTTTATTAAGAAGCAATGGCCTTGTCATCTTCATTTTCTTCTTCAGTGATTCTCCCCTCAAAGGGTTCACTCATTTGGGACTCCCTGCAATTTAGCCTGAGGCCACTTTCTCTAATTCTTGGTTGCAAAAATACCTGCTTTGCAAAAAATGAGTTTAAAGCAGAACAACTGTGCACACTGAAGGTCTCCCTATCAAGCTCCTGAAAGGCCACATATGAATTTTATATCCTTGTTGCTGTGGATGTTTGGAGACAGACATTAGCTAGAGAGCGAAAGAGAGAAAAGGAAGGAAAATTTGTTTAGTAATTGGACAAAAAGTGAGTCCAGATTGCTGGGTTCTAATCCTCAGTGTTCTGCTTACCTGCCATATGAACTTGGGGAAGTCACTCCGCTTCTCTTTGCCTGTTCCCCCACCTGTGAAATAGGCACTTTGAACCCCTAGTGCTGGGCATGTATATGTGTCTCTGTAGATAAAGCAAATGAGTGAAATAACGCTTACCTGCCTCACACAGCACTCTGAAATTTAATTAATTAATGTTGTAAAACACTTTGAGATCTATGTGCCAGATACTTAGCTGGTGTGAACTGGCATCACTCCACTGAAGCCAATTGAGGTATGTTGATTTGCACTAGCTGAGGACCTGGCTCCTGGTCTGCAAAGCAGTATAAAATGCAAAATATTATTATTCATTAAAGCACTGTTCGTAATCAAGCACTCTTGCCCCTACTTTTTTCTTCTTTTAATCTTTCCATCCCTAGCTGGAATAATGAGGATATTTAAACTACTAGTTATTTTGAAGAACTTTAGTCTTGGTAATTTGCAGTTGCTAAAACAATATGTTGATGTTAGTGTGCTGTGACATATAAGCAGTTTAATTAGAGTTGCCATTTAATCTGTTTCTGTTCATTCATTTACACTTGACTAACACTGGGGGGGGGGAGCACCTAGGTTTAACAACCATAAGTGGGTCTTTGCAGTGTAGAAACCATCACATCCAGATGATGTGTGTGTATGGAATAGGGTCTAATTGTGCTAAGTAAATACACAAATAGAGACCCACAAATGACATGTGGTGTTGTGCACAGATGTTGGGCCTTGTTTCACAATGTATCCCACAGAGGATACTTCTAGCTGTCCAGTTTATTTGTGCTTTTATTAATTACTTAGGCTTTCCATTGGCTGAAACTCAAAACAATTCCTCGGTAGTTCCTTAGAGTCCATAGAATTTTATCCACTGACACAACAAGGTTTTGTTAAAAGTAAAAACTGATTATCCGTGGCTTTCATTGCTACTTAATTAGCCCAAGAAAATAAAATTGGCATTCAGAATCTGATTTTATATATTTATATAAAGGGAACATTGTCAAAGTCCTGAAAAATGGATGAGCTGAGCAAAATATGTGCACACACATGTGCACCTGTGTGTGTACACACACACCTACTCCACTCACAACCCCCTAATTTTCAGATAGCCAAATACCCATTTACATGTGCAATTGCTCCTTTGCACAAACCACCTTGCCAATTGTGCATGTGTGCCAAACTTGGGCACTTTTTTTTCCTTTAGCATTTGGTTCTCTATAGGTAAAACCTAGAGAAAAGCGTTACAATTGTTATAGTATGATTGGAAGATGCATATAGATGAACAAAGAATAAAAAGGCCTACTGAGAAACAATCCTCAAAGGTTAAGTGTGAACTCTTTGGCCTTTTGGTCTGGGATTAGGAATATATCATCCAAATTTGTTCCAATCACAAACTATATCTATTTGCCTTCTTTTACCAGTGGAAATAATCAAATCAACGTAGGTCTGAGGCTGTTAATATTATAGGGAGATATACCTATCTCACAGAGCTGGAAGGGACCCTGAAAAGTCATTGAGTTGAGCCCCTGCCTTCACTAGCAGGCCCAAGTGCTGGTTTTGCCCCAGATCCCTAAGTGGCCCCCTTAAGGATTGAATGCACAACACTGAGTTTAGCAAGCCAATGCTCAAACCACGGAGCTATCCCTCTCTATTTTTTTTCACTGTGGGTAATATGAATATCTCTTCTGCAATGCACCTAATGCCAGACAAGTCCAATTCTCTTGAGAAGATCCTGTTTTCAGCCTGATCAGAAGCAGCTGTGCCTGAAATCTTATATGAATCCCCAATTTGGAGATTTTCAGACCCACTTTGCTAACACAGGAGGTTCAGCTCAGATGGATAAGTATCCAGACTTTGGGTGCTGCTTTGACCTGAACTCCAGCTGCAGAACTTTTGAATTTTGCTCATCACAGACAACATCATGCAAGTTGGACACCCAACTGAATTAACATCAGATGACCTGACATTGACCTCGCTTCTGCTGTAGCTATGCATATCAGCCTGCTAAAGCCCAATGAGGGGGATGATGTATGACAAAGACCCAGAATGAGGAACTTAGAATAAAGAATGGGACAGGATGCTTCAAATGATGGCAGATTAATTGTTCGGCATAGCTAAAATTGCGATAATCTCAATTTCGTGACTCAGCAATTCTGGTAGCATTAATTTACAGTAATAAAAGTTAGATAACACCAGGCTATATGTGGTTTTAAAACAAGAGCTGCTTTTCATAGTTGGCTGAAGCAACAATAAACCCAGGTTTCTGTTTAAATGTGAAGGACTTGATCCTCATTTAGACTCAAGACCCTTTCATCACTGTAGTGGTGGAAAAGGGGGGGGTCTTAAATTATATTTACATTCACCTTAATGCTGCATTACACTGCTAGACCAGTGTAAAGTAGCCTTATTGTAAATGCAAATTAGGCTCCAAATCTTTCTTCTCCATAGCTGAGGTAAAGATAATGTTACAGCCAGCGGCGTAGCCAGGTGGAGCAAACAGGGGGAGCGGACACAAAAAAAGGTGCCACCCTCTGCAGCTCTTGTACTCACTGGGCAGCGTTCTGGGTCTTCGGCAGGCACTTGGGTGACGGGTCCTTCACTCGCTCTGGATCTTCACTCGCTCTGGATCTTCGGCAGCACTGAAGGACCCGCCGCTGAAATGCCACCAAAGACCCGGAGTGCTCCCCCTGTTCCCCCCTAGCTACGCTGTTGGTTACAGCTTATTTTCCTTCCTCAAGCCATGCAAGTAGCCTTACCCAATGCATCACTGAAAAGGTGTAAGAAGCACAAAAGGGAAAGCTTCCTTTTCTTTTCCATTCTGAATTGATTGCCTGGGTCTGATATAGCATTAGTTCTGGTTCACTAATGTTCTGGTTTAATTTGTTTTGTTTAATTTTTTATATTAAAAGATTGAATCAGTAGCTAAAAATCAAAGGACTTAGATCTGCCATTTACAGAAGAATGTGCTTCAAGAGGAAATTTCTCTTCCATTATGCATATTAGCATCCACAGCTGGGCCAGCAGATGGATAAGTGTACTTAGGAACTTCTAGGAGTTTATTCCCATATTGTATATATTGAATGAAAAAGTCTTAACCAGGGTGGGCCTTACTGGTGTGGATCACAAATGATATTCTTCCTATATTGCTTTTTGCTATATTTGCTTATCTCAGTGGTGGACAACCTGCAGCCCGCGGGCTGCATGTGGCCCATCAGAGTTATCCTCTGGTGGGCTGCCGGACAGTTTGTTTACATTTGCACGGCTGCCCGCAGCTCTCAGTGGCCGTGGTTTGTCATTCCCAATCAATAGGAGCTGCAGGAAGCAGCGTGGGCTGCAGGGATGTGCTGGCCGCCACTTCCTGCAGCTCCCATTGGCAAGGAACGGCAAACCGTGGCCACTGGCAGCTGTGGATGGCCATGCAAATGTAAAAAAGCAGTCTGGCAGCCCACCAGCAGATTATCCTGACAGGCCGCATGCGGCCCCCAGGCCACAGGTTGCCCACCACTGGCTTAGCTTCTTTTGTTACATCTGGCACTTATCATCATGGCTACTGAGTGCAAATATAGCTTCACAAATCATTGGGTGGCTCATACTGCAATCCTTAAATCCAGTACTCCTAAGAGAGGTTCCCTTTGGTCCAGTTATCTTATAGTTAATTCTGATCCTGTAGCCCTGACACAAGAAAATCTCCCATTATAGTGGGAGACTTCTTTGCATCAGGACCTTAGACTACAAAAACAAAAACAAAAATGATCCATCATGGAAAATAAAGCTCACTTGATTCTGATCTCACGAGTCACGCCTGTATGAATTGGGAGTATCTCCACCTCAGTCAGTGGAAAATCTGTGTATCTGTGTGCCATAAAACCACATGCCTGCAAAATAGAAATATCAACCTTTACACATGGGCTGGTTCAATCTATTGAAGCATGTAAAAATATTTATAGATGTAATTTCTTCTTGTTAAACATAACATAACTTTCTAATGATGAGGGTGCAAAGTTTTTGCAAACTGGAAAAACACAAGCTCTTTCCAACCACCTTGATCACAGTGATGGTGCATCTTGGTCTTATACTCAGAATATTCAGCAAAATGATTGTTTTCAGAAGATAGCATAATTCAATAAGAGGAGAATTCACATCCTCCCACATACTGGTCGGACAGTCTGTCTGATGAGGTGCTGGATGTTCCCTGGAGGTGTCTGACTCCCAGTATTTGAAATGTTGGAGACGTTGACAAGATAACTACTACAACTGAGCAAACAGGTTTTGCCTAATTTTGAACCTGTTCAAACAATGTGGGTTTGAAATTTAGGCTTGAATTTGAGAGTTACTGTGTTTGTAATCATGGTAAGAGTGTCAAGTATCAGGGGGCAGCTGTGTTAGTCTGTATCCACAAAAACAACAAGGAGTCTGGTGGCACCTTAAAGAGATTTATTTGGGCATAAGCTTTTGTGGGTAAAAAACCCTCACTTCAGATGCATCTGAAGTACATCTACAGTACCAAACCTTCAGATGCATCTGAAGGTTTTTTACCCATGAAAGCTTATGCTCAAATAAATCTGTTAGTCTTCAAGGTGCCATCGGACTCCTTGTTGTTTTCATGGTAAAAGTGTAATTACACTGTACTTATACATTTTAGTACTGTAGCATCATACATATTAATTACACAGGGCAATGTTTTGATTCTTTTGTTATACTGAACAATATTTATATTTACTCCATAAATAGTCCCACTGGCTTCATTTGAACTATTTGTGAAGTTAACTACTAATCATTGGGAAGAAGAGTATCAGAATATGGCCAGTAGTCTTGCAGTAAAGTTACAATATGCAAGAAAAACAATGTCACTGGAGTTGAACTGGTTATGGTGGACAATGCATGTCCTTCATTTATATAGTTTTTCACAAAGGGCTCAGTTCTAAACTCTCACTGATTTTACTTGGTGTAATTTTATTGACTTCATTAAAGCTCGTTTTGATTTCCAATGGTCAGGGGAAAATAGGGAACAGGATATGAATATTGCTGATGAAAGTACTGAAATATATTTGTCTGTAGTAGTAGTTGCTGGCCAAGTTAAGGTTAATTTTTTATGCGTTAATTGTTTGTTTGGAGATTGATATATTCATGCAATATTTATATACAAATTAATGAGAATTAACATTTCTACCTCACCTCATTTGAGAGGGTGCATGTTTAAATGTTTTAGATATAATACTCCTGTATAGTGAGTAGTTTTCTTAACTGCGTAATAACTGGTAGATAACCAGTGTAATAATATACTGTTAATTTTTAATATTAATATTATGTTATTAGCACTTTAATTATAATAATTTGAATTTTTTTCTTGACAGAAATCTGAGAAAGGTACATTTAGTCAGGGCACCTGTAGATTGTAAAAATACATCTATTATAGAAAAAATGTAACTACTTTATAGTTGAACTGCCAATGAACTCAAGCTACAGAGAAATTACTGTTATTGGCATAACTAGGATGATAATGCTTTTATCTTCCAAGTAACAGAATTGTTTGAAGAAATACTTAATACACTTGACTGGCCAGATTCATCCCTGTCTTCATGCAGCGTGCAATGCAGGGACCAAAAGGACTGCCAGGCTGTGATTCCAACTCCAGTACAGAATAAAACAGCCTAAAAGTTTGCTCTTACTTAGCTCTTACTGCACTGACTTACAGGGGCCACTGCAGCACTGCAAAATAGCCAAAGCATACAAACCTCCTTGCTATGTCTCCTCTAGTCTCCAGCCCATCTCAGAGCAGATTGCACATCCCCCTGCCTTGCGGGTTCCTGTGAGGGAGATGCAGATCCCATTGGAAGTTCTCCTGTTGCTCAGAAGGTTGCAGGGGTGGGTGGGTTAGGTGGGTTTTATGGCAGCTTTGTAGCCACTTTATGACGGCTCCTCCACTCTAACGTAGCTGCAGCACAGCTTTAAATTCCCTCTATATGTGTAGAGAGTTCATTTTTTGTGCACCATGGATCAGATTTTTCAAAAGCATACTTTTGCCAGTGTACAAATACAAGTCAGGGTCTGTCTGGACAATTCTTAACTTTCCTACCTGTGTTAGAGTTTGTAGTCACACCAGTAAGGTGGACATGAAACTGCTGTGGAAGATTTTGGTCAGGAAATGCAATGCAACTATAGCGGTTAATATATGTAGGATTTTGTGGGAAGTACATCATTAGAAAGTATAACTTGAGTAAAACTACCATGTAACGATAGTTTAGTTAATACAGCAGGCGTGCCAGCAGGCAGGAAGCTTTGGGCTGCATTTTTTTCCTGGTTGCCGCAAGTGGCTGCAAATGTGGCCTCTTTGCTGCCCCCTCTGGCGATTCTTCACTCCCCTTGCCTTTCCCAGATATGCAGAGCCCAGAAGAGAGAAGGCAGTGGCTGTGTCAATGCCACAGCAGAGGAGCTAAGAGAGGCTACCGGTGGGAAAGGGGGAACCAGGAGCTATTGGTGGAGCTAAGAGCTATTGCTAGGGAGGAAGCAGAGGACAAGAACTACAAGAGGAGAAAGAGGGATATGGGACAGAGGAACTATTATGGGGTAAGGGTCACAGGAGCTATTGATGGGGAAAAGGGATGCAGGAGCTATTTGGCGGGAGCTAAAGGAGCAGAAACAAATGGAGGCACAGGAGCTATCGTGGGGAACAGGAGCTAATTGGGGACAGAATGTGGTAGGCTAATAGAGGAACTTGAGATAAATGAGACAAATGCAAATCTTTAGGATCCACGCCCCCAATCCCAGGATTCCTCCTATCCAGAAAATACATCGCCTCAGATTCCCCAGATTATCACTTCCCCTCAATCTCCACAAACCCCTTGCACCTCTGTGCTGTGTGGTGCACGGTATAAGGGCCTGTCTCACCCACACCACTACTCAGGGGAGCCTGTAAAGGGAAATCTAGTCTTTTGTCATGCAATGTTTTCAAAACCAATGATTATGATCATGGGCAAATTATCTTTAAATATGAAAGTGAGTGAATGTGTGTAGAATGTCACACATGGAACTGCACACAACTTGCCCTGTAAACTTTTCTTAACTCAAACTAGTTTGCAAACCTTTACATTCCCGAAGGTTGAACCTATGAACCTATGAACCCCGCTGGCTTTGCACATCCTGAATGGTTACCATCCATTTCAGAGGACATAGCTCCTTGATGTGTGTTTTCTGGTTCACCATAGGATACTCAGGATCGGCCTGTGGACTTACAGTGATGGAACATGTACTGTGATGCTCTCTGAAAACTCTCTGCTGTACTGTAGGTCTCCAATTGTGGCAGACTGAAACCCGGTATTGCACTATCCTCTTTCACTGCCGAACGAAAGGAGCCAGAGGGATCATTAGTATCCTTCCATCACTTCCTCATTAGTTCTTAGATAGTGTTTTAATGACAGCTTGAGAGGCTCAGCTTCCTGCCCTCTTACTATTTATGATCCCCACAGTGCTAATGTGCACTTAATGAGAAATTCTTGTCTTGCTTGTAAATCCTGTAGCCGGCATTCAATTTATTGACAGATGTTTGCTTGGGCCTCTTTAAAATTACTTCATAAATCTTCCAGGATAAAAGGCCTCAAGTTTGGTTATTAAGACAGGGCCTTGTTGACAGTTTCATATTTAACTGTTTAGAACTCAGCTGTCAGACCTGTAATGGAGTGCGCGGCTGAGGGTTTGAATTCTTAGGGCTCATTTACCATGTTTTCTGCACCTATCAGAGTTTTTCTTTTTGAAGTGTGTTGACTGTCCCTTATAATCCCTTTAGTTAACTTCTCAGTGACCTCTTTGTGCATGCACTTACTCATTTAGCGTATCAGCACGTCAGCTGTGATGAAGTGTTTATGCTGATATGAGCTGAGGGCTGAGCAAGCACTACATGCCAGAATCTACTGGATGTAATGCTGATATGAACTGAGGGCTGAGTTAGCACTTCATGCCAGAGCCTACTGGACATTTCACAGAAATCCTAGACTTTACTTCTCCCCCCACCCCCACATTCCCCCTGCCTCTTCTTTTCTTCTTGTATGGTATGTTAAAGTAGGTTGAATTGTGTGGGTGGGACCCAGGCAGCCAAAAAATCCAGTCAGAACTTCACCAGGCTGTTAAGTTTCTTGGTGTCTAGTCACAGTCTGATTTCCCAATGGAAAGCAGTCCTCATGGAAACCTCAGCTCATTACACAAATGTCTGTGTCTTTAAATGGTTCTCTCTATTTTTTGTATAATCATCAGCATTTTAATGGCGCTAGAACAGCTGCAAGTATCAGTGCATTTTGTCTCTAATGAGAGATAGGGCTCGATCCCGCAAATCTTTATTTGTGTGAGTAGTCATCAGTCATCTGACTATCTCTACTTACTACAGACTACTCACAGGAATAAGAATTTTCTGGCTCATACTTTTCAACTTTATTCTTTCCTGTTCATGATCTCACAACCCTTATGTCAATATAATATACAGCAGAGTATAATTTACTACAATATAATATACAGCAGAGTATAATTTACTACAATATAATACACTACAGAATTCTACAGTAATGCTCCAAAATGCTGCAGCTCTTTGAGGTATGCCTAGCATTCTGTGATATTACTGTAGAATACCTCTGAATATTTTTGTTTAAGAGAGAGAAATTTAAAGATTAAAGGTTTAGTAGATTGCTGGAGGATTAGACTAATTCAGATAGCCATTAAACCCATGACATCAGTCAAATTGTAACAGTATTCACTCCACTTAAGTCCATCATAAAAGGTACAGACCAGACACTGGAGGATAATGAGCATCTCAGATAAAAATAAAGAGTTTTTTGTTTGTTTTGTTTGGACTTGGTAATGTCATCTCATATTAAATTGGTGGAGTTATGTCACATCACATCATGTTACTTCTGTTGCATCCTGTGCTGACAAAACACAATTCTTTAAATACTTACAAAATATTTTTGATCGGTTATTTGCTATCCAGTCCATTTTATTTAGTTGTTAAATGTGGTGGACTTCATATATGTAAATAGTAACCGAATTGTAGAAATGACTGTCACTTCTAAAATGTAAATAACTAATTTCCTATACATTATTGTAAGATCTTTAGAAGAATTAAAAGTCCACTAAAATCTTGAATAGAAACATTTAGCAATATCAGATCAGAGTTTCAGTAAATGCCCAAGCCAGAGATTCTCTCATAGCTTACAACCATTATTGACTGACCTTCACCTGAGGAACTCACTTAAGTATGAATGGGCTCAGTAGGATCATGGTAATTTGCAAACACGAAAGAAACATAACAGCCACCCACATCACTAGGCTTTCATGAATGGGAGCCAAGAAAGCTTCTCAAATAGAATGCAAATCTCAGAACAATTTATTTCTTCATTTCATGATTAAGATGGGCCTAAAATGATACTGAAGGTGAAGGCCTTGGTGAAAGGATGCAGTGCACAGAAGGATGCATGGATTGGGCATTAAGGGAGGGGGCAATCACTTTTAAAGGTATTTGTTAGTCACTTTGCTAAACTTCAGTGCATGCTGCAGGGAGGAGCAGACGTTGACTAAAGGCTGAATATACCTATCATAGGAAAATGGGAACTTTGAAAGTAGATTGTGGAAAGTGAGCCGCAAACTTAAAGCAGTGTGACTGCTGTGTGTAGTGGAGCCCTTGGAGAGACTAGAAGAAGAGGGGAGAAGAAAGGGCTTGTCAGCTGGGAAGGGAGAGAAGTACTCAAGTTTTCCATGCCTGCTGTGTGTGTCTGGTGCCATAATCATGCACAGGTCACATCCACTCTGGCACTGACTGGCATAGAGGGGAGCTTTAAATCCCCTGCTGCTTCAGCCTGATGAGACTGGGAGCTGCCCTCATCACATTCCACAGCAGTTGTGAGGTTTGCAAGCAAAGGCAGGGACAAACAGGAAAAAACTAGTGGGAAGGAATAATGGGTGGAGCAAACAGGGGTTCTACCTTCGGGTTATATGTCACCCTGTTTTGATGGCTCTTGTCATACACTGGCGGGGTGAAGGATAACTACAAGGATACCTTAGTGATCATCCCAGCACACTGGAAGGGATGTAAGGAAGAGATGAATATTTTGAAAAATTCTGATATAAAAGAAGTCTGTTCATTAAAAGCCTGTTTCTGTTCCCAGCTGCATTCAATGGTAAAATCCCTATTGGATTGAACTGGAGCAGGGCTGTTCCCTAAGGAATTTGTATTCAGCTGTTATTTCAAATGCTGATTTGCCAAAAGAATGATCTGAGGAAAGAACACAGTGTTCCAGAACACACAGGTAGAAGCCGGTATATCAGATTGGCTACATATTGGGTAATCGCTACTCATGATTCATTAGTCAAGACATATCAATTTCATCTACAAAATAGCTCCAAAATCTACTTGATAAGTGACACAAATACACTTCCGGTGCATGCCCTGGTTCTTTCCCAGTTGCACTCCTGCGATAGCCCCTTGGCCTGTGTGTCAGCATCTACAAGATGTATCCAAATTACGCCTTGTTGCTTGTTCCATTTTGTTGTTGTTTGTTTTTTTTCCTTCAAAAGTGACTCCATTACTTGAGATTCTCAAAAGTACAAAGAGCAGTTAGCTACCTAATTGCCACTGAAAGTCAATAGAATTTGGCCGCTTAAATCCCTCCATGTGCCCTTGCAAATCTCCCCAACCGCCTTCAATAGCTCTCAGATTTTGTTTCATATTCTGTTTTAAGATTCCAGGAAACGTTCACTCCACATAGCCATTTCACCTGTGCTCCTTGGTGTCCTTATAGTCTCTATGCCTACTCAGAACCTCTGTTCAATATTTGGTTTGTCCTTAGTATGTGCACATTTCACATTTGTCAGTTTTAGGCGTTTGCTCCATTTGGGTGTAGTTCTTTCTCACCAGATCCACAATTCTGATCAACACTTAAAACATGGTAGGCCAAATTCATCCTCGAGGTAGCTCCATTGACATCAGATTCATTTATCCAGTTTTTCTCTAATTACTCTTTTTCTTAATGTACACTGCTTTGTTTCTTATTAGTATGTTTCTGTGCTATGCTTTAGAGCTTTCAAAAAGAGCTTTATTAAATTCACAGTGAAGTTATGTTCCCTCCTGAGGGATATTTTAATTTTTTCCTCTTTTGGAGAAAGATAGCAACGGAAATTCTAGTTGCAAGTTAACCTTCTTGGTGAAACACTGCATCTGTTTCAAACTGAGCACTGACTGTAAAAGCCAGAAAGTCAGACTCAGCTGTATGCTCAGGAAATAGAATAAGAAAAGAGACTGTGCCCCAGGTGCTCAAATTCAGTCTGAAGTCCAAGTTTCATTCTGGAGTAATGTTTTTCTCCTGAACTTTAATGTGCAGAGAACATCATGTGGTAATATTTAAATATAAACAATAGACATGGGCTTGTGCAGAGAAGTTTGGCCCCAGATCCGGATTTTAATTTTCTCAGAGCTCAGTGTTATTCAGCTCTGTGATTTCAGTTCAGGCTTATCCCTGTTTAAAAGGGAAATACAGTAATATTGGGGTATATTTTTAGCTGGCATACCCCCTGTCCTCCACTTGTGCATGCACAGACATGCATATCATTTGTAGGTGAAACCCCTAGTGCAGTGGTTCTCAGACTTTTTTATTGATGACCCCTTTCACACAGCAAGCCTCTGAGTGTGACCTCCCCCTTATATATTAAAAACATGTTTTTTATATTTAATAGTTATAAATGCTGCAGGCAAAAGAAGGTTTGGGGGTAGATGCTGACAGCTCGCGACCCCCATATAATAACCTCACGACCCCCTGAGGGGTCACGACCCCCAGTTTGAGAACCCCTGCCCTAGAGGGTCTCACAATGCAAATGCTAACACTTATGTGCCCAAAGCTGTTAGACTGTTTAAAGGTTCTGTGAAATGATTAGCACTTCTTTATGAGTTCAGATCTGCACTCTGTAGACACAAGTTTGCAAGTGCAAATGTGTAGGCCCATATTGCTTTCTCCACCATTTCAGCTTCTGGATGTGGGCTTATGTTTCTTCTCCATGTGTCATGACAGAGAGTTCAGAGATAGAAAAAACATATTTTCCAGCAGAGAAAGAGCTTGATCTTTATTTACATTTGTCAGTGGCTCGTTGATCCTCAAGCAACCTTGGCATATACTCTTCCCCTCATTTAGGGTGACCAGATGTCTTGATTTTATAGGAACAGTCCCAGTTTTGGGGTTTTTGTCTTATATGGGCTCCTATTACCCCTCACCCCATCCCAATTTTTCACAGTTGCTGTCTGATCACCCTGCCCTCATTTATCTTGTTTAGAATAGCATGTGTATCTACTGACCAAATAGGTTCACTTCATGACCTCTTCCATCTTTACTGTTCAACGTGATCCTTTTTTCTCTCATATCTGTAACACAAGTTGATGTTTGTGTCTGACATTTTGCTGCCATTACGAGTGCATATACCCTGTGTGTGCCATCCTCTACTGGTTTCTATATTTTTGTCCTTCCATAAGTGTCCCATTCTTACTTTATACAAGGACAAACATCTGTCCTTGCACCAAAAGTTTCCTCTCATCTATGTGGGCTACAACTGATGGTGAAAGTCTTCTGCCTGGAGTATGTATGTCTCAGAATCCTCTAGACTCTTGGTTTAACATTCTTTCAGTCCTTTATAGATGTCTCATCATTTTGGCATAACATACAGCATCAGCTCTTGAGCAGTTACTGTAGCATGGACTATGTTGGAAAATCTAAAAATCTACTCATGAGCTGTCCTTAGGCTACTTCTGAAAATAATCAGCATCTAAAATGTGCATGTAAATACTTCTTTAAGGTGGCCTGCATATCTAGCTGTATTTTACATCTCCTTGGGCTTCTGATTAAGTTTCTGTGCACCCAAGTTTACACGTGAAATTCAATAAATGTTCAGGCAAGGCAACCATTACTGCCAACTGCTTTTGAAAATCTAGGCCCAAGGGATACATTTTCTGTGCATCATTTGCAGATTTCATCACATGATTTACATTAATCTTATCAGGACACATATACTGATTCTTGGTGCAATAGCCTAAACCCCTAAGGATATGTCTACACAGCATTTCGGAGTTTGCCTCCCAGCCAAGATTGATGGACTTGGGCTAGGGAGGGTTGCTCAAATGCTGGAAAAATAGCTGTACAGAGAGTGCTCTGAAGTTGTGGTTCAATCTGGAGCTCTGGTTGACTCGTGCTGGGAGGCTCACTCCAAAATACTGGCTATACATACCCTAAGTGTCCAGCACTGCCAAGACTGATGCTTTTTTTGGGCTTACTTTTGCTACCCTTACTCCATGGAGTAGAATACAGTCATAAGAGATGATTTTATTGATAAATACCACTCAGCGTGAGTAGAGGTAGCAGAAGTGGTACATTTATTTCCTAAGGACACTTGCATTGTTTTTGTTGTCTAACAAAGTCCATCAAAAGCTTTTTCAAGTCCACACTCAAGGGGAGTCTCCATCCATGGCTGTAGAGTGCAGGCCCGTATTTTAGATTCACACCTCCCAGTGGTGTTAATAAGAACTGTTGAAAATGTGACACTCACTCAGTCTTTTCACTATCATTCTGCCTCAGTATCCTACTGGTAAAATCTTGCAATCCTCACTGATTCCAAGCTCCAACTGAAGTCATTGGGAGTTCTGCCTATACAATGATTGCAAGATTTCCCTCTGATTGTGTAGCACCCAGTTAGATTCCCTTTATCTCTCCAGTTATTCTACTACTTTGCTCCTACAGGGTTTTAGACCTCAGCAAATTGACATTACTTGTCAAGAAGGGGAAACACAAAACAAGAAGTTCTTTTGGACCAAAATCCGAGTTATTTACTAGAGCTGTTGGTTGCTCTCATTTAAAAAAAAGAGGCTATATGACTTAATCAGATGTGCCCTCATTAGTAGGAGATATTCATTTCTACTATCAGTAGGGGATTATGGCTGAGAGCCCTTTGGCAAGGCTGTTTGAATTAGGATTTGTTTTGCAAAGAAAGCGTAAATGGAGGGAGAAACTGGCACTGAAAAGGATTTGCCTTAAAAACAATAAGTTACGAGTGAAGACTTGAATGATACATGTATTAAAATAAACTAGAGTAAGGCCTGAAAAGCTCCAGTTTACAACCAAACTCCTCACTGGTCAGTTGTGCTTAGAGCCAGCATATTGGTTCTGACCCGTCTCTCAGAGAACTGAAAATAAAATGAACTGCCTTTGAATTAGAGAGAAGACAATTTCTTGCTCTTTCAACTCTAGCTTACCTTTTAAAAACTGCTAGTTCCTCTGTTCCTTGCTCATTCTCTCCTTTTAGGCAGGGCCTCTGGAGCAGGCTCATAACAATGTCCCGGTCAGCTCTTTTTGGTTGAAAAATGCCCCAACAAACTTGATTTCCTGTTCTGGTGAGCCATCTATCACTAATGTTCCCATCTGTGCCATTTGTCTGTGACAGAATGACAGGTGTCATTTATCATTGGAGCTTGCGGAAGCTGTGGGAAGAGGGATTGAAATTTTTTCTGGAAGCAGTCAGTGTCTACAGGCTGCCAAATCATTAAAAAGGGGGCTTTCCAAAGAAAGCTGTGTGTAATGTGATTGCACTTACTGTCAATGACAGGCTGAGAGAAAGAAGAAACATTTTAAAAAAAAAAAAAGAGAGAGAGAGAGAGAGAGAGAGAGAGAAAGGACCGAAGTTTCTGCCAGGGGCATTTAAAGCTACAGTACTACAAATGCAGGAATCTTTTTTTGGTTCCGTTTCAATATGTGCAAGCTAACTAAGCCCTTTAGAGATTTCAGCTCAGCTTGGAGTGCCAATGAGAAAACCAAAACAGGAAACTCCTTTAACAGCACTTATTCGTGTCACGTATTATTTAGGGCACTGTAACGGAGTTTGTACTTTAAGACCATGTCTTCAAGCACAATGACTTAAAAGTGGAGTAGGAGCTAGCAGAGACAGGAAAACCTATTTGGTCTGCTGCTGAAGCTCCTAATAAATCAAAGGGCAGAACTAAGACCTGATACAAGGTCTTTTCTTTTAAAGGGAGACATTTACAACGTCCTGTTTGCATAAGGACATTCAGAAAAAAGTACAATCATATCTTCATTTCAGCACCTTCCAGTTGGTTTCAGTTTGAGGATTTGAGCTGAACCTTTTTTCCCCTTGTGGTAAAAGAGGCTTCTTTCACTGCTTATTACAGCAAACTGTCCTCCTACTTGAGGTATATAAAACCAAAAATAAAAGACTAAATGGTCATTATAAAAAGTAGTCTCCCTAGTTTAACAGCTAAGCAGCACTGACCTCAGACAGCACCAGTTGAAGGATATAAAACAAAGTTTATAACAGGAAAAAAAGGGGGGGGATGAGGTGGAAGAAAACAGATTATTTTCTCTGCTGTTTTGAGCTGTTTAAACACCACAGTTCACTCACATTATTGGAGAATCAAGTGATCTACTTGAGTTACGCATGGTTATACTGTGCGTGCCACTCTGAATTTACTTTCTGCAGGAGCTAAAGCCTGGCCAGATATATAATAAGCTATACAGATCTATAGAAGTCAGTGGGATTGCATGAGGTATAAGTCAGCACAGAAACTAGCCCCAGTTGTTTAAAGAAAAGTAGTGTTCAGACACATAAATCAAGGGTTTTGTCCTGGAAAAACTCATGCCAGTAGGCCTTACTCATGTGAGAAGCCCTATTGAAAACCTGACTGTAATGAACTCCAGGCCTGGGCCCAATGAGTTACGAAGCCAAGCCCTACTTGAGTGCACAAATCTAACTCACTGCATGACTAATTATGGGCTTCAGTGTGACTTTTAGTCATTGCCCTGAGTAACTGATGGTGTGAAACCTGCTGGTGCAGAGGTAGCAGGTGGGGAACGGCCTCCTGCCTGCTCCCTGTGGGATGACGTTTGTCTCTAAAGGTGCACAGAAAACAACCCCTATGTATGAGTGCAACCATGGGGACTGGCCCTGGCTCTTGAGTGGGGTATGCAAGGGAGCGAAGGAAAGCTCTTTACGCCCTTCACTCCCCTCTGCACACCTGGGTAAAGTGAAAGACATGTGACTCTGCAGTAAGAGGAAGGACTGGGCTTGTGGTTAAGGCTTTGGCTGGGCTCTCAGGAGATGTTGGTTCAGTTCACAATGGTGCTGCAGCCTCCATGTGTGACCTTGCCCAAGTCATCTAGTATTTTTGTGTTTCAGTTCCCTGTCTATAAAATGGGAGTAGTGATACTTACTTTCTACCACTCTTTGCCTGTCTTTTCTGTTTAGATTCTGAACTCTTCAAGGCAGGGGCTGTCTCCTATTATGTATGTACAGCTCATAGCACAATGGAGCCTTTATCTTGGCTAGGGTGATACTGTAATACAGGTGCTACTATTATACAAATAATATTATTGCTATGGTTATTGTACCTGTTCTGCCTTAGACGTAACTATTTAATTAATAGAAATTAGAGAGAGAGAGTCATATTTCACCATTATCCTTCACGCAGAATTTCCTTTGGCCTGCAAGGGAATTTTGCATGTGATCAAAATGGCAATAGGATATAGCCCTAATGCTGTAATGTACACTGAATATAAGTGTAAATAGATGGTAACACAATTCAGTTGGATGATAAAATTGTTATGTTTTCTTATGAGTTTATCTATGTCTTAACAATATGTCACATGCATCTTCACTACCACCACCAAATTCAACTTCTTTCTTTTCTGGCACTCGAAATTAAATAGTATTTGTTTTTGATGCAGAAGACACTAAGACATTGTGCACTAGGTTAAGATAAATTATTTCTGTCTGACATTTCCTTTTTGAAATGCTGGACCATAGCTATATGTGTTTTCCTTGGTGAAGCAGATTGGGTCAAAATGGTTGAAATGTCATATCCCTGGTGCAAAATGATATTCCTGTTTCCAGCAGGTATATGAAAGTAGCAGAATATAAAATCAGGCCTCAAAGTCTTGTATATGATTCTGTTGACACTTCTTTCAGAGAGGTGACAAGAGCTGTCCCTGTCATTTTCAGCAGACTACACCTATATTACTGGTATAGCACTTGAGTTTGTCTTTGAAAGCTTACCTGGAAAACATTTCCTACGGGTCCATTGGAAGATAGGGAAAACTGATGACATGTCGTAGATATACACATCTCAGGGGAAACAGCAGATGGCAATAGGCATAACATCACATTTTAAGTTCTTTGCCATTAGGTTTGTTTCCAAGACTTTCATTTTGGGGATGGAGTGGGAGAGAGAGAAGCTAAATTGCTGCCTGTGTGAATTTGTTTTGAAAAGGCAATAGCTATTCACAGAGAGAACTTTTTGCCTTTAGGAACAGTTGGCCAAATGGTTATAATAACGAAACTTGGTTAAGTAGCAGCCCATTTCACCACAACCTAGGTTTGAGGCACTATTGTCTACACTCAGCCAATGCTCTCAGTGGCTTTAATATAATTAGTTGAATCCAAGTCTGCTGCAGGAGCTAAACCCTGCATGCCCTGTTTCCCTTTGTTTTGATCAGGAATTGAATGGCTGCTGTGATTCCGTCTGAATTTTCTTTCATTGTTGTAGTAAAGCATTTTTCAAAGTCTCTTTCCTTCAGAATTAGGAGGAATTTCCAAATCTTCGGGAAGGCTGTAAAGTGTGATAGCATTTTGGCTTGGGTTGTTAACTTAAATTTAATTTCTCTCAGCTAAAGGAAAATTATCTAAAGTGGGGAGGATTCCATTGATACATAGGTTTATCTCCAGAGATGAAATGACAATGTTGTGAATGTACTGACATTTTTTTCTTCTGCAGCTTATATTGTACATCTATATTTGGAATGGCTCCGCAGAAGTGCTGCAGAGACGTTAATGAGAATAGGATGTTTGTATAATTCTGTAAATATTTTATATATATTTCTGGGAACAGTGATCAAATATCCTGCATATCTTTTCTAGGCTAGACAGTTCCCCCCACAGTAACCTAAGACCAGTGGTAAAAGTTCAAAGAATGGAGCACCAGCAGATGATCTGGCCCAATCTACTTCAGCATAAGAGATTTCCAATTCAATACCGCAATGAAACCATTTGAAGAGAAAATCTTTATTATGCAAGTTCTTGATTTAAGATATTTCACCCAGGTTACAAATGAGTACAGCTGTGTTCTGTTAAGTATCAAATTGTGAACCCTGTACTCAAATTGAGGAGCAGTTACGCACACAAGTAGTCGCATTGAAATGAATAGAACTATTCCTGTGCATGGTGGCTGACCGCAGCTAGTAAGGGGTTCACAATCTGGCCTAAGGGAGCACCTCCTTAGATAACTAATTTTTGTCCTTCTTTTGAATGGTCACTCTAAACAATTTCCCTTCTATTAGCTTCTTAACTATTAACAAATCACATTTTCAGCTTGGCTGCAGGGGCATCATTTCAGAAAAATCCACATATAGAACATTACATGTGATTATATTATATCCTGCAAATGTCAGAGGACAGAGGGAATAAAAGATATAATAGAGTATATAGATCAATTAAAAGTGTGGGGGCAAACTAAGGTCAAGGGGGCAACTGACCCTCTTGCCCCAGAGCAAATGACATCCCAGCTTTAGCTGTGTTTTCAGTTGTACTCACTTCTAAAAGGACGCAAGAATCAGTGACTCATAGAATAACCTCTTACCAAAATCTTCCAGACCATGTGAATTAATGCACCTCTTCCCATTTTATAACCCCTGGAATAGATTGTCTCTAATGTCTTACTCTGTGGAGTTTCACATAGGGAGCAGATTAAATTTGTGCTTCCAGTGGTACACTGGCAGGGCCCGCTCCATGGGTTTTGCTGCCCCAATCAGCCAAAAAAAGAAAAAAGCCGCAATCGTGATCTGCGGCAATTCAGCGGGAGGTCCTTCGCTGGGAGCGGGAGTGAGGGACCCTCCACAGAATTGCCACAGAATATCTGAAAGTGCCACTCCGCTCCAGAGTTGCCGCCCCAAGCACCTGCTTGATAAGCTGATGCCTGGAGCCGGCCCTGTACACTGGCTTCCAATTCATTTCCCAGTGAAATTCAAGGTGCTGGCTTCCATTATCTAAGAGAGTGCCTTCCTTCTTCTGTTTAATCTCTGTAGGGAAGATGGATAACCTGAGCTAACAGCCCCCAGATTCGTATGCCATGAATCCAGGGAGCAGGATATTCCCAGTGGAGGCACTCAGTTCTGAAGTTATTCCTCTATTGGTCCGACAGAGCCCACTGACACACTGTAAAGCATGTTTGTTGGTTCAAGACTTTGTGGAAATATGTAGAGTTAGGAAGACTTCCATATTTTGCTTGGAGCTGATTGTACTATCTGCACTGATATGGTTGAATTTTAATTAGGACTGCACAAATAATTTGCTTTTTTATGTTCCAGGGTTTGAACCGAAAAATTGCCAAAAATTTTAGGTTTGGATTGAATGAAACATTTTGTTTGATACAATATGAAACATTTTGAGTGATTTTTACCTTTTGGGTTTTTTTTAATTAAATCTAGTTAAATTTCAATATTAAATGTTTTGAAACAAAAAGTCAAAAAGAAATGTTCTGACTTTTTCAGATAACTTTCTCCCGGATTTTTGGGGTGAAATTATTAATCGATTTCAGCCGGAATTCATGAACAGTATCAATTGACCCAAACCTGCAATTTTCATCAAATGATCTACTAGCCAAAAAAAAATTGCTCTGCTCTAAATTTTAATTTGTGTGTAATGGGAACTAGAGCGTGGAATAGGTATTTGTACTGATGTTTAGGTATATAGGAAGGACGACTGCTAATACTGCCCATGTTAAGATATATTCCTGGGGCAAGATAGAGAGGACGAATACTCCATTTTGAAATACCTAATTTATTTTTACTAATAGTTTCTTTGTCTATTCTAACTCTACAGTTCTCTTGTTCTTTATTTGTGGAGCTGAGTTGTTCCTTGGGTGGTTTTGGGTCCATAAACACATTAAATTGAAATCAGTCAGCTAGATTGTCCATGAGTTTCCTTTGTGCTTAATGATGGTTATGTAACTCAGGATGGGGGGACAGGTAGGAAGGCAGCATTATGCTGTATTCAACTTACAAAAGAGTGATTAATTTAAGACATTTCTATTCAGTTTTATCCCAAACTACTGTTTCTTTATCCTTCACCCTAACACATTTCAAAATATGTTTAAAGGCAAAGTAATCACTGTAAACTTTAATATTTGGAAAATAAAATCCTCCTTTATTGAGTCTGATATAAAATTGATCAAGTGACAATTTTACATCTCTCCAATGGCCATATAAAACTTTAGACTCTCTTATTGATGTTGGAGTAATTGCTTATATGGCAAAATACCTGTGGCAGTGTGTGCATGTGCATGCTAGTGTAGTGGAGTTTGCACCATCCCCCTACCCATACTGAGCCTTACTACCTTGGAGTTTGGCCCAGTTGCAGAACTTGCCAGCTATTGTGAAGATGTAATCTTATAATCTATATGGGTTTTTCTTATATTCGATCTCATACCTGATGATGTTAACCTTTTTTGGTATCATGCTATAAAAGGCATTACTATTTTCCCACATTTATGTTTGTTGCATTTAATAACACAGCCTGCTTTTAATAAAACTCACTCGACTGAGATGGACAGGATCAGGGAGTGCTTCTATCAACCTATCTCCCAGAAGTTTCAAAAATAATGTATTATCTACATTGATCAATATTAGGTAAGGAGTGGCACTTTCAGAGAGGGCCCATGTAGAGTTGTTAGAACCCAAGATTGGGAGTCAGGAGACCTGGGTTCTGTTCCTAACTCTGCGTTTGACCTGGTGTGTGACTGTCAGCGAGTAACTCAACTTCCTTTTGTCTTATTTCTCCATAGTTAAAATGAGGATAATACTTAGCTTGCTCATCTTTGGAAAGCAAGTTAAAAGCCTCAGATGAAAGCCACTGTTTAAGTGCAAAGTATTATTATTTAGTATTCTATTTGGCAGTTTTCTGGTACTTCTCCAAGTTTAAGAACAAACAGCTCCAAATGCTGCTGTGATATAGATCTAGATCGCAAAGCAGAGTTTCCCACTAGGGTCCTCACCCCAAATTTTTCTGCTCTTGCTGTTGTGCAGCAATCTGTGAGCCAGTTGGCTGGTGCTCTCACCCCAGAAATGGATGGATATTAGTCATAGTCAAGACAATGGGAGTTTTGCTTGAATAAAGACTGAATCAGGACTGAGGGTTTAGTCCATAATGGTGAACTAAAGCCCCAGTAATTGGAATTTGTACAGGGAATTGTGCATGGATTGAACTGGGTGATGGAATTCACACACACAAAATGTGGGGTCAGGTCTTGGCCTGCAGTGTAGATATTCTAGAGCTGGTATTGCCAGTGCCTGCAGTCCTTATGCACTGTTGATGTATTGGTTTCCAGCCATCTCTCGTAAACGTGGATTCTCTCTCACCCTGATACCTATGGCCCCACCCACTCCATCTTATATGTGTCTGGTGAGGAGCACCCCTACAGGGCACACAGGTATCGGAGACCTCTCTCCTCTTGCCTCTCTCACCACTGTCATGTGCAAGTAGTGCTGAGGGCTTTGTGCAGCCATCTACACATGAGTAAATTTCACCCATGGTTAGCAAAATGTTCTGAGATCCTCAGAATGGAAAGTTCTATTCAAATGTAAATTATTATTTACAGTATCTTATACTTTATATAAGGCTTTTGGAAGTTTCATCTGTACACTTGCTTGTAGTAGCAAATCCTTTCATAGTTATAATTTATATGCAAAGATTTTGCCTGTCGTCTTGCACGCTTTCCAATATGTTTGATGAAGGCTGAATAGTTCAAATTCAGCTGTAGCATTGTGGGTTTTATTTTGTATCATATTTGTATTAAGTTTTGTCTTAGGTTAGGGTTTGCTTTTATGTTCCAGTAAGAGAGGATATAGAGTATGTGATTATTCAAGGTCTTTGTTATTTTTATATATTGCATCCTGTGTGTACGCCATTCTGGTGTTCAAGTGAAACGCAGAGTACTATTTTAAATCTCATGACTGTATATGATCATTAACACCTACTACAGAGTAAAAAATAAAATAAGCAACTGAAAGATGCGTCCATATAAATAAATATAAGTGAGTATGTAAAAGAATGAGATAAATTGGTTCTTTTCAAATATCTAACTTGTCTCCAGTTTAAGGGGGTCATTCTTCGTGCTGCATCTGGTCCAAACAGTACTTTTCTATTTTTATTTTTTTTCTAAATTCACTGCCTCTAATAAAGCTTTCAGGCAAGAAGTTAGGTATTTTTTTATTTGTGTTCTGATGTTGCAAGCTGGAAAATAGTGGGAAAGGTCACAAAGTATTGACTGTTTTTGTTTTTGTTGTCTTGCCATTTCTTTAGCACTTCTGAATTTCACTCATTTTTCGATGTATATCCTGGCTGAATCTTTGAAATATTTTGCATTTCCCCCATTCTTTCCCAGCCCCCTTCCCAATACATAATTCTAAGGACAAACCTCCACCTTTATTCCACAATGAAGTCTTTTTTCTATCACATATTCTGCCACTGTTCCATGCAGTGGCCTCTCTCCTTTTCTTCCGTCATGGCTCCATACTGACTGGAAGTACAGGCCAGGGTCTGCCCATCTGCGTTTCTAATACAGTCCTCCCCATAGAGTCTAGGCATCCTATGCAAGATTAAAGATATAACATTGTTTCTTTCTGAAAAGAACCTCATGCTCCTCCCTATTTTGAGATTACTTCTCAAAGTGGAGAGGTCAGTTTTACTGGTTGTATCACGAACGATGTTGCTGAGCTGTCACTATTGTCTCCTCTGTTGATTTACAGCATAGCAAAATAGTCATGTAAGGAGAATTTGACTAGAAATGGGTGAATCTCAAAGCACTTGAAGTTTTGTTTGACTTGGAGAAGCTCTGAAATTTGGAGGCAGCTCCAAACTTGCCCAAACAGTTTGAATCTTCCTATTCTCTACCCTTCGCTTCATCCCTCTTCTCCTTTCTTCTCAAACCAATCAGCTAATTCCCCTTCTCCAGCACTGGTCTTGTTCTTTATACTATCTTGTTCTTTGACACTGCCTGGATCTCCTTGGTGCCAACCACTCCTCTGGCTTTGATATTCCACTAAAGGTACGTCTGCACTGCACACTTTTTACATACATGACTAGCCCCGCTAGCCTGGGTATAAATAGCAATGGAGACAGTAAGGCACTGCTTAGGTGAGTAAAGACACATCTGAAGCCTTTGCCACATTCACCACTTAACCCAGAGTTTAGAGCAGTGGTTCCCAAACTTGTTCTGCCACTTGCAGGTCCGGCTGATCACGGTTCCCAGTGGCCGTGGTTCGCTGCTCCAGGCCAATAGGAGCTGCTGGAAGTGGTGCGGGCTGAGCGACGTACTGAGAACCACTGCTCTAGTGGTTAGAGCCCTAGAACCTGTGGGAGACAGACTTCCTATATGACCTTGGGCAAGTTACTTAGTCTCTCTGTACCTCAGTTCCCCATATCGGAAAATGGGGCTAATAGGAATTCTTTTCCTCACAGTGATGTTGTGAGGCTAAATACATTAAAGACTATGCAGTGCTCAGATTGATAAAGGGATTGGGGCCATATAAGGTCCATGGATAGATGCGGTGACACCTTTTGAAATGAACAGTGGAGGGTGACTTACCCCTGATACAGCTCCCTACCACAGAGTAATTCTTAACCACCACTTGGTAAAATGAAATCAAACTCTAGGAGCAAGACATTAAAAACAACTTCCCTAATAGAGTCTCTTTGGTCCCGAATGTTTTTCAAATAAGATATCTACTGCTGGGCGGAAAGAGGTGTGACAAAGTTCCTCCTCTACCTTGGTGGGTCCTGCGCTTATTGGCAGATTTGCTCACCTCAGTGATCTTCCCCACAGTCTCGGTCAACTTCTCCTGTGTCTGATCAGGTTTGGGGGGAACCCAGGCCCACCCTCTACTCCAGGTTCTAGCCCAGGGCCCTATGGATTGCGGTTGTCTTTAGTGCCTCCTGTAACAGCTCCATGACAGCTACAACTCCCTGGGCTACTTCCCCATGGCCTCCTCCAAACACCTTCTTTATCATCACCACAGGACCTTCCTCCTGGTGTCTGATAACACTTGTACTCCCTAGTCCTCCAGCAGTAACACCCTCTCACTCTCAGCTCCTTGCACCTTTTGCTCCCAGCTCCTCTCACACACACACACAGACACACAGACACACACACACACACACACACGTGCCCTAATTAGCCTGTCTTGATTGGCTGCAGGTGTTCTAAGCAGCCTGTCTGCCTTAATTGGTTCCAGCAGGTTCCTGATTACTCTCATGCAGCCCCTGCTCTGGTCACTCAGGGAACACAAAACTACTCATCCAGTGACCAGTATATTTGCCCTCTACCAGACTCTTGTACCCTACTGGCCTGGGTCTGTCACAGAGGGTAGTGGGGAGAAGAGTCAGGAATTTTTCCTTTCCTAGTTTAACTGCAATTCTTGCTCCTCCAAAAGACAATGAACTTCCACCTTTGCGAACAGCTAGTCATTTCTGACAGTGCAGGACTTCTGCTGAATATAGTACAGTATTTATAATGTTTCTGAAAGTGTCTCTTTGATTACATTATTCCTTTGTCTGACCTATACTTTCAGATAAAAGTGTTTTGCTTAGAAACTACATAATAAATCACCTATAGGAAACAGACAAGTTCTACTGGGAACTAAATGTGAAAAATGGTTTAACAGAATCTAAGTGCAAATGATGAAGTTCTGTTACTAGTTTGGCTCTGCTGGAAGAAAGTAAAGGTAATGTACAATAGGCATATCTCCAGGTCACTGAAGTCATATGTCAAATGCTGGAATGGTATATTATTTGTCGAAGGGATCAAAGAAAAGCATTTTTTATTATTATTCTTTCTATATGTTAAGATATGGGACAGTTTCTTCCCTTTTTATCTTTAATAGAACTATGTTTCACTGATTTTAGAGATGAGATCACCCGCTCCAGAATGGGATTAGGTTTCAGAGTTAAAAAAAAAAAGTATATAAGTGCTAAGTGCATAAGATCTGCTTTCCCTGTGTCAGACGGGAATTATTCTACATCTCTATAAATCCTGTCTGCCTTGCATTTTTTGTCTCGAAAATAAATGCTATCCTGGGAATTAGGGGTTTCATGGTGAGCAAACTATCACGTGTTTAGATGTGTCACAGTAAATCTCCAAGACGCTTCAAAGCTGAAAGAGAAGACACAAATGTTCTTCACTTAGGAAGCTTGAATTAAATAAATAAAGTAAGGCCCAGCATGTAACAGCTAAAATGTTCCTTTTCATATGAGTGCCAGTTATACTCCCCTCCTTTCTCCCCCTGCCCATTCCACCTCTTCCCCTCCCCCCACTCCACCACACACAAAAGAAAAGCCAGTTTCAAGTGAAATAACCAGTCTTTGGAATATTTGTCATGAGAGCTCCCTGGATTCAAAATATTTATGCCATGATCATTGTATTTTACGAGTGATACTCTAAAAGAAGGTACCTTAATATACATTAGTTACCTTTAATGGTGCACAATTATCCTATATTAAAAAAAAGACTAAAGTATTCTTTCTTTAATATACATATTAGAATTACAGGCTCCTGCTTTTCATGGAGAAGGCCTAAGGTTCGATCCTCACTGATTATGTGGGGAAGTCTGACTATGAGAGGAAATTTACTCCATAATATTGTAAACAAGCTTCTGAACTCCGAGTAAACTGATCAGGAAATGAGGGACATAAACCCTTCATGAGACTAGGACCTTGAGACAGCCAACATCCTTTAAGTACTGTGCTCTGAGATGAACACTATTACCATTGCCATGTACTGACTGCACAGCTACCGCAATTGTTGTGCTTGTGGTATTATTTACCACACCTTTGACTCAGAAAAGGCACATCCCATGAGAATGCCTGGAAGTCATCATGATACATGTAATAATTTCTACCCTGAATTTTTTTAAAAAGCTGATGAAATTAATGAGGAATGACAAAAGAAATGGTGTAGCCCAAGACAAAGCTGAGCAACAAGCACAGGGGGTTAAAACAGGAGCACATCAATGTAGATGTGAGCAAACGAACCATCTTATCAATAATTAACAAATTATTTTCTTCTGTCTTTTATCTTTACTTTTTTCTCCCACTCTTCTATCCTATGTTTCTGTTTTGCATTTGCCATGTTCCTGCAATTAATTAAAAAACAAAATCAAAGTACAAAGTTACAAAGTTCCATTACTGCAATCCTGTTGGAATGAAAAGTTCTGGTTCTCCAATCCCATTAGTTTATGCTCATGTTGGAGACTGGAGGTGCATATTTTATAGAATGTGTGTATGATTCAAAAACGTCCTGCTCCTCATAGACAAGCAATTCACAATACTTCTGAGCAAAGGAGGCTTTGTATTATAAATCTCCAATGTAATGTACATGCACTTTGGTGTCATGTTATATTGTCATATGACGAGACATGAACCAATGTAAGCCATTGTAACATGGCACAATGCGATTTATGAGTTACACCTTGTCTGATTTTTTGGTTTAAGAAAAGGAGCTCTCTTTTTTTCATCCACAGGTAGAAATTGATGCTCAAAAGAAAATCCTTTGTGTTACCTGGAAACTGACAGGTGCCCCTATTTTCTGACTGTCCAAATTAATCTGAACATGGCTCTCACACAGCCAATCTACTGGTTTCTTTACTTTCCAACACTTTCCAGTTTTGACTGTCAGTGGTGTACTAAGTTGATTAATGGTTTGCTTTAGGCAGGAAGAATATTGGTTCTGGCATGCAGTTAAAACTGTGCTTTGCCCAACTGGACAATGTGATCAACAAAAGGTAAAGCTGCCTAGTTAGGAAGATCTTTGTGTCTCAAATCCATCCCAGTGGCCAAGTGAAGGAGTCTACTTCTGCGGGGGTTGAATTTGAAATATAATTATATAGTCCTTAAGGCCACCAAAAAACCAGATACATACTCATACAAAGTAGTTGCCACAGTGTTGTTCCACAGTGATTGCAATAGCATAGTACAGGCCGGTGCCACAGTGTATCTGGAAAAGTTAATTTTGAGTTTTTATGGGCAATCAATGTGTGTGCGCATTGTGTGTGTAAAACCAAATAGTAATTACACTCATCTGTTTTTCCTCAGATATGATTGGGTGTCTTGTGCCAGTCTACTGTACTCCTCTGGAGTCTGAAACATGAGGCAACGGTTGAAATCCTGGCAATTTTTCTTCACTGCATTCGATGCAAAATGGCTGAGGCAGCCCATACATCCTATTTCAGAGAACTCTCCATGTAGGCTTCACACCCCCTTAGATTTTTTTTGTTTTATAAAACAATTGGTAACTGTTTCCTTGAGCAATAGTTGGATAAAATATTACCGTCTGGTTAAAAAGTTACTTCCAATTGTGATATTCAGCTTTCAGCATTATTTCACAGTCTTGGTAACTTTTCTAACCCTTTAGAAATATTGTACCACTATTGTCTTCAAAACCAATCACTATTTATTATACTGTATATATAGCGCTGTCCAAGTACTATGGCAAAGCTATCAAGAAAGATTACATGGAAGAACTTCAAGGTTTCTCAATCCTTTTTAAAGGGAAGAGTTACAGAACTTGGAGATCTTACACTTTAATTCCCGGCATGATTTCAGTGCATCTTAATGGAAAGCGGTAGTGTTGTGATTATCTACACAGACGAACTCTCTTATAGGGTAAACTTTGATTCAGTGCACTGGGGGATACATACTCCATTTAAACCCCTGCACTTAATTCTCAGGTTAAGGTTTTAAGAGGGATTAAAGTAATGCAGATGACCTAGTGAGTAATTTCCTATAGAGTGAATTTCACCCATAATTAAGTCATTATTTTCACAAAACATCTTCTATCTAAGTGGTGGTTCTCTTCACTTAGCGCTGCACTGTGCATTGAATCAATTCAGGACTTTCCATTTGTTTCAGTATAAATGGAGTTTTGTCCTATTAGAGTTCCATCCAAATGGGTTCCACTCTAGACATGCACTGTATTCATCAACATTTGTCATAAGGAATAGCTATGGGGCCAGATTCTGCGTTTGGTTGGCTGAGAGCAGAAATGGTCCTTTAAGGTCCAAATCGTAAATGGTAGAAAAGATGCAACCACTATGGAAGAATTCTATAATATGCTGACACCCACCTACCTTAGTCAGCAAAACTTTTCTCTTTCTGTCTATATAATAATGGATACACCTTCTTATTAATCTAGGGTGATTTATTTTTTTTTAATCCTTTCACTCCTGAATGATTTGCTATCATATCCACAACAGCAAGGGAGTAGACCAGGGTCGACAACCTTTCAGAAGTGCTGTGCCGAGTCTTCATGTATTCACTCTGATTTAAGGTTTCACATGCCAGTAATACATTTTAACGTTTTTAGAAGGTCTTTGTTTATAAGTCTATAATATATAACTAAACTATTGTTGTATGTAAAGTAAATAAGGTTTTTTAAATGTTTAAGAAGCTTTGTTTAAAATTAAATTAAAATGCAGAGCCCCCCAGACTGGTGGCCAGGACCCGGGCAGTGAGAGTGCCACTGAAAATCAGCTTGCATGCCGCCTTCGGCACGCGTACCATAGGTTGCCTACCCCTGGAGTAGATCTTCAGCTGGTGTAAATTGCAATAGCTCCATTGACTTCAGTTTATACTAGCTGAGGATCTGCCCTTTGGGTACTAATGGCTCATATGAGTATAAAGGGAATTGTGAGTCTAACAGGACAGCTCATGACTTAGTCTAACTTATAGTGGCCATATAGCACATTTAAACTCCTTTCCATCTTCCAAAGTTTTAATCTCTTTTATGTTACCTCTTATTTCTTCGCTTTGTGTTGTGACAAATGGAGTTTGAAAACAATGCAGGACAAAAAGAAATATGCCCCTGATATAATTATGCCTTCTGCAACTTAAATTTTAGACACCCAGTTTCATCTCTTACTTAAATATATCTGTGTATTTTAATAGGCACATTCAGCTATGCTTTTATTAATGCAAATACATTAAAGCACCAACCCTGAATTCTAAAGCCTTAAAGGGCTGTTTCAAACAGAACCTGTCATAAAATGTGCTCTCAAGCGTGTCCCCTTTAAGAGATTCAAGAATTAAATGTTCCCGTATGTGAATTTTATTTTGTACAGCACATTTGCTTTATGGCTACAATTAAGTTAGATGTGCCGATAACAATGTCTGCTTTCCATTTTAAATCGCACATTTCAGACAGTGTGCATTGTTTTATTATCTAATCCACATGCTTTTAATTGCAATTATGGTCCCTTATGAGTCCCCTGGGAGGGCATGATTGCAATTAAAAATGTAATTTAAATGTTAATTAATTACATTCATTTTCTAAACTGGGAAAATTTCATTTATTATTTTCATGTGTTGTGCACTTATACTAAATGCATTACCTCCTAAATGTTTTTTTTCTAAATTAAGTGTTATGTTTATAAAACAGGGTGTTTAATACCCTTTAAAATTTTGTTGGAATGTTTATACAAATTATTACTTTAAATTAATTGATTCTGAGCTCTATGTGCAATCTATATGTGCCATGAAGAACAGAAAAGAGGGTATATTTGATATTTTGCTGAAATTACATTACCATAAGCACCAAAAAGTTCATCAGAAATGTTTATTCCTGTATGCACTCTGATACACCTTTCACTAGACAGAAGAGAAAAAAAAAAAAAACCAAAGGGTTTAAAGTGTGTATTTTTATGATTAGGTGACCAGATCCTAAACCCAAGTCCTTACTCAATTTCTACTCATGTGTTACTCAGGTAAACCCCCACAATGAGAATTGATGCAGTTCCTTGTACACATCTGGTACATACATGTGCAAATGGCTAGCTGTTGTTATTATTTTAATATTTATATATATTCCAATAGCATCCAATGAACATATCAGGATCAGGGCCCCATTCTGCTTGTTGCTAGACAAACTGTTCCTGCAATCAGGAGCTTAAAATATAATTTATAAGATGTTGCAACAAGTGAAACAAACAGTAGGAAAGATGGAATGTGGTTGAAGGTAATGGTGGTATGGTCAACTCTAAATGTTCAGAAATTCCAAAATCATGAGCTTTTAAAACACTAAGATTCTTTTTTCTTGTTTTCTGTTTTTTGAACCTTTAGGATTCACTTGGGTCATGTTTTCCATCTTTTCTCTGCAACCAGAAGGACTAGAAGCCTACTTTGTTTTGTTTTTGGGGCGGGGGGGAGTGTTTGTTTTTTAACGAAAACTGAGATTTTCACATAATCCCATGACTCCAAGAGTCGGTGCTTTTAGAAAAAATCAAATAATAGAGTTGTGATCAAATCCCAAGAATTGGCAACACTGTAACAATAATAAGTTAATACAATTGCATACTCTATCGATGGGCCGTATTTGGAACCCACTGACATTTCCATTGGCTTTAGTGGGCTTTGGATCAAGTCCATTGTTCACAACCTGATGGTTCTGAATTCTTTGAAAGTTTTTTTTACTCTTATAAATAAATATCTGCAATCACTGACTGTCCTATAATGGTCTGCAGAGAGAACTAAACCTAGCTTGTCTGCTTGACACATCACGTCATTACCCAGGTTTAGCAACCCTCTTAATTAGGGTTGCTAGAAAGCATTATGATTAACAAAATAAAACAAGGGAATGGGGGAAATACTGAGCTATAACCATGCTTATTCAGTCATAAATCATTCTTACATGGTGTGGATATGTACAATAGTTGACTAACATGAGGCAATGCTTTTATTGCCCCCTACTACTGAGTAGGGAAAGACCTCATTACTTCATAAGTATTAAGGCAGATCTAATATAGTTTTATGTATGAATTAGTCCTATTTTATAGGTATTTATTTTTCCATTAGAATCATATGTAGTTCTGAAAGACCAAAATCCTATAAAACTTTTTCCTCAGGCAGGTAGTCCTTACTCACAAAAGTAGTCCCATTAAATTCAGTGGATCTACTCACATGGGTAAAGGTTTACAGGTTTTGCCCATAGTTTGCTTAATTCTTTCCTGGGTAAGACCTGCGAAGTCCTATTCTTAGCTAACTGTTCTATAAGTTCTTCCCTCAATTCAAGATGCTGCTGTTCACTTGGAGATGAAGAGATCAGAACAGTTACATGACACCTGATAACCCTCATTGGCTATCTATTGAAAAAATCAGATTCTAAATAATTACTACTGTACTTTTAAAGCTGTGCATGACATGTCCTACTTATTGTGTGACCTAGATAATTTCCATAAATTAACCTCTCTTACCTTCCATTTCCTCTGCTACCCTGCTGTTACCTTTCCCAGAATTGCTCCATCATTACGTAACTCGTCCACTGGTTGGAGAAGACAGAGATGCTATGCTGGGTTTTAAAGTGACATTAAGAACCTACTTGCCTAAGCGTTCATTTGCATCTTGTTCACTAGACTTGTCTTGGAGATGGTGAGATAATATATTATGAGATATGTACTGAATTAGCTGTCAATTTTAGTGAAGCTCTCCCTAGGTATGTGAGGAGAAAGCTGTTGAATGATCCTCATTCTTGCATTTTTTTTCCAGCTAAGATGTTGTTTTAGTCCCCCCAACGCCAGCCGGTTTTAGCAAGGCTGCTGTCAGCTGTGACTCCTGCTAGGCACTGTAGTTTGTGCTGGTTACTGATTGCACTTCTGTGTAAACTGCAGGGGCCCTATTCATGAAATAAGAATCACGGTGTCACCACAGTCAGAATACAGGGGCAATATCAAAAGCATGGGGTGAAAGGCTGCCCTCTGCCCTCTTCCCTCCATAAACACTGCAGGGTTTGGCCCCAAGTGAGAGTGGTCCTTCAACTGTAGGTGTGTCCATTCCTTCAGCTGGATATGTTGTGGTCGTCAGCACATACAGCCTATTGCTCCTTAGAGCAGCAGCAAAAGAAATGAGGCAGGCCATCTCTGGCCCGTCTCATGCCTGCAATATGGCCCTTGTGCTGGATGTAAAGCCAGCACTCTCTGTACTCCCGTTGCAATACTCTCTTTGGGGAGTATGCTTGTGGTAGCATGTTTGGGAAATCCTCTACTGTGCCTGCAGCAAGAGGAATGAATGAATCCCTCAAGAGTTCTTTCCTTTGGCACATCTAACACACGTATGATGAGTAGCCATTCAGAAAAAAACGAGAAAATACAGTAGAACCTCAGAGTTACAACCACGAGTTACAAACTGACCAGTCAACCACACACACTGGAAATATACAATCAGGTAGCAACAGAGACACACACACAAAAGCAAATACAGTACAGTACTGTGTTAAACATAAACTACTAAAAAAAAAAGGGAAAGCCACATTTTTCTTCGACATAAAGTTTCAAAGCTGTATGAAGTCAATGTTCAGCTGTAAACTTTTGAAAGAACTACCATAACGTTTTGTTCAGAGTTATAAACATTTCAGAGTTACAAACAACCTCCATTCCCGAGGTGTTCATAACTCTGAGGTTCTGCTGTAAAATGAGTCATCCCAGCACTGACACCGACTCCCTCTGTGGCCGTGGCAAGTCATTTAGTAAAGCCTGGGCCAATTTAAACAGCAGGGTGCCATGTACCTCTGAAAATTAGGCCTTTTTCCTTTTCAGCTCAGTTTCTGCATTGTAAAAAGAGGAATACGGTTTCTTATCTACTTCATGTTAATGACGGAGAAGGTGGCGGTGGTTATTTATTATAATTTATTAAAATAGCCACAAAGCGGCAGATAGTCATTGTCCTAGTATGTACAATGCACAGGTAAACAAGTCACTACCTCATTGATTAGCCTGGCAACCACTGCAAGAGAGTGAGGGACACCTAACATTGTACCCTAGTGTCATCACTGTATACTGTGCATCTTTGTAAGATGGATCTTACAGTTCCCATTGGGAAAGGTAGCACTAAAGGGTATGAAAGATCAGATAAAAAAATTAGACAAACCAATCATTTCTGCCTGAGATCACAGCATATTGCATTCCCCTCCAAAGAAAGTTTAAATCCTCAAAGGATACTTTATTGTCAAGGTAACCAGAAAAAAATATTATGTGGCTCCTACCTCTATATACATGCTTGTTTACTTGCCTGTTCAGTTTAAAAAAAATGTAGTTACCTTAGCAACAGCAACATCCCATGGCTCTGAGGCTTACTCTGTGCTATGGAGCATCTTCAGCAAGGAGCTCATGAATCCATCTCATAGACTCATGTGCTTGATCCTCCGGAGTGTTGGGATAGTTTATGCACTAGTTTGCACACTGATTTAGCAGACTGAGGGCTAAATTATGCTTTGCAACGAGCAAGAGTGATGTTGGGGGGGGAGGGGAGGTCTGGAGGCAATGCAGTGAGGAGTGAGACTTGCTACACTTTCTGAAAAGATGCTCCCAATTCATTTTCCTGCAAAAGGGCTGAGGATATGGTCCTACTCAGAACCAGACCCTCAAGGCTGTGAGTGCTGCAGGCTGTGCTAGCCAAGGGTGACCAGATAGCAAGTGTGAAAAATCGAGATGAGGGTGGGGGGTAATAGGAGCCCATATACAAATAAGCCCCAAATATCGGGACTGTCCCTATAAAATCGGGACATCTGGTCACCCTAGGCTAGTCCTGCAACCTCTTTGCAACTGAACTTCAGCTGCCTCTTGCAGAGTTGCCCTGTGCCTAAGGAAGGGTTCCCTGAGTCCTTTCCCCATCTCTAATTCACCCATTCAGGGGAAGCAATAATTTTGTCCTTTGGAAATATTTGTGCTGCTTCTCTAAAACTATAGTATGAAGCCAAGCAAAAGGAAAGCAGGGAAAGGTCCTAAGCAGAAGTGCTACAATGAAACAGACAGAGGGTCTGACTCCCTACACTCGAGACATGAGATTGCAGCATGTGTAGACATACCCAAGCTAGCTTTGACCTATCTAAATCAAAGCTGTTTCACTTAACAATACCAGTAAATCCTCAGCCATATGAGCAGCTGAACAGACTAGACCCCGACCACCCAGATCCCTGGGTACATACTCAAGCAGCCACTGTCTGTGCTGCTCTGGCTTCCCTGGTATTGTTATTTGAACTATCTATCTTTGATCTAACTAAATCAAAGTTAGCTCAGGTATGTCTATATGTTCTTCAGTCACACCTCATCCTGCACTGTAAACATATCCAGAAAGACAGAGTGGCGTTAGGGATATACTCTTTCCTTTATTCTAACAAAGTTCCTTGTTCAGTGATGCAGTGGTCAACAAACAGTTCCTTTTTAGCACATCCTCCTGGTATACAGTGAAGCCATTGATGAGTCCAGATTGTTTAGAAATTAGAAATCTGAAACATTTACATAATAAATTGTAATTGACCAGCAAAGAGGTCTATATTCCCCTTGAATTGTGTTCATAACTTTCATTGAGGCTAATCTGACAATGCAGCCAAAGAAATTCCATTGTAAGGTTATTCCTTTGTTAACCAATAAACACAGTCACAGGAAAGTACAGAATATACTGGATGCAAATTCCAAAAACTGCATTGTTTTTGTTTTCTTTATAGTAGTAAAGAAAAGCCATAATCTTACACTAGAGGGGTAGAAACAGAATACTAATATCCTTTCTGATCATTATTCGCCTGAGTCTTCAACTCTCATAGGGAGGGGGTTTCATTTATCACTTCATTCAAGAATAATTTGAAGAATAACTGATTGCAGTGACCCTAGATACTATTGTTACATTGTCTATTGTGTAACGCAGACTATACATATAGTGCATTCCAGGAAAACAACACTGAACCATAGCAAACCCATGACAAATTATTAGGGTTCAACCACCATGGCGCATATATATATAAAAATAAAAGTGTGGTTTTCTTTGTGTTTGGAAAAAAGCAAAGTTTCCATATGGTGACTGTATTAAGGCAGTTGTAACGATTTCAAATTCCAGCAAAGTATTGCAGCCACATCTTAATTCTGCACACAGGACTACTGTATGCTACACGCCATTATTTAAACAGAAAAACATCAGGCATCACAGCGTGCCCACTTTTCCAGCAGGACAGACCACCTCTCATTTGAGAAACCGTCGTCATTCACAGCAGAGGTGGTTTTAACCATAGATGTAAATCGCAGGAGGGGCAAGATATATGCCTGTGTTGGGTGCAGGGAGGAATTAGTCGATCTATAATGCTGAATTGCTTGCATTGTTTATTCTGGTGTCATTTACAGTAAGTTATAGTTACGGGAGCTTGCTGCTTGTGTCCCACACTGTCATTTCAGATACCATGTAGGAACCTTTTAGTTTTGCAGAGCTTCAAGCTTCAGGGGAGTAAAAGAGCTGGGACCGTAATTTTATTTCTATCCTGGTTTCCCTTCTAGAGGAGATCTTAAAATGAACTGTGAGTTGCTGAGTAGCATTTTACTCTATGGGTAGTCCCCAAAAGTACAGTGAGCTGAGTAATTCCTTGTGCCAGTTTGATTCTAATTTTAATAATGCATGCAAGAGAGCTAGTCTACAGAACACTCTCATCTTAGTTCTTTTCCTTGATACGTTGTCCTCATTTTGCACATCTATTAATTGTCCAATTGGCATAAGTAAACCACTAACATGTACATCACCACTGATGGCCAGATTTCTTAAAACTAATGCTGGTCTTGTTTAGCTGTCCCCTTCTGTATATCCCCACTGCCAAAACTCAGATTGGACCTCCCCTCTACTGCTTTCCTCTTCTGAGATTTTACCCCTACATAATATGACTTGCATTATTTTTTGTTCTTTTAACCTCATTTCTCCTTTCATTTATCTGTTGCTTTCCTATTCTACATTACTTTAATTGAGCTTGTATGTTCTTCAGGGCACAGACCATGTTTTTTTTTTAAATCTCTGTTAAGTGTCTTGCAAAGCTATGGCATGATACGTGTTTGTTATGTATTATTAGCTAATAATCGTTTCATCTGACTTTCAGCTAAATGATTTTTTCCCCCCTACATTGTTTACAAGGCAGTCTGAGAACTGGATTTCCCCAGCAAAAGCAACTCATTGATGTTGAGTTTCAGAATTATTTTTCAGCCTTTCTCTGGAGAGTGGCACAAACTGTATCCCTTACTCCTAAGAAAAGTAACCCTTCCCCCAAGCTGGTATGATCAAGATCAACAAAGTCACTGTGCTCAACTGTCTAATCAATTTCAATTGCTATTGACAGTACTGAAAACCAAATGTGGCTGCCTTTGAGAGAGGATCTCAGTTTGTTACCACAAGTGCACCGAGCTAACTATACTGATATGTAGGGTTCCCTTTTAGATACATATGAATTAGAATAGTGATTCTCAATTAGGGGTACACGTAACCCTGGGGTTACGCAGAAGTCTTTCAGAGGATACATCAACTCATCTAGATATTTGCCTAGTTTTACAACAGGCTACATAAAAAACACCGGCGAAGTCAGTGCAAACTAAAATTTTATACAGATAATGACATGTTTATACTGCTCTACACAGTATACACTGAAATGTAAGTACAATATTTATATTCCAATTGATTTATTTTATAATTATATGGTAGCAATGAGAAAGTCAGCAGTTTGTCAGTAATAGTGTGCTGTGACACTTTTTTTGTATTTTTACTTGTGATTTTTATAAGCAAATAGTTTTGAAGTGAGGTGTAACTTGAAGAGTAAGCAGAGGTGAAAATGGGCTGGTATGGCATACCGGTAAGAAGTTGCCACCAGCATGGGCCCGTTCACAGCCAATGTTCAAGCACTGCTGCCCCTTTTCCCCACTCCCCCATCAGCAGCCCTGCCAGTATGGTCCTCAAAGCGCATTAATGTCATTGCTCATTTCCCACCCCCCCGACCCACCCCTTCCACCCGAGGCCCTGCCCCCTTCTGGGGGCCCAGACCTGGGCCCCTGTACCAGTAAGACTCTTAAGTTACTTTCACTCTGAGGGTAAGCGAGACAAATCAGATTCCTGAAAGGTGTACAGTAATCTGGAAAGGTTGAGAGCCATTGGATTATAAAACAGAGTAGCATGTTGTCCAAGTTAAAGAATTCCACCCAATGTGCTGAGTCCTCTACATTTTTAGAGCTAAGGTATTATTTCATTTGGGCTAATCGATCCTGCAATTCCAAAAATCAACATTAAAATTGGCCTGTCACCATACCTTCCTCCTGCTGTGTATACATTATCCAGACCACACAGCTATTGGAAAGTGAAGGCTGTGGTTTTGTTCGCTAGCATAGAGAATATGCAGTGTCAGAGATCACTCTTTTAGCTCTCAAAATGAAATATGGTACCTTTCCACTGAGAAACATCCAGTGTTCCAACTGACATGTGCAGAATGCTCTACTATCTACTACCCCCTCAGTCTATATTCCTCATGCTGCTCCCTGCACTGATTTAACTCCTTTTGAAATAATATATGGAGATATACCTATCTCATAGAACTGGAAGGGACCCTTAAAGGTCATTGAGTTCAGCCCCTGCCTTCACTAGCAGGACCAAGTACTGATTTTGCCCCAGATCCCTAAGTGTGCCCATCAAGGAGTGAGCTTACAACCCTGGGTTTAGCAGGCCAATGCTCAAACCACTGAGCTATCCTCCCCCCTGCAATAGTAGAAAACTCACTGGCAGTCCCTGAAAAAACTGTTAAAGCTATGACGAGTTGTTTACTGCCAAAGATAGAGCAAGTTCTTTCCTATTGCTTCTTTTTAATTCTTCGTTTCTCCCATTTGCCAGTAGTGGTCCCAGAACACACACTGCATCCCAACCGCAGTGACCGCGTTCTACAAATTCAAACAGGAGCCATCCATACTTAAAAATAACAACAGAAATCATAACTAATACGTAGCATTTACATACCACTTTTCATCCAAAGACCTGAAAGGCCTTTACAAAGGTGGGTCAGTGTCATCAGAATTTGTCCCCACTTTATAGGTGGAAAATGAGGAGGTAAAGTGACATGCCCAGTATCACATAGTATGTTCCCAAACTGGGTCTCCTGACTCTCAGTTCTTTGTTTTAACTCCTAGATCATATATCTCAGAACTCTGTTTTCCCTTCTCCCTCTTTTTCATTGTCTTTAATATCTTAAAACATATGGTGTTTGCCCCAAGATGCGTCCAAGTACCTGACTAATGTACATCACATTTCAAGGTATTCTTCATTAGCACTTATTTAAGGGAAACAGATCTCTACCTGCTTCGCTGTCTTTGTCACTTTATTCATTCTCTCCCTTCTTTGAATCATTTTTCTTTTCTGAAGTTTCTAAAGCATTCATGAGCAAAGAAATATTCCCTTTGCCAAATATCCCCTTTTTCAAGGCAGTTGGCAATTTTGCACAGAGGTAGCTGGCAAAAGGCAGATATGCTAGTGAAACAAGAAGGGAGAGTCAGCCAAGAAGTCCCTTTGATGATTATGTTAGGCAGTCCAATTTTCTCTGTGCTATGTAGTGGGTCTGGCTTTGTGCAACTACTTCAACACCATGAGGAAAAATATTCCTGTCATTAAGGAACTGGCTCAGGATTCAGGAGTTGTGGGTTCAATTCTTAACTCTATGACACACTTCTTGTGTGACCTTGGGCAAATTAGTCTCTCTGAGCCTCAGTTTCCCTCAGTAATGCTTCCTTTCTCTCAATCTTGGCCATTTAGACTTTAAATTCTTCAAGGCAGGGTCTGTCTCCTACTCTGTGTTTGTATTGCCCTCCTACGGCCCTGATCTCAGTGGGGGTCTGTAGTGGTATGTCAGTGGGAGAAAGCCTCCCAGCCTGGATTGACAGTCTTGGGCTTCTTGAGCCAGGACTTTAAAAATTGCTGTTTAGATAGTGCTCTGAAGTTGTGGATCGAGCTCTGAAGCCCCCCTCCCACTCCTCCTTAGGCTTCAGAGCCCAAGCTGCAACTTCGAAGTGTCTACATATCTGTTTTTAGAGCACTAGTGCAAGCCCTTCTAACCTGACTCTGTCCACCCAGGCTGAGAGGCTCAAATGCACAGGCTGCGTAGACATACCCTTGGTGCTACTCTAATACAAATACTGTTAGTACTGTCTTAGACACTACTGCTCAGACTGTTTGAAAACCATCTTACAACTGGGAATTTGTTCTATTCTGCAATTCACTTTCCCAAACTCTTATACTCCAGTTGCTGCTTCTCTAACCCTTCTTCTCTTGTATTCCCTGTCTTGACTAAATGACAGAAAGGACAATGAGTCAATTTGTGAAGGTTACAGTAAGTCCCTTATTACCCAGATGAGCTCTGGAGCCAGCTACAATCTGTGATGCCAGCCTGCACATTCTGCCCCCTCACAGCTTCTTGGCATTCACTTTTCCAGCTCCAACAGGCACAAAATTCTGCTGCCGCTTAGGAACATGATTGGCAGTATAGTTAAGAGAAAAACATTGTTCCACACCTAATGCACAATACTCCCCTCCCCTTGTGGAAGTTCTACTCACTTTCTTTTCCATGCCTGAATGCTACCTACTGCCTTCAAAAACATCCATAATGGTTGAGATGACAGCTGGCGACACCCAACCACCACCATTTCCTTGCAGTGGTCACAGACCAAAGCGGCCGTTACAGCTGAACCCCAGAGGCAGATTGCATTGTCATAACAGTACAAGAAGCTGATCTGTTTAGCACAAAGGTCTTTCATAAGTATGTCCTTTAGCTATGACCTCTTACATGACATTGCTGGTTCTGAACTAGTCAATCAGTTTGAGACCTCACTCTGCCACCTGTTTCCCCATGTACCCTCCTTTCAGTAAGGTTGCAGGAGAATGGCTACTCATGTCTCAGGAAGAAATCTGAGCTGATCTTTTTTGCTTTCTGTTTAGATCTGCTAGTATGTCTGTTCTTCAGAGTTACATGGTTGTTCCCTGGGTACAAATGCTGCAATGCCTTCCCTTAAGTTTTCTCTTTTGATCACTGGTCTTCTCCCTACCTTGGAGATGATGTTCCTTTGTGACTAACTAGTCATTTCACTGGTTAGCTTTTGTCTTGTCACCAATAGGGTTTTCTAGCCAAAAGGAGGCAAGGCAAGACTTCTGCTTAAAGCACAAGTGTGGACTCAGGCACTCTGAGTTCTATTCCCAGCTATGTCAACTTCCTGTGTGACCTTTGCCAAGTTGTTTAACCTGGCTATGTCTCAGTTTCCCCATCTGTAAAATGAAATTCTCATTTACACAGCATTCTGAATAATTATTAGTTATCCCTAGGGTGCTTGTAGAGTGGGGAACATTTTAAGGCACTAAAAAAGTACAAAGTATTTATTAAACTCAGGAGGTGGAAGCAGCTGCCACTTATGGTGCTTCCTCCATCAATCCTTCAGGGGAAGGTTTTTATCTTTACAATCTAAACACAACATTTTTTATTCTGCTCTCGTTGAGGGTTAATGAGGGTATTGAAAATAACCCAACCTTTTCTGACCCAAGCTGGAGGGGAGCCCCATCAAAATGAACGAGTCTGATCACACCGTTAATTCTCTGTGTGCTTCTTAGTTAAAGCCGAAAGCGATGCTGCTTTGAATATAGCATAAAGGATTTCTAAACTGCAGTGGAAAGCTCCAGTGAAGTCAGTTGCATTGGCCCTTTCCTCTTATCCTTCAATAAACAGTAGACACAGGGCAACAATGATGGTTCGACAATAGCTGCACATACTGGGATTTTGCCACTCTTGTGAAAAAAAATATTGTCTTGGACAAATGAATGTTGACAGTGACCATACCAAACAATTCAAGAAAAAATTGCAGTTTGATATGTATTCCTGCTCCCTTTGTCAATACTTTAAAGATGGCTCTTATTTCAGAGCAGGTATTGATCGCGTATAGGTTAGGCCCCTGGTTCCATTTGTCATTTCTGATATTATAGCATGTTATCGTTTAAAGCTGTAATAGGAGAGGTGGCTGAGCTTAAAGCAAACTGGTTGTCTGAAGCTTTGATAAATGGCTAGATGGTCTTTGTTTCTGCAGCAGTGAGCAGTTGGCTGCTATTTGCTTTACCTTTTATCCAAGAATAACTGTGTGATGGGTTCTGGAAGTGAACAGTATCATTTTGTCAGATGTGGTTCAGAACTAGCCGGGTGGTCCTAGCTAAGCAGCTGAGGGATTTTTAACACCCGACAGGATGTTAGTAAAGGCCCTGTATAAATCTGAAACAGTTCTGGCTCCACATGGCTGCTTTTGGTTGGAAAGTTCTCAAAGCTGTTTATAAGGTGAGAGGACAGGAAATACTGAGAGAAAAAACTGTGCTTTTGAAAGCAATTTTATTCATATGGAAAGATCTTAAGAGATTGGAAGGCAAAGGATAGAGAATAGATTTTTGTAAGGAAAAGATGAAGTTGGAAGAATCTTGTGATTATAAACAGAGGGCCTGATTTTCAGACATGCTGAACACCCACAGCTCCCATTGACTTTGGAGTCACTGATAATCAGGCCAGTACAGCATTTATGCATTGAAACCTACAATATTGCCAGAGAGTAGGGCACACATTCATTTCTACATAACACAGTCATTTCCAGGGGTTTTTGATAATGCTTTCAGAAAAATCACAAATGTTAGTCAAACCACAAACTCAGGTTGTTTTGCATCTGGGTTCCATATTATCTGAATGATCAAAGTTCTGGAAATGGAGGATGGTTCTTTTCTTTTTTTAGCAGGCAAAATATGGTGATCTTGGCGTTGCAAAAACCTCTTCATATATAGTACAAAGGGGGATGTGCTGGAAATCTTGCAAGGCAGTCATGTTCCCAGAAGATTTCACAATCTGATTTCTACGCCAAAGAGGTTCAGATAATTTTGATGGAGGATCCAGACTTTTAGATACTTACGCTTACTATATGTTCACCCATCACTAATTAATACCTTACAGTGGATTATAGTGCTATTTGGATTTATGCTTCATACCAGATTTTCTTTGGAGCAAGCCTGGAAAATTTGTACTCCTTATTACAAATTGTCTAGGTGACAGCAATCACTCAAGTTCAGGGAGCTGGATGTAATGGCTTTGAGGTCTAAATGTCAGGTTTGCCACACCTAGGCTGCCATACTGAGATTCCAGTAGGGTTCATGACGGCCCCTTTCACATGAGTTTTACAACCATTTTTTTAAAAATATGCTTAAATAGAACTGAAAATTCAGTTGTAACAAACAAGGCTTGACTTCAGTTGCCATGTTAGAACAGTGTTCAATAACTACACATCCCTAAACTAGAGTATTTTTGTTCTATTATAATCTGGTCCCCATTCACACTAGTTGGCTAAACCATGTTAAAACTTCATGTGGCAACAACTGTGTTTTTCAACTTGATTATGCTGCCTGTAATCCCACTAAGGCCTATTGGTGACACTTTGGTCTTTCAAAAGGGACGTATAACTGGCTTCAACCTCCAGATGGGGATTCCTCTTCCAGTTCCTTTTTCCAGTTCCCATTGTGGGAGGCGTTTTGGCAGACCAGGGATGGAAGGGGGTGAGGCTGGACCCTTCTACACTAACAAAATTTCTGGCTGTTACAAGTAAGATGCAGTCAAGAGCAGCCCTGTGGTTGCTCTAAAGCATGCTGGGGCCCACATAGGCCTCTGGCCTCCCCCTCAGTTTGGAAGCCACAACTGTACTCTGCAGTTCCCATAGCTCCGCTATGCCCAGTGGAAAGTTGGTGCAAGCCCTCTGCCTTTCATCCTTCTGAAGCAGAATGCATTTGACTGTGGTGGTGTTTGAGATGAGACCTGGAAGATTGAGCTCCTGTCTGTTCTGCATGTATATTAAAGATCACATTGCACTTTTCACAAGAACAGGGGTATCCCAATGGTGGGCTTGAATGAAATGTCCCTATTCACTGCAGTTGTGCTGTTTGACACTTGGTTGCTTCCCTGTGCCCCAGAGATAGCTGCATTTCAGTAGAGCTTTATCCTTCAGAATGAAAGATTCTGTATGAAGGTAAAATGTTGTTCAGTCTATGGCAACTGTACCACTGAGAACAATGGGTGGTAAATGCAAGATGACACCTGTGTGTGGCCATAAGGTTGCAGTGTTTAAAAATGTAGGAAAAACAGGTTGTCAGATTTCAATAAATCAGTGGAAATGAATAGATACACATCTCAGAGCGGGGTGGCGTCCTAGTGGGATGCAATTTGAATAGTAATATCACACTTGAACCAACTCATGCCTGGATTAACGATTAGCACAGGCAGAGTTCAGGTATAGGGAAGACAACTTGTAGGTGTTACTGACGAAAGAAGGCAATGTCGCTGTGCGTTTACACACAATATAAAAAAAAGAGGAGGAGGAGGAGGAGGAAGAAGCTGGGAATCAGTGCTCTGAACTGGGATTCACAACGAAGAATTCTAAACTGTCTAGACTTTTAAAAATAAAAGAGGTGCAGTATTTACAATGCTCTTCAGTATTCATGAGGCTTGCTGCTTGCTGTAAGGCGAGATGAAAACAATACTCCGTAGATTTTCATAAATGACACACAACTGTAAGATTGATAGATGATGCAGGTTTAATGTATGTGAAGTTCAGCGCCAATATCAAAGCTGTGAGGTACCCAAACACTGGGTTTATTAAATTCCTGTTTCCTTAAATGACTATCCAAAACTTTTTCCCACTTCCTTCCACCTGAAAAGAAAGGAAGGTAGTAAAGAAGAAAGGGGAAGGGGAGGAAATCCAAGATATTTCACTTAGTTTTGGTGGAGAATTATAATATCAGAATGGAAAGAGACAAATATTTAGACACACTGCACAGAGTTTAATAGGAGAGTCAGAAATACATGGAATCCACTTAGATTGATGTGATTTAGTTATGAATGGTTAAACATAAGTATTCTCTGTCAAATGCCACACCTATTGTGTTAACCCTTTCTTTCCTCCCAGCCTACCTCGCCTAAGTTAGTTAAATTGTTGTTAAAGGCTGGTGCACTCGGTAGAGAGAGTCCAGAGATCCTTTCCCATGCCTCAGTGTGCTGCGGCAGAAGCAGGGTAGAAGCAAAATATACTCTTAATTACCTCTTCTGCACTAGGAGAAGGCTTGACTAATAAGCGTGCCAGGGCCAATGACACCTCCTCTCCAATCCCCACAAAGTCCTATTGTAGAACCGCTGCAGTCAACATCAGGAGCTGAGATGACAAGGAACCTGACATGCTACTCGTCTTTGAAGCATCAGCAAAGGTACATTGGGGAATGAGTTGCCCAGCCTGCCTTGGGCCAACCTGTCCTTCACTAACAGGACAGCTCTTGGTAACCTCTGCTTAGCTACTATGACTCCATTCTTAGACCCCATCTCTGGTGCACTTAGGGTGACCAGATAGCAAGTGTGAAAAATCAGGATGGGGGTAACAGGAGCCTACATAAGTAAAATACCCTAAAATCAGGAGTGTCCCTATAAAATTGGACATCTGGTCACCCTAGGTGCACCTTTGATAATTTAGCACAGGATTTTACCCTTAATCTGCAATAATTAGGTGGGCTGTCTGCCAGCATTTGTCAGGCTATAGCTTCATGAATCAGAATAGACTTGCACATCTTCTCAACTCTTCTTTAAACCAATTTCCTACTTGGTTTCTTCATTATGTCTCCAAATATGCAATACACACACCAGTGATGGGAGCAGTGAGTAACATTTTCTTCAGTGGGGCCTGCCTGTATAAACAGCATCTCTTAACAAAAGTGTACTTGCTTAGTTTCACTTAGTTTCAGGGTCATTTCCTGTGATAGCTGAATGTCCATCTTCTTTATCACCTCAAGACTTGGAGAATTGCTCTAAGTAGTACAGTTGTGCTCTCTAAGCCTGCCAACTATTCTGGAAATCAAGCCTTTTTAGCTCAAGCGAAGCAAGCTAGAATCATTACTTCCCTGTAGTACTTCTGTACCATGACAGATTTTTAAAAAATATATAAGTACTATTATATTTTTTCTCTAATAAGAATCACTGACTTTGGACTGATTAGTGGCACATGCTGTGATGTGCTGTATTTGTTTTATCTTAAAAAAAATATTTAGAAGCAAAAAATATAAAAAAACAAACAAAACCACAACCAAAAAACAAAGAGGCCACAGATAAAATAAAAAGAAGCTGCCATTTCAGAACCTTAGATGTTAAATATAATCTACTTATGTTTTTTTCAACATTCTATTTTCAAAACATCTGCTTATCCTGTAAATGTCTGAGGCCCCAATCTTGCAAAGATTTATATACCTACTTAACTTAGTTTCAGTGGGACTACTGACTTAAGCACATATGTAAATCTTTGCAAGATTGGGGCCATGGTCTACATTGTGAAAGGTATCAGATGATGTATGTTAGCATATCAACTTGTACCATAAATATGTTGGTTGAATATTTTCCATCTAAACTGTTGTTTGATGGGAAACTGGTTTTGCAAGAAACTAAATTTTTCACAAAAAGTGTCTGATTTCTGTGGAAAATTCCAACTTCTCATCAATAAACCAAATGCCTGCTTTTTTTTTTTTTTTTGCCTGAAACATGAAGTATTTTGATTCAGAAAAGCCATTGTGGAGTATCATAGTAGTTGTAGTCCAGGTGCCTCATGTCTCCAGCTCTATGTATCAGGTTTCCCAGCTGGACTAGATTTCCCATGATGCACTGCAGTGGCTCAGCAAGAAGGGATACTGTGAATTACCAGAGCGGATGTAATGCAGCCAGGAAGCCCGCCCTAGAGAGAAGGACACATGAAGCACCTGAACTAAAACTCATATCAGATATTTCTGAATCAAAAGATTTTGGCAGAAATATTTTTTTAGTTTTCAGCCAAAAGTGTTCAGTTTTTGACCTCTGTCTAAATTTTGTAAAAAAAAAAAAAGAGAGAGAGAGAAAAAACAGAAAAAATGCCCATTTTGGTGTGCATAGCTGGCCAGCTCTATCATAAATGTTAGTATCATATGCAGATCTGGTACCCTGTATGAAGAATTTAACTTAAAAACTGGGGGGAAATCCATGAATATTTGTATGAATTTTATGCAAATTTACTTTGTCTGTGTTCATACTCTTTCTCCTTTTTGCTTTCTGTAACTATTCTAGGAAGTAGTTTGTGAATAGGAATGTTTGTTGAAGGAATACATTTTCAGCAAATTCTCAGAGAAAGCGAATTGCAAATCCATGGTGTGAGTACCTGCATTGGAACCTCAGTCTAAGATCATGCAGCCAGGGAAAAGGAATCTACCATGCATTCTCTGTGTCCTGTCCAAACCGCCATAATTTTGAATACTGAGTACTTGTAGTGAACTGCTTGTGAGAATTATCTACATAAATTATTTGGCAAATAATTTTAAATAACAAATGCATTTGAGAAAAGTACAAACTGCAGGTAGACACTTATTGAACAGAAAAAGAGGCAAAATTTGTCAGATTGTTGTACCAATTATATTAGACCAATAAAAATCAGCAGGATCTTATTAAAGGGGACAAGGCAAAGATGCCACATTTATTATTATAACAATTTATGACTAATAACTAATATCTTAATTCTTATACACACACATTATACCTATTACCTATATACACACACACACACTCACATTATAATACCTATACACACACACATACACACATTCACACACACACACACACTCATCAGGTGTTCTGCAGCTGCTGCATAGTTACCAGTCCTGAAGATAGCTTAAGTTCATGGCTTGATTTTGCAGCTTGGGTTCGTAGCTTGTGGCAGCTAACTGGCCAGGAAAGCTGGGCACAAGGCTGAGCTGGATCTTTGTTGGGCAGGCACTGATGTCCTTCCATGTTGGCAGCAGAATGTTACCCAGAGTTTCTCATCTCACCCTTCTTTTTTATAGGCTTTTAGTTTGGATTCAAAGTCTGTAGGTCTTGCTGTGTCACGCTGCCTCTGGATTTAGATTGATCACCCATTAATTGCAGGCGTGACTTTCAGCCTTGAACCTGGCTTTGATCTTCCTTCTGTTGTTCTGTTGTCCTTTTCTTTTTAGGGTGGATGCTTCTTACTTTGTTTAGGGCTGTTGTCTCGGTCTTCAGCCCTTGGTATTTGAACTTCATCTCATCAGGACAGGCTGGGGCTGGAGGTTGATTCCGTCATTCATATATACCTCATTCACACATCTAAACTAAACTAATAAGATTACAGCAGGGTTTGCAAAAATGAAGGTTGGAGGAAGCTTTTACAAAATGGAGTGAGTGTTTTAAAATGGGGTTTGAATTACAATATGGAACAGAAGTTACAGTGTAGGCAAGTGTAGTGAATGGTGAACAGAAGTTACATTAATAAAATGAGCAATTAAAAACAATTTCATTTATCAGTTCTACAAGATAACTGATTTATTGCAAATTATTTCCCCCAGCTCTTCCTGCCAATGTAAAAGTGAATCCCTGTGATTTACTGAAGGACATTCAGTGCCATACTGTGAGCTCCTTACATACATTAGACGGGAGTTACTTGAACAAGTACCCAACTGAAAAAGTAGAAAGAGAAGCAGAGGCGAGAACATAGCAGGAGAGGAGATGGGGAGAGAAAAATATATTAATAAATACAACACTTCACTATATTGGACACCCATCTGTACCATCCTGGCTTTTATGAAGGGGCTGCTTTACTCACAGGCTTCCCTTTAGCTAAAAAGCATGGTTTAGTTTGTTGTTTATTTTTTATTGAAATCAGTTTTGCAAAAAGCACAAACCATTTTGCTCATACCTTAGAGTTAATTTTCAAAACTGCAAACTCCCACAGGTTTGTTCACCCCTAATTTCACTCAACATGGATGCATGTACTTTTCAAATGAGTGATTTTCTTTTTAAAGAATTAAGATCAATGGGACATGAAGCATTAACTTGTAGTCAGACCTCCCCTTCTTGACATCTACTCATATGTCCCTTCTGTTTTTCCACTCTTCTCTGTTAGAATTTATGGTTTGACTTTTCCTGTTCCAGCAAGGCCGAAATTTCAAGAGGCGTCAGTTACTGCACTCAGACTATTTACAGATCCACTAGGTTGCCACATGCAAATGGCCCTTTAGAATAATTGTATGCCTTGTTTGCTTGGGAAACTTTTCTATGTGCAGTCACAGAATTTACCAACACAAAATGGATGCTCTCCAAAATATTTTCATATGTTTCTTGGTGACTCTACCATCCTTCTTCTGTTTTGAGATGAAATGTATACTCGTAGATGGTATTATTTATTCTGACAAAAGGGCCTCAACGTGGCCTTTAAATTCACTACTACACTTCTGAACATGCAAGCATGGAGTGCCATGCTGAAGCCCTGAGACATAGGTTCTATTCCCAGTTTTGCTGGTGATGTTGTGCGAGTCACTCTAGCTCTGCGCCTCTATTTCTTAAATGGGCAAAGTAATAGTCATGGAACCACAGAAATGTAGGGTTGGAAGGAACCTTGAGAGGTCATCAAGGCCAGCCCCCTGTGCTGAGGTAAGACCCAGTAAACCTTGCCCATCTCTGATAGGTGTTTGTCCAACCTGTTCTTAAAAATACTCCAATAATGAGGATTTCACAACCTCCTTTGTCTCTATTTGTAAAGTGCATTTAGATGTATAGCTGAAATGTGTTATTCTGAGGTCTATATGAAAGAATTGTGATCACTGTGTACCTGCTGTTCCTGCAGGTGATAGAACAGAAAGTTATATAGCTATAGTCTTTCATAAGTGCACCTAAATAGTTACATCTGAGATTAGTTAAGAAGGATAGATTACTGGGCTGGAATTTAGGGGACTTGTGTTCACTTCCTATCTCTGCTAAGTACTCTCTATACAGCTTTGTGCCCCAGTTCCCCATCTGTAAAATAGATCCAATGCTTCCTTTGTCTGCCTTGTCTAATTATATTGCAAACTTCCCAAGATAAGAATTGTCTTTTAATATTTACTGCACCTAGCACCAGGAGACTCTGGTCTTGACTGGGCCCTCTAGCTGTAGCAATAATAATAATAATTAATTATGAGCAGGTGTAAAAAAAGGGAGGCTGGAGTCTAAATAATGCAATAATTAGTATTCACATTTCCCTTTTTTTTAGTCCAGCTGCATAGTAAATGCACATTTGGATATTCGCTACATTGGAACTTTTATTTGTAATCTTAGTGAGCACTCTCCAGCGGTACTATCTGCACACTGAGATGGCTACTTTAAGTTCACTTTTTTAATTAAGGTTTTGTATTGTAACTAGTCAATGTACATTATTGGGAGAATGAATGCCAATGCCAGTGCTTTTTCTTTCTCTCCTTTATCTTTGTCAATGATTCAAAGACATGATTTATGGTTACTCTCCGTCTTTCAGGATCATCCATCAAGCACTGGTTTCACTACAGGGCTTGAAGTTGTAAATCATGCAGAAAGGCTGTCACTCATCTCATTTAACCCTTTGAGCATAGAGATGGGGCAGGGGGCTGCACATACCAGAACAAAAACAAGAAATGGCATTAAAGCAGCCCGTAAAATTGATGAAGTTCAGCTAATCTATATAATTAATTGCTCTGTGTAATACAATAATTATTATGAGGTGAAATAAAATATTGGGCATGACTCCACATTCCACATTCATTCTGAGAACCTGGAGAGCAGGAAAGCCCCATAAAATATGTCACTTTTTGTTTTCTCTTCCCATCTCCTTTCAGTTTTTTTAATGTCCATTATAGATGTGAAGAGCCGGGTTTCACTTTAGAATCAATCACAGGCTAGTTCTAACTGTGACCTTGCAGCAACTAAAGAATGAGTGCAAAAGCCCATTAGCAGCTGCTATTTTAGGCTTTGTAAATTAACAGTTCTTCTGTCTCTCTCTTTCTCTCCTGGACTTCTCCTCCCCCTTCTTCATCTTCGTTTTTTTTTTTCTTTTTTGACAGCAAAAAAATGAAATGTGTAAGTGGCATGGGAGCTTCCACACTTAGCCTTGTTTTCCCATCTGGAGGGTCGGTGACAGCTTTAGCCAGTTGGCTGATTGCCTGTTCATATGTCTCCCTGCCAGCCTAGGTCAGAATTCCCAGCTCAGATTAGCTCTCTCTTACCTTTAAGACAAAGCCTGTAGCTGGTCTGAGCACAAAGCCAGGAAGACTGGCACTAAATAATGGGGCTTTTATTATGAATTATTACACTGGTCTACAATTTTTGAGAAGTCGTCTGCTTCAGAGATAAAATGTGATATTTATTATGTATTTTCATGAGCTGAATTCAAATATGACAATTAAAACAACTGATTGGCTACTGTTTCTAAGATATTTAAGTTTTTACATTTTATGTCTATGTATATTGTGTAGATAGTAGAGTTTTAATCATAAATTGTAAACCTAGGTCTTTTCATGTGTTTATGGTTGCTTTACATGATAATATTTCACCTGTCCTGTTTATGTAACACTTTAAAAATCAGCAAAAGGGTTATATAAATAAAATTTGTTATGAAACAAAAGGCAAAAAACTATTATGTACATAGTTTAGTCCTATTCAGTGTCTACTTGGCGCTTCTTGGCTTGTCTCTTGTATTCATTAAATGGAGCATCTCTTGTCACTGTCCAGCAATAGTCTGCAAGCATTGATGGGCTCCATTTGCCCTGATAGCCTGCCAGGAGATTCCACTGCTGTAGTTTGGAGCCCAACAGCTCTGCCTTACTCTTGGGTAGTTCCAAATCCCTGACAAGGTCATTCAGTTCGCCTTGTGTTATGAGGTGTGGTTCAGAGGAGGAGGATGGGAGAAAATGTGGGTCCTGTAACGTTGATGGTTCAGGACCAGAAGTTTCATCCTCTTCCTCTTCCTCGTCTGACTCAAGTGAGAATGATTCCCGTGCATCAGGAACCGGCAGTCCTTCTCCGTAGGGTACTGCGCGTATAGCTGATGGAATGTTTGGATAATGCACAGTCCACTTTTTCTTCTTTGACACACCTTTCCCAACTGGAGGCACCATGCAGAAGTAACAATTGCTGGTATGATCTGTTGGCTCTCTCCAAATCATTGGCACTGCAAAAGGCATAGATTTCCTTTTCCTGTTCAACCACTGGCCAAGATTTGTTGCACAAGTGTTGCAGCATATGTGTGGGGCCCACCTCTTGTCCTGATCTCCAATTTTGCAGCCAAAATAAAGGTGATAGGCTTTCTTAACCATAGTGGTTATACTGCACTTTTGTGATGCAAAAGTCACTTCACCACAAACATAGCAGAAGTTATCTGCACTGTTCACACAAGTACGAGGCATCTCTGCTCACTTTGGCTAAACAGAAATGTGTCCCTTTGCAAAATCAAACACTGACAAATAAGAGAGCATGACACTGTATGATTTCTAGAGCTGATATAGAGCAATTTGTTCAGCAGAGTGATGTAAACTTCGTTAGGATTGCATCATCCATGACTTCTAGGAATAACATGATGCAATTCATATCATGTATGATGCAATACCAGCTTCAGATTGCATCATTCATTGTTTTGCCTAAAAAGCAAGTACTGTCCAAACCCAGTCATAGATTTATTCATAGATCCAGTCAAAGATGTATTTTAGTCATTTCTGGTTTAAATTGAGATCCCTTCCCTTTATAACTCACTTATCCTCCGCCATTCCCAAGTCAAGGGTTGTATATAGTGACCCAATAGCATATCTTGAAAACTAGAGCCAATCAACAATGTTAAGCATCATTTTCGTTCTCAGTGACCCAGAATTAGTAAAGTTGGACTACATTTATTTCAGAAGCATTTTGGCTGTAGAGCAGTGTTATTAATAATATTTGTTTATTTTATTTTTTTAAGTGTCAGAAATTGATTATTAATGACAAATATATGTTTGCGTCTATTTGATCAGATTCTACCTTGACATGATGACAATTTTTTATTCCTGCATTATGGATAGCTCTGTTTTGCCTAGGCAAGCTGATACAAACAACAAATATACTTAAGAAAAAGATATATCGGTAAATAAATGGAAAGGTTGTAAAATATGAATATTCATCATCCTAGCTGTGATGTTTCTCTTCTTTTTTACATGAACTCTGCTTGAGATGGTATTTAGGAACTTGGGACTTCTTCTGTTCCAGCAATCTCTGCCGCTTGTCACAGAAACAAATGACACCAGAGGGAACCTTGTCTTACAGTACAATCCTTTTCATGAACCTTAGTCTTCTTAAAATACTCATAATCTGAATTCATATGTTGACTTATTAGGAGATCAGATCTTACCCTCTCCCTCAGTTAAATATCTCTTCTCCCTTAACCTGTACTCTTTCCCTTCCCAGCTCAGTATTTAGTAGCTAGTCACCTAACTCAGGTGACTGGGAACTGCAGAGCCCATAGATTAATGTACTCATTCAGAATGATTTATTCTATTTTATTGTGCTGAGTGCAGATAGGGTGCCCTGCTGGTTGGGCATAACAAGTAGGCAATATTGCCTATTCTCTGCTTTAGCTCTTTGTATAAAGAGCGAATTCCTACTAGAAAGGATTACACCTGCCCCTTTTCTGTGAATCTGGTCAATAAAAAGAACTTTGAAAAAAGTTTTTCTGTTTGTATTATAAAGGGTCTGTTATTTGAGTGGGAAAATAATTTTGGAGAATCTAGGAACAAATGGTTATTCATCTGATGAGGTTAAGAGGAAACATGATGAACAACTTTAATTGTCCTTGTGTGAGAGACATTCTCTTTTCTAAATAGTGTCCATCCCACGTATCATTATACACTAGTGCTTATTTCATCCCACTGGGACTAAGAATCTCTGCTGTTAAAATATACTGTAAATGAATTACAGGCTGCCATCTCTCCAAGCTCTTAATTAAGACTCTGATATAAAGCCATGGTGTCTAATTACAGCAAGCTGTCATACAGTCACTTTTTAAAAACCTGTGTCCAGATAAGAGCTGGAGGCTCTAGAATTGCTTATTTCATTACAAGTGTACCACACTGGCGGATTTTTTTAAATCTAGAGGCCAGCATGACTTTTCCCCTTGCTCTCAGTGTTCCCACCTTACCGCATAAATTCCACCTCCATTTTCATCTCGCCAAACAGAATTGCTGTTAGATCTGTGCAAAATTTGGCAGACTTACTTTGGCAGATAACTCAAATGTTTTCTTCTATTTTTATTTTCATGAGTGAATTCCAAATCTTAAAGTGAAACTCATACAAAACTGCCTTGCCTGCTTTAGCATCAAAATCAGTAGGAAACCCTGTACTTGCAAAATCATTAATCAGCCTGTGGTGCAGTCAGCAATCCTGTCCGCTTCAGGCCAAGATTTAGAGAGACCAGGTGTGGTGACACTAGCAGCACAGTCTGGGAACTAAAGATCATAGTGAGAACACCCGAGACTTTCTGTGTCCAGCAGCTGCAAAAATATTCATGTTTATTATAACAAAGTCCTGTCTCTTCTCTGCTAAAACCCAGCACACCACATGGTCCCTAAAGGTGGGTCCTAGAGTTGTCTGAAATCCTCTTAAACTTCAGCAAAGCTTTAGATGAACATCATCTGAATCTTGAGTGTTTAATGAGCTCTGACACCAGGATAATGTTGTGTGGTTTGATTTTGTCACTCTACCTGCTGGAAGTCCCTGTTCTTGGATTTGCATATGGTAAAAGCTAAACAATAAAAAAGGGAACTAATATGATGAATGATGATGGGTACATTTCCTACAACTGATTAAACACTTTTGCCATTCTCACGGTCTTCCTTCACCTACCTCACATTTTGTCAGAAAGAATGGTGTGAGTGACTTTGTCATTGACATTAAATGGTTGTATATACTTCTAGCTGCAAAGTGCTATCTGTGGAGTTTGTTTACTCGATCTGTATTTCCAATCACTGCAGAAGGTTTACTAAAGCAGTTCATTACTGATTTATTTATGATGTATTTAGATAGCAAATATGGTTCTGTCAGCAGTTGCTGGCTAAACAGTGTTGACAGACATTAATAGCATATGGCATAGGAATGGAATTATGATCTTTAAAGAGTTTTCTGATTCTCAGCATACATTTATAAGTTTTATTTTTCCTACATAGAGAGACAGGGAAGTTCTAAACAAGAAAACTGTTTTCTTTTTCTTTTTGTAACCTTTGGGGTTTGGTGGTGGTGACATTAAAATCTTCAGTGCTGTTTAGCTGTTCAATTTAATGGAAGACAAATTCTCCCAAAGGTTTAATTTACTCTCGCAAACTGAAATCACTGCATTCTTACCATGGGAAATGGCCTTAATTTTCCCAGCCTTCAGTATACATCAAGCATATAATTCATTTCTCCCCACTCAATACTTCCCTCGTTAGAAAACAAAGTTTTTGATATTTAAATGTTACAGAGTTTAAGTTGAGACACAGATCCTCTCAGACCCGTAAAGTGCATTTGCAGGCATGATTGCCTCTCTTTGACAGCGACAGATTTATACAGGTTTGAACAGAAAAACACTTGAATTTTTGACCTTTAATTGGCTGTTTCCTATAACATCAGCATTTTTATCCAATGTCAAGAAGAAAAAATAAAAAATGTGATTGTTTGCAGAGGAAGGGAAGACAGGTGGTATCTCAGAGGTGAAACTATCTTTGGTCAGTTGGTATAGTTCAGAGAGTTGGGGTATTTTTAGCTGCTAAAATCATTTTTGGGTGATGAAGGACTCTGGGGCTTGAGGGGAAGGGGAAATGAATGACATGCATAAGGCTATTTATTTCTCAATCACATGTGAACACACAGGTTTGTTGTTAATATGGAAAATCATCTGATCACTTTTGTTAGGTTAATAATAATGTAGGAAAAGAAATTAGAAAGTGCCATCTAAATTCCAAAATAATGGGTCATGTTCTGATCTTAGTGAAGTGGAATAAATCCAGACTAACTCTTTGCTAGAGTTACTCTGGATTTACAATGGTGTGCAACTGATCTTAGAATTTTGGACCAGTGCCTCCACTAATAAATGTCAAAGTATAAATTATAAGGTAAAGCAAGATAGAGAAACAGAGAGCTAAATGTCTTCTGAGCAAATGCTAAGGGCATATGCAATAAAGCTGCTGAATTGGAATTCTGCGTTTGCAAAGAAAAGCAAGGGTTTATGGAAGTAACAGTTCCATGGCTGAATACAAGAAATAACTGGTGGCCAATCTATACCATCGGAACACAGAGTTTACTAGGTTAGGCAAAACAGAACTGAAGAAACGGTACTCTTATTGGTAAGAAAGGATGTAGAGAAATCCAAGAGAAATGAAGTAATGGGCCAGATTTCCCCTGGTTAATTCTATTTGTTTCAGAGGAGTTGAACTAGAGATGAATATGGCTGAACGTGACTAGAAAAGGTAAGAAGCAATTTACACAAGAAAAATTATTACGGGTGAGACACAAGCAAAAGCAAGGTAATTCTCAGGTCAGGACTAGCCTATGGTCCATTCTTGTCTTGACCCATGAGCCCTTGAGCCTTAATAGCCCCTGATGTTGGTCCAGTGGAGTTGATGCTTCAGTTCACGAGCAGTCAGTAGAAGTCTGTGTCTTTGCAGCTGAGTTTTGGTTACTTTTTTCGATACCACCTCTATAGTAGAGAGTGGTTCCTGTGCTGTCTGTCAGTATGTGGATGTGTGCATTGATCAGTGGGCCTGGGTATGAGCCATATTGTGGCTTGTTCAACTAGAATTCTGGAAACATTTATATTGGACAGAAGAAAGAGCTCTGAGGAAGCCTGGTTGATATGGGATTCTTTGCTGAGTTGTTTGGGAGCTCTAGCTCTGGCTATTCTGATGGGCCAGAGACATTAGAGTGGTGGGCAGGGGGAACAAGTTGGCCAAGAGACATATTTCCTTTAAGCAAAATTTGTTTTGAGGAGAGGATAACAAAAGCTGCAGGTTTTGCCTGGTGCTTTTTTCCTGTGAATGTTTTAAGGCGGCTTCTCTTGCTTTAAAGAGATATCTACTTAAAATTTAGTCACTTTAACAAAAATAAGTTAAAAGTTGTTTCAGCTACTACACATGCCCCAACTCTTAAAAAATGCTTTCCTCCCCACAATTTTTGGGTAAAAGACCTGGGCCGGCTCTAGGCACCAACAAAACAAGCACATATTTGGAGTGGCACATTTTCAGGGGCGGCATTCTGGCCATCTTTTTTTTTTTTTTTTTAGCTTTGGGAGGCAAAAGCCTAGAGCTGACCCTGGCAGCAGCAGTGGTCATGTGCGGAGGGTACCCTGGGGTCACTGCAGTTTGCACCGCAGGAGAGCAGCGCCTGCACCTTGTGGCTGGGTTGGGCATGCTCTGAGCTGGGGACACTTGGGCTGGGGGCCATCCTGTGGAGCACACAGAGCCGCCTGCAGGGACTGTAGCAAGGCGGCCAGAAACAGCAGCAGCAGTGGGGCCAGACAGGGCGGGACGCTGCTGTGCGGGGCCTGGTTCCCGCTCTCTGGGGCTCCGCTCCCTCTGGGGCTACCCTGCCCCAGCTCCTCAGCCCCCTGATGGGGCAGTCCCTGGCTCTGCTCTCCCAGCTCCCGGACGGTCCTGGAGGCAGAAGCCCTGGCTGGTGGGACCCTGGGCTGGGAGCCCCCCGCTTACCCCAACCCTGCCAGTGCCAGACCGGCTGGAGGCGAGGGGGAAGCGGGTGGAGTCAGCACTGGTGGGGGGAGTCCAGGGCTGGGACCGCAGGAGGTGCAGGTGGGTTGGGGTGGGGGAGAGCCCAGCGCGGAGGTGGCAGGGGGTGCAGGTGGCGGGGGGAAGAGAGCGCCCAGGGCTGGGGCGGCAGGGGTGTGGTTGTGAGTGGAGAAGGGCCTAGGGCTGGGGCGGAGGGCAGCCAAAACATTTTTTTGCTTGGGGTGGCAAAAACCATAGAGCCGACCCCGTGAAAGACACACACTTATAACAGATGAAACTGACTACACTGAGGAAATAATGAAACTGATGACATGCAAAGGTGCTGTCAAATACACAAAGTAAACAAATTGATTTTAAAAAAAAGCAAAATAATATCCCCCAATCTCTTGTATATACAGAAAGGACATATCTATACTAGGAAAAATGTGGATTTATCATATATTAGTTGTTCCATGCTAGTGTAGAGAAGTCAAGCTGTAGCTTTAACATGTTAGCTTGGCAAGAAAAACCCTAGTGAGCCATTAGTTAACACTACAATGTACTTTGCACTAGGATTTTATCATGTTAGTTAACACATGTTAAAAACAGATCTTTTCATTAGCGTAAACATGGCTTTTGATATTTAAACTGAATGTGCTGTTTGCTTTTGAATGCTGTGGGTTAATCAGAAGTCTGCAGACAGGCTATAATGGGGTGGTGTTGGCCCCGCTCTGTGAAAAATATGTGTTTTAATTTTATAGCCTCAAAATCAGTTTTACTTAGTAAAATTCTGAAAGATTTTCTCCACTTAATGAGTCAGCTGGGACAGTTTGCAGACCCACTATCCTGTACAAAATCTGGCCCAATGTCTTATCCTCTGAAATGCTCTCTGGCCAAATTTTCCAACAGAACCTTCAGAATTTAGACTGATACTTGTTATAAATTCTTCTTTAAATCACCTGATATGATGGGAATTTCAATTTCCCCTGCTAATTCCAACATGGATTCATAGGCAAAAGATTCTTCACAGACTTGCTTAATTTCACCAGCAGGTTACAGGCCTTTTCTGTGTTTAAGGAAACCCTTTTGATTTGATTTCTGCTCTGTAGGTTTCTTCCTTTGATTTGTCTTCTGTTGTTTGTAGTTTCACTGATCACTTTCTTCTTACTTTTACACTTCCATCCCTTTCAGTTTGTGCTCCTTTTTGAGTGATTTCTTATATCGCCCCTGCCACCTGCTCCAACCTGATGAATTGTCTGCTCAAACTGTTGATCTTGACCTGGCATCGTCTCTTCCATGGGATATAAATGATGCCACACAGTTGTATAATGATGCCTTAATAAACATCTCAGGAATGGTTGTTCCTCTGCAGAAGTGCAACGTTTGCAATTCAGAGTTACTATTGCATGCTGTTGAATGGAAGGCAATGAAACTGAAGGCTCAAAGATTGGAACCAGGCTGGAGAAGCTCTGCTGCCGATGTACATTTAATGATCTTTGAAAATTCATAGGAATCTTCTTTCCCAAGCTCCAGCTTCCATTCTTGTATTTTATTTTATTTTATTTTATTTTTTTAAGATCACAAAGAACAGCACAGGAAATCTCATAATTACTGTCCTTTATAAACTCTAAACAGCTTGTTTATATTTTGGTTTGTCTACTGGCCCCACAGTGGTAATAGATGGATTTAGTCTTTCAGAAGCTCTGCAGTTATTTGGTGGAGGTGAGATGCCCTCTGCTGCTTTACTTTTCCATGTCTAAAGCCCCAGTATGCTCTTGAATGTTTCCGGATTAGTTAAAGTCTGAGGGATACTGCACTGGTTTGCTACAGATACTATTTTGTCTCAGTGCTGGGTTGTAAAAAAAATAATTCTGCACTTCCATCCAGTTTTTTAGAGTCTGGATTTTTGACCCATTGGCCGGCTTTGTGGATTCCTGCAAGCCTTAACTCCGGTTATTATGACTGAAATACACAGCATCTTTGCACTCAGCAATGTTCTATCATCCCCCAGCCCAGCAGTGGTTATATGATGATGCCTGTACTGAAGAAGTTGTCTCTGTCATTAAATGACCTTTCTGATTATTGGATTTTTTTCCATAACTCATATTTGTTGTTTATTGCTGAGATGCAGGAAAAAGCTGAGCCACTGCAGCTGCAGTCTCTTGTTGTTTTATGGTGCCCCATTTGATGAATTTCAGTGCCCAGTTTAGGACAGGACAGGAGCACAACTCTGGGATTGCCTATGATTCAGATTTCTAATGACTTTTGTCTTGATCCTTGGTTCTAAATCCCTCCTTTATGCATTTCCGAGGACACAGCCCAATACTTTTATTTCAATAATTGTTCACTTTTTCCTTTGAAATTCCCATTATTTTTAATAATATCATAGATGCTTGGAAACCATATAAATTTCCCCTACTAGCTTTCCCATTTGGCAAGGGTCGATTTGTTTTGCCTGTGTTTCTTACGAAGCAAAATCAATAATATGAATCCTAGTATTGCTAATTATTCGTATTACAATTATTATTACGTTCCATGCTGGCCTTCTTGTTTGCTGGCAGAAAGTAACACAACCCAGTGGATCGTGCCAGGGTCTGTGGAAGGAAGAAAATGGCAGCATCTGCAGCTTTGACTTGTGTCTGACCCTGTGGAAATGACTCATAGGGTTCAGCTCCGTTAAAGAGACAGTAATAGATTATTTCTCCCAAATCTGCAGGCCAGTGTGACACAAGTTATTGCTGACCACATCAGCATTAACATGTATGGAATCCCACTCTCTGCTGTGACCCTCCGCCCCCTCCCCCTCAAGTGCAGAGAGTCTTGGGAACTGCAGCTAACAAGGTAGCCCAAGGCAGCATGATTCCCATTGCAGCCATGCTGCCAGTGGATTACAAGGGGCTCTGACAGAAGTCTGGAAGCACAGACATTCCCAGGGCACTCTGGAAACTGACTTGAGATTCATGGGTTCCAGCATCCAAAATTGTGACACTTCTAATGGAGGTTTTGTGTGAACCTACCTACTCCCAAGGAAAGAATGAGTAGGGTACTCCTCAAGTGGGGAGTTTCCCTCTTTCTGCTTTGTTGGGCTATAATTTTCCTCTAGGGTTCAGAATTTATCCCTCCATATTTTTTCCTCTGTTTTATTTCTGAATTTGTTTATTTGTAATATTTTAAATTAACAAACACCTCAAACACACCTGGGGGAGGCAAGTGGGGGAAGAGTTTTAAGAGGGACATGATCTTGTACCCATTGAAGAAAGCTTTGACACTGACTTCAGTGAAACTAGGCCTGATTCTGATCACCTTGTTCAGGTGTGCCACAGTCTAACTATCTAGTGATTTTCAGGCAATGTAATCTAGATCTCAGGATTTAGACCTATAAGAACTGAGCCTATTTGATGGGCCTGAACCTGCAAAGTGCTGAGCTCGTCTAACATTCACTGACTCCTGTGGGAGGGGAACAAACTCAGCAGCCTGGCAGAGGCAATCAGCCCTGTACAGGATCGGGCCCTCTGAGTACTACCATTATCTAGGAGAGAAAACTGAGGAACAAGTTGGGTGGGTGGGTGAGTGAGGGCGTAAAATGAATCAAGTGTTTCAGCTCTGTATTAGAACACATGGACACAAAGGGTGGGAAGGCTGTCACTCCGTGATGAAACTTCTTAAAAGCATTTCATAGATTCTGTTCTTTTCTATAATACGGATTAAATCCTGACTATTGTATGTGACTCAGGGAAAGACATTGTTCATGTATAGACTGTATATTTCAAGGGAGTTGTTTTGACTTTTCTCCTCTCTGGCCGGTGTTGCAAAGATGGAGTGATGTAGAACAGAGATTTTGTGACAGAGTAATAATAAGAAAGAATCTGACTGCCAGTTGCTCATTATAGGGGCTCTTCTAAATGCCAGCACCTTCTATGTTTGCCTTCAAACAACACCGAGTACCTAAATCAGCATAGTAAACAGAGATAGAAAGAGACAGAAAGGTTAAAAGTGTTCTCATAATCTCTTGCTTTTCTTCCTAAACATGTTTGATAGCAATATTGTTTCTTAAAAACAATATGACCTCATTTGTAAAGCAATATTCATGCTAAACTAGTCAGCTGTTAAATATGTCCAGCACAGTGCATTATGATGAAGCTAAACCAGACTTTCAATTATTTTCTGGACACATTTAAAATTATAATACTTTACCAGGTTAGTGTTATAGTTCATCCAAATTACTCACGAAGTATCATATCAATCTCTTGCAACTGCTTATTGCTTACATCTCTGAGAAGTCAGTCGAAGTAAGACACTGGCCAGGGTAATGACCTTCATGCTGGCTTAGTGCTTTGATGGCTATGGTTGATCGTTAGCTGGCTACGAGTGCAAGGATATCTAATGGTCAAAAGTCAGCAGTTGCTAGCTATAATATTTATTATGAATGAAACAGATTATTTTTTTGGACCACCACTTTCCACAATATGTTCCTGAAAGGAAAATAAAGGAGATACAACGTTGGGAGTTCTGTACATTCTTCATCAGCATCCCTTTTAGACTCAGATCTTGGCGTGGCATTCCAAGTAAAACTTTTGTGTTATTTGCTGGGTTGATTTAAACAAAACAAAACAAACTTACACATAAAACAAAGGAATTACATTTGATCAGCTCCCTCACTTTCTACTTGCATATCTTGTCTAAAAAGATTTTAAAGCAAAATTATCTCAGTCTCGATTCATCGAGCTATGGTTAATCAGCCCAGATTTATGACTATAAGTAGTTAATGGCAACTGTTGTTTAAAGCAGATCTCACTGAAGCTGTTACTTAGCCCGCTATCCAAAGCAAAAATCAAAGGGGCCAGTACCCTTCAGACAAATGTAAAAATGTATTGATAAAGCCATGTGTTTTTCTTAAAAAATAGGAACAATATAATAGCAGTTCATAATCATCAAGTTATAGTGAGGCGCTTAAATGAGTGAGATGGGTGAGAAGCTTGTGCTTTAATAAGAGCGCATATAGACACTCTGCCTTTATCACCATCAAATCATAAAGCTGAGCACACATACAGCACTGTAGATTTTCAGAGTGCTTTACAAACATTAGCTAATAAATCCTTAGAACATTCATGGGAGCTATTCACTAAGCATTATTTCCCCATTTTATAGGTGGAGAAATAGAGACACAGAGAAGTTGAGGGGTTGATCCAACGCTGATTGAAGTGATTAGAGACGATGCTGGCAGACTTCAGTAAGCATTGGGTCTTGCCCAAGGCCACTCAAGAAGTCAGTAGAATATAACACAGGAGATCTTGCCTCTTAGCCCATACTCAGCTAACAATAATTCCTTCCTATCAAAGTCAAAGTTACCTCATTTAGCTATGTCACTGCTGCTGAACCCAGGCTACTGCAACTTATAGTTGAATTATTAATTGTTATTCTAATCAAAGATATCTGTTTCATAACCGCTATATTCAGGCATACAGTCAATTAAGGGATGTCCTGAATAGGAACAAATAACACATCCTTAAGTGCTTTCTTGAATCAGGGCCTAAATTCTTTTTCATTCCATTGGGCTCATCACCATTCTTAGTCTAGTCCATCTGCTTTGAACTGGAGGGAAGTGTCCAGACTTTTTTTTAAAATATAATAAAATGATAATTGTTAGCTTTTATATAGTGTTTTACATGTTCAAAGCACTGGGCAAGCGTTAGCTAACAAGAGAAATAGCAATCTGCCACAGCAGAGTACCATACCTAAACACTGAAAAAAATATGTGTAGACAGTATTTTTTTTTTTTACATACTGAATATAGTAATAATAGGAATGTGATTGTATGGATCTAATGTTAGAGAATACAATGTGCTTTCATATGCAGAAATCTTGACTCCGATCAAGGAAATTGCTGATCTGACACTGGATTATTGGACATAATTTTGCAGGCTTTGGGTTTATTCCTGTAAATATTCTAAAACAGGGTCCAAGTAATTTGAAGTGAGTTGCATTAGATAATATTTATTCTATGTATGAGGTAAACCATGGATTCAGTAAAAACGATTCAAAGGTGTTTTTTTTTTTTAAAAGATCAAAACACACAAGTGTTATAAACATCACTTTCAGCCTCTCTCTATTTGTAATTGAATTTAATATAAATGTATTTCATTAGTGAAGAGCAGTCTTCACGGCCATACAATAGCAAACAAATTCTTCAGAAGCATCTTTAATTATTCATTTGGCTGTACTATATTTTATGTTACTTTTCATAAATGTTAATCTTTATTATTGCCTTACCAGTAAGAAAAAAAAAAGGAAAAGAAATACCTGTTATTAAATGACCTATCAGGCTGACATGGATAAATGTTGGTAGCTATTTAATTGTTTCCCATCTGCAGTTTTATACAGTTTCTATCAAACTGAAGGGTAATTTTTTTAGTAGCTGCTTATTTTAAATGTACAAAACCCTTGTGTGTAATTCCATTAGCTGCCCTACAGCATTGCAATCTACAGTTTCCCTGAGGCTGTTGTGAAATATTGATGAAATCCTTGCTTTTGTGGCTTCCTCTGATACACTAAACATTTGTCTGATGTTAGTTGAACTTGAATGGATCTGTTCAGAGCTATATCAGTAGTGACTTCAAAGGCTGCAAGGCTGTTACAGTTTTTTTTTACAAACTGAAGTTTCAAAGCTTTACCATGTGGTATTTTGAAAAAACAAAGTTCATATCAAATGAACCAAAGTGTTAGCAATACACTGGTAGGACTCATTACAATTTCAATTTATATCGATATATATTTTTGTGATTCTGATTGGTAGCTTGTATCACGTAAAAAAAAAAGATCCGTATTTGAGAGGGAGGATGAAGAACAACAAAAGAAAGGAAGAAAACAAACTTGATTTGAAAGTTTGATTAAAAACGTGCTCCTCTGTAAATCTACAAAGCCGTTGCGTAGTTGCTAATAAAAAACAATAGGTCAGGAGGACAATGGGACAAGTAAAGAAAGGCAATGAGAACCAGAGGTTTCAGCTTTACATTTTCTAGATTAAATCTGTTTACACTGCCATATTGATTCACTTATGTTGCCTGGATATGAGACTCAAATTCATTACAATACAGTCCTTTTTGTCCTGGGACCAAGCCTCATTTTCCAAAATGGCCTCCATATTTGCACTCATTATTTTGTGCATACAAATCATAAAGATATCTTACTACCTGATATGCATATAAAAATTGGCCTCGATCCAGCTGTCACTGAAGTCAATGCCAGAACTTCCATGGACTTCAATGGTAACAGGATCAGACCCATTTATTCATTGTATATCAGCTACTAGATATCAGGAATCTGGTATTTGCACTCACAAATGATTGCAAAGACAAAATTCTGTACTCTCAGAATTACATGCTTGCCCAGAATTTATTAGGAGCCACACACATGGAGGATAATATTGACTCAGAAATGTCATATACCATCAGCTTTTTATAAGCAAATTCCAAGGCTTTGGAGGAAACAACGTGTTCTTAACCTTGTGTAAATCATTGTATCACTGGTGGATGCTTTCAGCTATGGAAACTGAGGGAACTGACCCTAAGCACAGTTACGTACACTTGTGAAACATAGCTGGTACCTGGAAACTCAGTAAGTCAGAACGACTGATCCCAGAACAGAGTTGATGTGATTTAAATTACTCTTTCTCCTACCCTTTGACAGCTGACTATGTAAACAAGCTTGACCTAGTCCCTAGAGAAAATTATTCAGGAGAGAACTCCATTATGGCTCTGGTCCCCATTACGGCTATTGGGCTTACTGTTTTAATGGAAAACACTAGTCCCTCTTCCCTCTCTTTTCAGTTATCCTTTTATTATTGTTTCCTATTTTATTGTTGGCTTTGAGGGTTTAGGGGTTTTGTGGCTGGAAACCCAATTCACAGTATATATACTTCTAACCTATGTGATGGACTCATGACTATGTTCAGTGGAATGCACAGAGAGCATGATCCTGTATTCCTCAGCCCGTTGAAAGCCCTACTGAAGTCAACAGGAGCAGCCAGGAATAGGATCTGTACAGTAAATCTTACAACAAAACTTAATTTTTAGAACAGAGGATTAACATCCAAAATGATGTAATTTCATCACCATGTGCAAACAAATTTATGCTTCAAGGAAGTTGCCGTGCCATGTTAAAACTCATTCATGGCAAATGCCACTTCAAGAGGGGCTGGCACACTGCAATACAAAGTGCCCCTGATCTGCAATGTTTGGAAGTCATACCATCTGCTTCTTCCCAGGGCCACAAAGCTCTCTCCCTGAGATGAGCATTCAATGGAAATTGATGTGAATCTTGTGGAGTTTCCTGGGTCCTCTGTCCCCATCCTTTTTATCCTGTGAAACGATATGGCTCTCAGCTTGACACATTACCAGATTATGACTATATTTGATTGTAAGAGGCTGAGAACAAATTCCTCCCACAATCCATAGTGTTGTGGTAGGGATTAAGGGACTTCTCTGAGCCTGGCTCTGCAATAGTGGGAATGTCTTGTCTGTCCTGCTGCCCTGGCTGAACTCAGAGTAGAATTTGGCCCTCAATAGAGAATTATGAGATGACCAGAAAATGCTATTTACATGCTCTTTGTGAATCTCAGCCATGGTGTAACCTGCTGCAGATTCCTGGAGAAAGCAGAACTTCCAAGCAACAGTAAATTATGTGTGAGATAACAATATAATTTCCATGTGCTGGGGATAGAGGAAAGTTATTGGATGGAATGAAATTATGCAAATGAAAGTGGAATATTAAGAAAAATCTCCTATTTGTGACTGTGAGGTCTGTTAGACAATGAAATTGCATCACAAGAGGGAGTAGAAGCCCCATCACTGAGCCATTTAAAGCTGAATTGGCAACAACTGGTAAATATTGTTTATGGGAAATGTACTAACAGTTCCCACATGTCCTGCACTGTTTGCTGGTCCCTCAGGACAGAGCCAGTCCATTCAGTTTTTCCTCAAGATTCTGAGAACATGTAAAACATCTCCACGGGATTCTAGAGTAAAAGACCATAGAAAACAATCCTGCACTATAAAGGGGGTTGAACTAGATAACTTAGGAGGTTTTTTCCATTTCCAATTCTGATGGCTCTGTTATAGGCAAAGGGCTATCACTCCCCTTACGGAAAAGTGCTGAAGAACTTACTAGAGAAAGGTTATCATCCTATATGTTTTCTGATCATTCTATGAAATTTAATAAAAAGTTTTACACCTCTGCTATAGAATTGAGTATGATCGTCTAAACAAATCCCCAAAATTGTATCACTCCCTATCAGATAACAAATTCCATACACTTTGATTACATTTTTATAGCGTCCCATTGGTTTCAATCCTATTAAATTCCAAAAGGCTTTTACTGCGCGGTCTATCCAGTAGAGTAAGAATGGGGTTTTCTGCCAGTGCCAATTTATCTTTTCAGTTGTTTTGCAAACTGGGATGAATCTGCAGCCATGAACTTAGAAAAAGAGCCAGGTTAGGATTTGTCTTTGGATAGCTAATGTAGTTAGACATTTTTGAGAAAAAGCAATGAGAAGTGGTCATTATCCATTATCTGCATGAAATATTTCAGAGAAAGAAACTGCTGTTGCCAAAATGAAAAGATGTTTGAGTTCAAGCCAGACAAGAAGGAAACAAGATCACTTTATAGCACTGTGAGATCTCTGTGCTAATGATGTTATTTCAAGTGAAATTGGAATATATGTATGAAAAAGTACAGATGGTGTATGGGTCTTAGGTGGATTAACAACATTGTTCTGGACAATGATTCACTGTCCCTTTTCTTGGCAAAAAATAAATTTTCCAGTCTTGGAAAGAAACGTGTATGTATTTTAAGAAATGTTTCTGTATGTGGAAAAAGAGAGCAAATTAGATTGAAAATAGCATTCTCTGGTAGAAAAATTAACAGTAAAAATGCAATATGATTTAAATATGTATATATGTTCAAACCCTACTGGTCCAAATTCAGAGGTGATGTATAATGTGATCCAAGTTACATATTAGTGAATGGGTGAAGGGACTTAAATTCAGCAGAATTAACTAAGTGTAAATTTTGCCCAGTGTTGGCTGTACTATAAGGGTCAAAGTTTCAAGATAGTTGTATGTGGGTTTTTGGAGCCACAACAATGCACATTAATTTTTGCAGGTGCACTAACTGTGCCCATTTCTCTAATATTGGTCCTTTGTATGATGCTAACATCTACACTGAAAGTGGCTATCTGACACTACATGTGGATTATATTTATTGACTTTAAGGGTATTAGTTTGTAAATAGAGAAGGACAAGCCTGTTTAAATGGACAGCCTTGCACAAATCTTCACCCAAAGGCCAAAGTAAACCCAAACCATTTTATTTTATTTGGAGAATCAAGAAGTGCATTTTTCTTTCTTTCCTCTTTCTTCCCCAACCCCTCATCCTTTTCATGGTTTTCACAAAGCCTCTGCACTTCCAGGGTCCAACCAGAAGTGCAAGTGCCTAAATGACACTAGACTGAGGGCTTGTCTAAATGGGAAAATTATTCTGTTTCATCTATGCCAGTATAACTCCCCCATGTGGACATTCTGTTCTGGAATAAAAGTGTCTTTATTCTGGAATAATTACTCTGCTTTCAAAGAAATACTATTGCTCTGAAAAAAACCCCAAAACAAACAAAACACAGTGCTATTTTCTACGCTTCTTTTAGCCAGGCTGCTTTTGTTACTGTAAATCCAACTGTATAGGATTCATATGGAGAAGAAAAGCTTAGAGTAATAAAAGTTTAGAAATTTCTCACAATTACCTAAAACACCTTTTCTACCAATAACAATGTCATATTTTTTAAGATCCAATATTTTGGAATCTACCAGGACTAAAAGCAAATGATACTTTTCCACTTGGGAAGCCCGGAGTCACCTCCATCCATAATTATAAAGTTTCTGTTTTTACTCTGGGCTGCAAGATAGTGGACTTTAACACTGCACTAGTTCAGGATTGTATATTGCCCGTTTTACATCTTCGATGTAACTAATTTAATTTTGGCGCTGGTTTAATTATGGTGGAGTAATTTCACAGCTGGGAGGGAAGAAGGACTGTTTATCTAGCAGGCAGATGAAGGGCAGCTGGTTGAACTTCTCAGAAGTTTAGAATATTCGCATAAATCCACAGAAAAAAGAACAACGGGAAGAGTGAAGGTGAAGTAAGCAACAGTTCCTGGTAAATACAGTTTATCACATGGTTCTGCAATGTACTACATGTATATCACCACTGTGTGTGAGAGAGTAAAATAAATGTGTGTGAATGTGTTTAGTAGTGACTCCACTTAAGTAAATATGGCAGAAAGAGAATCAAAATATCTTTTTCTAAAACATTGTGACTGTTGCTTCTGTTAAATAAGCATTTAAATGAATTAATCTGCTTTGTATCAGTTTATACAACGCTTTACATATGGTGAAACCTTACTAAAATAATCATTGGTAGATGAATACATGCATTCATTATACACCCAGGCTGCCTGCATTCAAGAGGCCTTCGCTATCTACACAAAATGCCCACAGCAAATGAAGTCATTTAAGTAAAGTGAATGATTTTAAATGTATGCTATTAAGTTGTGTTTTTAAAGCTGCCCAGAATCCTTAACCATTATTAAAAATGGACTTGACTGATGCTTTTGTGAATTTTTGATGGTGCCTTCTCATAAGTTACCATATTGTTTTCATTAGATTGTCTGTGTATTATGCAGACAAACAAAGAAAGAAAAAGGGAAAGGAAAAAAGAAGACTTCTCAGGACGAGTTATTCTTCTGTAAAGGTTATAGTAAACATGTCAATGCCTAATTAAGCAGCAAATTTTATCTGTATTGTGAGGGGATGGGGGTGCAGCTGTCTAGTAGTTTTGCTTCTTCTAGTAAATCTGTTTAGAAGGACAGGTAATATTGTGAAAGAAAGAGTACAGTACTTACCTTCAAAAAAAATTCCCCTTTTCATGAAAAATAGGGTTAATAGTATTCAACTAGTTCATATAAAAAGGGGGAATCAACTCAACTCCAACCTGGAACTGTGAACTCAGTGGCTAAGTGCTTTTCTTCTGATTCCTTCATTCATGTCCCTCTTTATTTTTGTTTTGCTCATTACAATATGCATGGCACTGTGATACACGTTGGCAGGAGTCCAGTGTTGCTACCTAAACTATACAGTATCTCTGACACCAGAAGAACAATGTCAGCCCTGCTCATCAGTTCATGCTGTTTGTTTAACAAGGTTACTATTCATGATGTGTAGTAGCACTCGCCTCCCTGCACACATTCATAAGGGAGGTCATGGCGAACATCATCTAGTTACTAGAGGACAGGGCTAGGAGTTAAAACACCTGGATTCGAGTCCCAGATCTGCATTTGACTTGATGCCTGTCCCTGAACAAGTCAATTAACCTGCCTGTGCCTCAGTTTACCCATCTACAAATGGGATAATAATATATTCTGTTCCTCACAGAGACATTGAGAGGCTTATTTATTTAAGGTTTAACAAGCATTTTGTAATCCTTAGTTGAAGGCACCCATTCACATGCACAGTATTATCGTTATGATATGTAGTATTGTTGTTTTATCACATTATACATGGCACATTTTCATTCATACATAGTTACATAGTTATCTTTACCACCGTTTGAGAAGCTCTCTAGTATCACATCCCCATGCAACAATCAGCCAAAGAGAGGTAGAAGAATGATGTAATCAGTATTCTTCCTAGAATTTAGCAAATATTTTGAAACAAAGAATGTATCTAATGAATTTAGCCTCTTTTTATATTCCTGGAATATCCACGAGTAGATCAGAGCTTCTTCTAACTTACTTGTAATTCAGGTTTATTCAGCAAACTGTTTTTTAATATTTTTCCTCTATGGATTGATTGCAAGCATTACTTTGTTACTGTAAGATATTCAGTGTGTGATTCTGAATCTCATCTGTGTTGTTCAACTTTGATTGGTAGAGCAGGTTGAAACATTGAATTACATAGAAATTTCTGAAAAATAGTTTACAGAAAGTTTTGTTTATATTTTTGTCAACATTTTGAATGTTTCTGAATTTTCTGACTAGCTCTGTTGATTGATCAAAGTGGTATCATTTATGCAGTAATGCCAGTGTCAGGTGTTCAGAAGTCATGGGTGAGGGCCCCTTAAAAGCCATGAGATTGGCTTAAAAGTCATGGGATTTTAAGCATATAATAAATATTGGCTCTTTTCATTTGCCTTTCAGTTTTTGAGCCTTTACAAATCATATTTCTCAAACTTTTCTCTACCATCATGAGGGCAAAATCTTTTTTTTAAACTACAGCTTTGATTATTACATAATCACATGATTCCCTGAGTTGATCGCTAAGAGAAAGACCAAATATCATAAGGCTCACAATGAAATCATTCCAGTTGGCATCATTGTTTGGGTTTCCTGATTGAATGAGCAGAGAAGTGTGTTATGCATGAAGGCTTGTGCCTGTGAATTTAAAGATTGGTTTCCTTGAATGTATGTATCAGTAGAAGTTGATTTTTTGAATTTCCAGTTACAGGGTAAACAACAGGGGTATGAATACTGCCAAAGCAGATTAATTAAAAATTTAGGGTGGCTATTAATAGGAAAATGTTTGTAGTACTCCTTTCCTCCTAGATTCTCTTCCCATTGGAGTCCAAGGATGAAATCTTGGCATTGTTGAGTCACGGGGAGTTTTGCCATTGACTTCACTGAGGCCAGGGTTTCACCCTAAGCCTGATTCTCCTTTCCTTTGCAACAATTTCATACCAGTTTAGGTCCATTTACTTCAGTGGAATTAGTCCTGATTTAGTGCCACAAGAAAAAATAACTGAATTCCTTAATTAATTTTAAAATTTGTAGCTCTACCAATATAAAGTTTATCTTATTAATTAAAATAAATCATTTGTCAAATAAAACCACTTTGGACTTGCTTTACTTTTTTAGTTTTATAGTTAATATCAGTCTATCTCAGCCATATCCTAGAATATCCTTCCATAGCTACTTAGGCTTCTGCCCTAGAATATTTCTTATATCAAACGATAATTTGCTTTGATGGAATACAATGCATTTACAAACAGAGGTTTCAGTTGAATCTATTAGTTGTTTCAAGTGCAGTAGTTTTGGAATATCAATTATTTGTGCACATTCTGAAATGCGTTTTTAAGGTGATCAAATGGCAAAAGATTTCTTTTCCTAGATAATTCTATGAGCCAGGAAGATTAGAGCAGTTATTTTTCTTCTATTCCTTGCAATTCTCTCTCTCTCTCTCTCTCTCTCTTTTCTTTTCCTTGGGTCTAATAACAAATTCATAGAATTGAGACTTTTAGTATGAACTTAAAAGTTCTCACATATGAATTTTCCAAATGTCCCATTACAGGACAGTTAGAATTATACTCCCATGACAGGAAAATTATTAACTCAGAATCTCTGGCAGTTATAAAGAATTACGATCATCCAATAAACAGCAGTAAGCTTTACAAAAAGACGTCATTTGACTTTTTCACTTCGAGGAGTAACAGACAATAAAGTTGTAGATTAAAATGAAGTCCAGTAGCAACAGCACATAGTGAAACTAGAGAAATCAAACTGCAGTATTATTAACATGTTATTTCATATATTGATGTTACATTTCAGGTTACGTCCAAGAGGAAGACATAAAGGAGGAGGAAGAGGACGACGATGACAGTACTTCAACAGCTCAACTTCAGGGCAGCAATGATACTGGCACAGATGAAGAACATGAAGTGGGTCCTGAGCAGAAAGGAAGTTTTAGCTACCAGAATTCTCCAGTAAGTCATATATCTAATCAGGATATGGAAAATGAGTCCCTGTTAAGTGATGCTAGTGACCAGGTGGCAGATACTAAAAGCATTTGCTCCAGAGAGGTGCAGGACCTGAAAACCAATGCCCGCCCCAAATCTCAGAATGAAGCACATGATTGCATGGATAAAATGACAGCAGTCTATGCTAACATACTGTCAGACTCTTATTGGACAGGCTTAGGACTGGGTCTCAAGTTGTCTAACTCTGAGAGAAGGGGCTGTGACAGTAGAAATGGAGGTAACAAAAGTGACTTTGATTGGCACCAAGATGCATTGTCAAAAAGCTTACAACAGAGTTTACCTTCCAGACCGGTTTCCAAACCAAATCTTTTCAGTTCAGTCCAGCTGTATAGACAAAGCAGCAAAATGTGCGGAACTGTATTCACGGGTGCTAGCAGGTTTAGGTGCAGGCAATGCAGTGCTGCCTATGACACCTTGGTAGAGCTAACAGTCCATATGAATGAAACTGGTCATTACCAAGATGACAACCGTAAAAAGGACAAGCACAGACCTACTAGCTACTCAAAGCCCCGGAAAAGGGCCTTTCAGGACATAGACAAGGAAGATGCACAAAAAGTTCTAAAGTGCATGTTCTGTGGTGACTCTTTTGATTCTCTTCAAGACCTGAGCGTTCATATGATAAAAACAAAACATTACCAAAAAGTGCCTTTGAAGGAGCCGGTACCTACCATTTCTTCAAAAATGGTCACTCCAGCAAAGAAACGTGTGTTTGATGTTAACAGACCTTGTTCCCCAGATTCCACAACAGGATCTTTTGCAGATACCTTTTCTCCTCAGAAGAATGCAAACCTGCAGTTGTCGTCTAACAACCGCTATGGCTACCAAAATGGAGCCAGCTACACTTGGCAGTTTGAGGCCTGTAAATCCCAGATTTTGAAGTGTATGGAATGTGGAAGTTCACATGACACCTTGCAGCAACTCACCACTCATATGATGGTCACTGGTCACTTCTTGAAGGTCACAAGTTCAGCTTCAAAGAAAGGAAAACAACTAGTACTAGATCCATTGGCTGTGGAGAAAATGCAATCGCTATCTGAGGCACCAGCCAATGACACCCAGGTTTCAAAACAATCCAGCAATGCATCTTTGGATGGCATAACTCCTGCATTGGAGCTAAAGAAAGAGAGTAAAAAAGATAAACCTGATAATACAAACAAAGATGAGAAAGTGGTAAAAACTGAAGAGTATGAAGATACACTTCAGAAACCATTGGATCCTACAATGAAATACCAGTATCTTAGGGAGGAAGATTTAGAAGATGGTTCAAAAGGTGGTGGGGATATTTTAAAGTCTTTGGAAAACACTGTCACCACAGCCATCAATAAAGCTCAAAATGGAGCTCCTAGCTGGAGTGCATATCCTAGTATCCATGCAGCCTATCAGCTCTCAGAAGGAGCAAAGCCTTCCTTACCAGTGGGTTCCCAAGTACTGCAAATCAGGCCCACAATTACCAATAAATTGAGACCCATTGCTCCAAAGTGGAAAGTTATGCCTCTGGTTCCCAGCTCAGCAAATGTGGCCCAGTGCACTCGAATGAAGAAGGAAACTGATGACAAAGAAGTCATACAAAAGGACTACACTAAAGAAGGCATCCAAGCTGAAGCTGCTCCACTCTGTCAGAATGAAGGGGGATCTCTCCCCAAATCTGAGGCGCCCGTAGAGCCAAAAAAGACAGAGGCATGTCGCTTGAAGGAGGAGGATAAACCAAAAGAAGATGGTGAGAAAGAAAAAACAAAACCCAAGGAGTCAATAGCAGCTTCTCTCAGCAATGGTGGCGTTGCCACAAACCATTCTTCTGACTTGCCTTGTGTGAATCCACTTAGTGCCCTGCAATCTGTATTGAATAATCACTTGGGCAAAGCCACTGAGTCTTTACGGCCCCAGTCCAACTCTAGCCCCAGCTCTAGCACAATTTCTGTGTTCCACAAACCTAACTTAAATATGATGGAGAAACCAGTTTTATCTCCTGCTCCAACCCCACCAAAGCCTGCAAGCATCTCCAGGCGTTATCTGTTTGAAAACAATGATCAACCTATAGATCTGACCAAATCCAAAAGCAAGAAAGCGGAGTCAGCTCAAGCACAGTCTTGTACTTCCCCACCTCAGAAACATGCTCTGTCTGACATTGCTGACATGGTCAAAGTTCTTCCCAAAGCTACTACACCAAAACCTGCTGTATCTTCTAGGATCCCATCGATGAAATTGGAAATGGATGTCCGACGTTTTGAGGATGTCTCAACAGAAGTCTCCACTCTGCATAAAAGGAAGGGCAGGCAATCAAACTGGAATCCTCAGCATCTCCTGATTTTGCAAGCTCAGTTTGCTTCCAGTCTTTTCCAAACATCAGAAGGTAAATATTTATTATCAGACCTAGGCCCTCAAGAACGCATGCAGATTTCTAAATTTACTGGACTATCAATGACCACCATCAGCCACTGGTTAGCAAATGTCAAATACCAACTTAGGAAAACTGGAGGAACAAAGTTTTTGAAAAACATGGACAAAGGACACCCAATCTTTTATTGCAGTGACTGTGCATCTCAGTTTAGAACCCCATCTACTTATATTAGTCACTTAGAATCCCATCTAGGTTTCCAAATGAAAGACATGAACAGACTGGCTGTGGAACAGCAAACCAAGGTAGAACAAGAAATCTCCAGAGTTTCAGTTCAAAGATCACCTGAAACAATAACTGGGGAAGAGGATACAGACTCTAAGTTCAAATGTAAGTTGTGCTGTCGGACATTTGCAAGCAAACATGCAGTAAAACTTCACCTAAGCAAAACACACAGCAAGTCACCAGAACACCATTCACAGTTTGTAGCAGAAGTGGATGAAGAATAACTTTTAAGGTATGCATGCATCAGCTCCACAGTGAGTTTTAATGTCATGATTGTAAGGAGATTTCTTAAAGCATTTTTTAAAAGTAGAATACATTATAAAATTGAAAATATGCTGCTGCATTTATCAGTTTAGATACCCAGTCCATTTTACATTGCATTGAAGAACAAAGCTTCATAAATGGATCACAATTATGAATTGAAAAGTTGCTTCTTTATAATATTTTTAACAAAACTGTTTCTCAACTTTTCACATCTCATATTTTCCTGTTTCTAAGAATTATTTTTAGTTCACCTTCTATGCAGATTAGTGTGGAGTAGAGCAAATAAATGACTACTCTTCAGTTTTTAATGTCATTTCCACTAATGGTAGCCTGCTTTTCTGCATTTTCTTTCATAGTACCAAGGAATTATTTATCCCTCCTCCCCTCCATTACTAATGTAGCATCAAATATTTTTTTAAGGGGGAGAAAAAGACAATATAATTTTGATTAGCAAAACCTCAATTATCCAAAACAGTCCATTATCCCAAAAGACTCATGTCCCCCCGTAGTCTATTAATGGCATTGAAAATGCTTTTGATTATCTAAAATCTTGGTTTTTACATCCATTACATTTAGATGATCAGTGTTGTACTGCACCGTATTTTAATAGCGTCCCTTACCACTTATACCAGTGGTCTCCTTTGAGTTGTTTTGAGTAACCTTCCCTCCTCTTGCATTCCTATCCATTCTTTTCTTTATTCTTGAATGCATCATATTTACACATTGTCTCATAGTATCAATGCAGTCCCAGTGCTCAGTCAGTACTCCTTCCCCTGTATGACTTCAGTGAAAGTTTTCAGTGCAGATCAATGCCAAAGTATGGGGCTGTTTTTTGCTTCTTAATTGAGAGAATCAATGGCTTTTGTCACAAGCTTAACTTTTCACAAAAAGACAGCTTTCTGGATGCTGTTTTTACCGTTATTTTCTCTGTCTAAGAAGGTGTATAGCTGTGAGTGCAGTCACAGCCAATGTTTACGATGTGTAAGATAATATTTAGCTGGTGCATAATTTATAGCATTTTTAATTTTATTTAACTCTCAAATTGACATTTCTTGATGTAAATGAATAGGAAGCACATCGGCTGCAAGTCCAAATAGATGTTTTTAATTCTGAAGGATTTATAACCAAGAGGGCTTTGTGTGATTAATTTTCAACAAATAATTTCTTCAGTAAATTTACACCTCCCCTTTTTTTTTTGCTGGCAGAATATCCACAGGCAAGTTCAAATTTCCTCCAACATATTCATTATTTGAATTTCCTTGATGAATATCTTTTCGAAATTTGTACTTTATGGACTGATAATGAACATTTAATATTCAAGCTGTGTTACTTGTGATTTGTCACGTAAGTCACATGGTCTGGTGGCTATTCTCTGACTAGCTGAGGGTTCATGTGCTCTGGGAATGGACCCACTTTTGCAAGAAGATTTAAAATTTGCTTGCTGCAAATGTTCATGCAACTTTAAGATTTCCCCAGACAAGGCCTATACATCACTTCTATCCCATTAAATAAGCTATCATTTAAACCAGTAATCAAAGGGTAATTTTGAGACAGGTGCTATGGGAAGCTATTACAGTACAGCACAACTATCACTACTCAGATGTAATGACTCCTAAGTCTTGTATAGGTCTTGTGCTGGCTATTGGCATGGGGTAGATTTACTCTTTCTTAACACTTTATATAACAAAGCTCTGTCTTTTGAAGGGGATGTGAACGCTGTCAAACTGAGTTAATTATTTTAAAAATTGTACCTAATATTAATGGGGATTTTTTTTGCATTATTCACCCAACATTAGTACCCAGTGTAAAACAAAAGGACTAATAAATGTTCTTTGTTTATCTGATAATAACTGATTTTCCACCTTATGGTTTTATAACAATTCAAAATTGAATGTACCTGCCAAAATATCACAAAATGAAAAGAGGTTAGGGAGGAGGAAGGAAATGAACAGACTTTTTTCCCCACCTGTTAGCATCTATAAAGACTTTGACATTTGCAGTTTCTATACTAGAGCTGTGCGGGCAAACCAGTAATTTGGGTACTATCAAACAAAAGCTATCTGGCAAATATATGAATATATCAGTTATTTTTGGCATCTTCGTGGCTTAATACCTGACAAATGTTTCAGGTTTGGGTCTTTAAAAGCACTGTTCTTGTTAAACACTCAACTTTGCAGGCACATTGTTGTTCTTTAGAGATATGGGGAATGGGAAGCAGACAAACACATTTTCCAAAGATGCCCAGAAAAAAAAGTGGGTTCTAAGTAGCAAAACCCCAAATCAACAAGTTTCTGGCATTACCCAGGTGATGTATGTATATAAACCAAGGCACTGGCCCTCAAATATTTGAGTACCCAAAAATTGTCATCCCCTTAATACCCATAAATTTCTAATTTATATCAGCATGCAGGCAGTACCTTCAAAGGCATATATTTAAAGTGCACTGACAGTGATAGCACTCTTATCTGGAACTATAATTTTAGCTGGTATGCATGAGAGGACAAATTGTGTGAAATGATGGGGTATTTTGGATGACATTGGATAGATTTTATTACAGTTTTTGAGCTCTAAACTTGCCTAAGTTCTTCTAACTGTGCTAAAAATGTTATTCCTTTGTTTCCTGATCTATGCAAGAAGACCAGGATACATAACAGGGATTTTCAAAGCTTCCTTATCTTAAAAATGGCATGGTAAAACTTTAATATATCTCCTAATTATGGAGCATACAATGCGGTTTAAGGAATATGCCAGCAGAAATTCATGTATTTAATATATACAGTCATCTAAAAGTGCAAAGTATTTAGAGAAAATAAATATAAAGCATATTGAGACACTTAAAATGCATAAATATATTACTTGGTTAACTAAATGTTGCATCAAAAGCAGAGATAAACAAAATATAAATAACTAAAAATGCAAGTAAAACAGTGGAAAGAAATTCTCCAAACTACAGAAATGTATAAAATATCACCCATATTGAAAATGAAACTTACCATTTAAATTCTTATTTAGAAAATAGAGTAAATATCATTTAAAAATATAAAGAAATGAATTGCCAGTCAGATCATTACTACCAGAAAAACATTCATACATTGCGTCTGTGGTAATTTTTTAAAGACATCAGTGCAGTGAGGCTGTTTCAGTGATTTGTGATAAATTCCTATTAAATGTAAATGCAGTTGTATATATCTGCTGTATATTCATCTCCATTGTGGGATTTTTTTTTACCTTTCCAGACTGAAATAGGTCTGGTAATATAATGTGGCATTATTTTTAATTTACGAAATTCTTATGTCAGTATCATCTTTTCATTTAAACAGCTGCAAATTTTTTGTTCTTCATTTGAAAGCCTATGTACATCAGGGAGTGTTGCTTCAAATTTGTACACGGATTTATAACTTTAAATTCTATTTGCTCAATTCTTCAGCTAAATTAAAAATACCTTTTTTCTCCAGGAAGTGTGTGTGTGCATGTGTGTGTGCACACGTACACATCTCTAGCTTTACATTCAGACAGTGACAGTGGCTACAAACTAGTTAGTATTAGAGGATCTATATGATCTTATTTAAAACTTTTTTTAAAAAAAATTAGTCATTATAGATATAGAACTACCAGGCTAGTTGGAGGGAGATTTCTCTTCCAAAGTCCCTAGTAAGTAAACACACAGCTACCTAAAATGAACTAATTTGAAAGTAAGGTTGCTGCAAAACAAAAAATGACTCATAATGATAAACAGTTTTTCTATTTCCTCCTTTGTCTTTTTTTTTAAAACCATCAAGTTTAAAGCTTCTACGGTGCTTTTTTTCTATTTTATAGCAGACAACTGACGTTCTGTGGTAAATGGAAGAAAGAGCAGAGCAGAACTGAAAATCCTCTAATGCACTGACACTAACTTGCCCTCTATTGTTGAAAATGAGCAGGCAATCATGATTGTTCATCAAATGGCTCCTAATGCAGTTAAAGCATTCAGCTATAATTTCTCCTTGCATTTATAATTACTGTCATAGACTGCACACCTCAGTGAGCAGATTAAAGCTATAAACTATTTAGCCGTAGCTTTAAGATGAGGAACTTGATTTGTCTGGCAGCAGTTATTTGTTAGAGAGCTTGACACGTCACATAAAAATGACTCCACTTGATGAAGAACAATGCAGTTTAAGCAATGCAGTGATTTTAAATCAGTCATTATACCACGCCCTGTAAGAATTGCAAAGCAATTTGTTAAATGATATATAGGACATGAAGATAACTGTATGTGTTAAGTATACCAAAATAGAAGATTTTTCTTTTCTTTTTGTGGATTTTATTTTCTCATCTCTCCTCTGAAACGGCAGGAGTTTCACTGCATGACATGATCGGCTATTACAGCTAATGTCAGTGTTACATGGGATAAGGGAGCTGCCCAAGTCAAGTGTCTGAGTTTGGGGTTTAGAGAGAATGTAGCTTTCTCTTCGTCCTGCACACATCAATAGCAAATGCCACGACAGTGTAATAAGTGAATAGGAGAATATTGGGGCACAGTTTGCCATGTCATACCATCAGTTTGTAAGCAGAAGTCGCCATCAAAACTAATGGAAGGTTCCGATTAAAAAACCATTAGCTATAGATAGAGAAGGCGCAACACAAATGAGGGGCCTGATCCTACTGCAATTGTTAAACTGAGCAAACTTCCATTTACTTCACTGCAGGGTCAGACCTTGTAATAGGCCCCTATTGTGATCTTTTTAAAACTAATGCAAGTTTTGTTATTGACTTTGTGGGAGCAGGGCCAGACCCAATGTTTTTAAGATATCTTAATGTAGATTTACTTGATTGTTATGGAAAAGAACAATGTTACTAATAAGATCAGTTACGATTACTTAACATTTCTGTTTGCGCTAGTATCTAGAGACCAACCTGCTCAGCCTCCATTGTGCTAGATGCAGTAAATGACAGTCCCTGGCCCAAAGATAAGTAACGGCTGCCATAAATCTCAGTCTCTATCCCAACAATCAGATATTTTGTGTTCAGCAGAGAAGAGACACCACTTAAATACTTGGGCCAGATCTTACTGACCTTGAATACGGCCTTAAGCATTCAGTATCCGTAAGGGTATCAAAATATTGCCTTTTGTTTGCCCTGTCTGATATCATTAAATGTTACAGCCTTCATGATCTATAGCAGCACGTATTTACCCAACAAAATTGCACAGGAAAAGCACCTGAATCTTTTATATTTTTTTACACCTTACACCTTGCCACTTAGCAAAGATCAATAACAAAGAGAAAGGACATAAGGAGTACCCAGCCCTCTAAAGCACCTTTCAATAAAAATAATTTAATTGACCAGGGTGCGCGCTCTGTGCAAATGTGATGGAACACGGATGGAAAATCAGAAAAATTACGTATGCGGCTTCATAGCAAGAAAAGAGACGATTCTCACTTTTTATTGGCATAATGAATACAAAAGTAATTATTAGTAAGCTGTGCACTGAGGGCCTAATTCTGCCATTATTGTGGCCCCATTCCTGCATCAGACCTGCTTGCATGAATCCTTGTATCTTTGCAGTGGCCTTATTGGAACTTCTCACAGGGGTCCGCGCCAACTGATCCTGATGCAGAAGCAGGCCTTTACATTGGCATTACACCTGATTTACTCTATTGTGGGTGAGAGCTGAATCAGGCCTTTTGTATTTTGTGTCATTTTGTCACATAGCAATAATGGACAACAAGCAATGCACTACACAGGGACATTGTAGAGAGACACAGGTTGATATCTGTGGCAATGACTGTTTTTAAGAGTTTAACATGAAGGAAAAGGCAGTAATCCAGGGCTGGCAGGCCCTGAGCGGGGGCCAGATTGTGCCATTAAGACACAGTACTGAGTGTGGGGGGGAAAGAGGATTGCAAAGCCACAAATCCTTGAAAGAGCCCAGGGATAAGTTAGTACCCACTCCATCTGCACTCTGTTGGTGTGTGTTGTGCTGTGGGAGCATTCGCAGGGACTGCAGTTGATCCTGGCCCCTGAAAAGAGGGCAGGGGTTCAAAAAAGGCAGAAAGGTTCCTTCCTTTTTCACCTCCCTTGTACAACCATTCAAGAGTCAGCGACAACGTGGCCTCAAGTGAACAGTGTGAGTTCCGCTTAACAAAGGAAATAGGTGGTGCTGGTTGAAAACGTTCTGTCAAAAACTAACATATTGACAGAAAATTGGGTTTCCAATAGAACTATTTGCTTCACAAAATGTGCTGCTTTCTATGGAAAATGTTGGCTTTTAATTGAAAAAACAATTACCTGTCAGTTTTCAGATGAAAAACAAAATATTTCAATTTGGAAATGCTGCTGTGGTACTTAATTGTCTCAAGTCCCTAGACTTTTCTATGGACTAGGCTTTCCAGACTGACTTTGTCTCCTATGATGCACTGTGGTCATGCATCTTCTATGATGCATCACCTCCCCTTACCAAGAGAGTAATACCATAGTTAGGGTGACCAGATGTCCTGATTTTACAGGGACATTCCTGATTTTTGGGTCTTCTTCTTATATAGGCTCCTATTACCCCCTCACCACCACCAGCACCTATCCTGATTTTTCACACTTGCTGTCTGGTCACCCTAACCATAGGAGATTAAGTCTATCCAGGGACCCTGGTCTATGGTGGAGAATGGCCACATGAGGGATCCAAATGACAACTCCGATAAGGTACAGCAGTGACATTTCAAAACTGAAATATTTCAGTTTTGGACCAAAATATGTTGGGGTTTTTATGAAAAGTGTGGGTGGGACATTTTCTGAATACCAGCTCTTGACATAGGTTCCCCTTAGTTAATAGGGTTTTCCCTTTTTTAAATGAGAAAAAGAACAAAGACTACACTCAAAGCGAACCCTTTTAGCCTTTTGGCCCCCATAATTCTCAGTGGAGTGAGTAGGAGATTTGCATGTTAAGAAAACAATATTATTTGATACTAAATTCCTAGTACTAGAGATGGGCCTGAACCAAAAACCACGATCTGAACAATTCCAAACGTTGGGATCACTTGAAATACAATCTTGATCCAAATTTTGTAAATGGCCCCTATCTATCCTGGGCCAATCCAAATCTTGAATCCATATGTCCTTTCACTTGGGGAGCTGAAAACCTGGCATGAAGGCTGGATCCCAGTTTTGTGGCTGGAGCCCACGTCTCTCTCCTCTATTAGATGTTTTTATCTCCAAAACACTGTACAAGCTCTCATTTATCTGCCTCCAGCTATGCACATCTGCTTCCTTTCATACAGAAATCTCTGGTTTTGTGTGTGCAGATCATAAGTGCTCAACTTTAGCCCCATTAAAAGCCATGGCTGCAGCATTTTCAAGTTACCTAGGGATGTGCTCAGATGTGCTCTGCCTGTTTTTCCCATCTCCAGGTGCCAACGTACAAGTACAAAGTATGGGAGTGGTATTGATAATGTACACTATGAGCCTGATGAATCTCTGCAAAGATTAATCTGAAGCCCCTTTATGCCAGGTAGACTGGTGCAAAGGAACTGTAGAGCAGGCATGAGCCCTCCCCCCAAGGCCGGCACTTCCATTTAGGAGACCTAGGCAGTCGCCTAGGGCACTGGGATTTGGGGGGCAGCATTTTGCCACTCTCGGCAGCAATTCGGCGGCGGGGGGTCCTTCCGCGCTCCGGGTCTTCGGCAGCAATTCTGCGGCGGGTCCTTCACTTGCTCTGGGACCCGCCGCAGAATTGCCACCAAAGACCCGGAGCGTGGAAGGACCCCCAGCCACAGAATTGCCACCAACGACCAGGAGCACCGAAGGACCCCTGCCTAGGGCGCCAAAAACCCTGGCACCGCTCCTCTCTCCTCCATGGACCTGGCAAAGAAGACCGGATGATGAGTCACGTCACCAGATCTGTGCCTCCTCTGCAGAAGCTGGATATAGCGGGTGTCTGGGGCAGCTGGGGGAGGGAACAGAGGAGAGGCAGGGCACATCAGAGGTGGGGAGAGGGGGAAAGCTGTGGGGCTGGCAGCCCTGCCAAACTCCTTAGGCATAGGTCAGGAGCCTTCTTATGGGGGAAAAGAGGTGTGTGGGGTTTGAAAATAACTGGCTCCTCCTAGGCAATTTTCACATTTCCACTAAACCAGTGTTTTCCAAACTTGGGTCGCCGCTTGTGTAGGGAAAGCCCCTGGCAGGCCGGGCCATTGTGAACCTGCTGCATCCCCAGGTCTGGCTGATCACTGCTGCCACTGGCCGTAGTTCGCTGCTGCAGGCCAATGGGAGCTGCTGGAAGCAGTGGCCAGTATATCCCTCAGCCCATGCCGCTTCCAGCAGCTCCCATTTGCCTGGAGCGGCGAACCGCGGCCAGTGAGAGCCACGATCAGCCAGACCTGGGGACGCAGCAGGTACACAACAGCCCGGCCTGCCAGGAGCTTTCCCTGCACAAGCGGTGACCCAAGTTTGGGAAACCCTGCACTAAACTATATGCAATGCCACTGCTTCTTCAAGGGGTAAATAAACCCAGAACTGGGGAGAGGGAAGGGGGAGGATTGTCTTATTCCAGTGAATAAACTGAATATATAATGTTTATTCAGTTCAGTTAAGGTTCCATTAAGAGGGAGACAACCCTAATATATGCTTTGGCCCCTCACCAGATTTACGAGTATTTGCTCTAATCTTTAATAGGAAACTCTGCTGCAACTGCCACCCTCGCCTGCTCTCCCTGAGATACACAGCGGCTTGTCAGGGAAATGTACTTCATTATTAATGTGAATTTGTACGTTTTTATGACACTGCTTGGGAGAAGGGGCAGGCAGCGAGGCCCTAGTGATATATGCTCATTTCTAACCATTTATTGTGCTAGACAATCAAAGAACGATGATAAACATTGTTAAAGAAAGTGGAAGGTGCAGCATTGACATTTGTGAAAGCAGAAGGGAGGGAGTGAAGGAGGCGGTTGGAGTGTGTTCAACATGGCCATTCTCTTTCACACCATCCTCCTAGGGCAGCAACATAAGATCAAGCAATAAAGCAAACTATACAATGGCAAATGCTCCTTCCCTTTGTCCACTTGTTTTTCCTCTGGCCAAGAAAAGGAGTTTGCCCTCTGGCTTGATGCATACAGCAGATTGGGCCTGATGCTGTGGGGTGGTGTGCTGGGGAGAAGAAGGAGTTCAGGGCGGGACAGGACTTGTTTCTTTAGTTGAGTCTTGTGCTGTGACTGCAGTTGTGGCTTCTGATCAGAGGACTATAAGGTGGGCAGAGGCCTCCTTGCACTCTTATCTCTCCCCTTCTGCCCCATCTCCCAAGCAATAGCTGCACTAAAGGACTGAATAAGCTTCACCTGTCTAAAGAGAAGGAGGGACCCTCCACACTAGCCCTCAGAGCTGGTTCTCTCCTTCCTCTCCCCCATCCCCGAACCAGGCACAGATAGGATTGCCAGGTGTCCGGTTTTCAACCCGAACGCCTGGTCAAAAAGGGACCCTGGCGGCTCAGAAGTCTGGTTGGCCACAGCGGCTGGCTCTGTGTGGCTCCTGGAAACACCCAGCATGTCCCTCTGGCTGCTAGGCACAGGTACAGCCAGGGGGACTCTGTGTGCTTCCCCAGCCCATGGCACAGGTGCTGCCCTGAGCGCCAGCTCCGCAGCTGCCATTGGCCAGGAACCACAGCCAATGGGAACTCTGGGTGCGGTGCCAGATGAGTCAATGTGCAGAGTCCCCTGGCCCTGGCTGCCCCTGCACCTAGGAGCTGGAGGGACATGCCAACTGCTTCCGGGAACCACTTGAAGTAAGCGCCACCCAGAGCCTGCACCTCTAACCCCCTCCCACACCCCAACCCTGAGCCCCGTCCTGCACCCAAACTCCATCCAGGAGGCTGCATCCCAAACGCCTTTCCATACCCCAACCTCCTGGCCCAGCTTGGAACCCCCCTCCTGCACCTAAACTCCTGGAACTTTCATCACCCCCCAACCCCAACCCTGAGCCCTCTCCTGCATCCCAAACCTTTCATATCCAGCCCCATCCCAGAATCCGCATCCCCAGCTGGAACCCTCACCCCCTACTGCACTCCAACCCCTGCCCCAGCCCAGAGCCCCTCCCACACTTTGAACCCCTCAGACCCACTCCCCAGCCCAGAGCCCCCTCCGGCACCCCAACCCCTCATCCCCAGCGACCGCACCCCCAGGCGGAGCCCTCACCCTCATCCTCTCCCTCATCCCAACCCCCTGCCCCAGCCCTGTGAAAATGAACAAGTGAGCAAGGGTGGGAGAGAGCAAGTGACTGAGGAAGGGGAGATGAACTGAGCAGGGGCGGGGCCTCAGAGAAAGGTGGGGCAGGGCGAGGCCTCAGGAAGAGGTGGAGCAAGGGCGAGGGAAGGGTGTTCGTTTTCTGCAATCAGAAAGTTGGCAATCCTAGGCGCAGAGAGTACATGCTACACCTTCTTAAAAGGGCTATGCAGCATGTACATGCCTCCCTGTGTTCCCTAGAGTTTTGAGAGGCTTTTGTGCCTGACTAAGATACTGGGGTTACCTGAGTTCCTGTTGGAGTGTTGTGCCTCTGCCCTGCTTCCAGTGCAGGGCTAGGCTTTCAATGCATGGTTGAACCCATTGCTTCCTGCTACAAGTGAAGGATTCTTATGTTTTCCATTCATATTGTGCTACCCAGCACTAAGTATTCAAATTCGCTCAGAGCATCAGATGTGCTTAGCAGTGGTGTAGCGGTAAGTCTTTGTGACATTTTTCTGCTCTTTCGTTAGTGCTGCCTGGTACTCTGATAAAAAGGGGAATTCACAGCCACTTTGTACTGGTTATAGACACACTCTTTTGAGGAATATGCCCAGTGCAAGAGGCTTCCCTGGTAGGCTTAGATAGGCACTGCGATCAGCCTTGGAAACTGTCCTCTCCTGTATCAATAAGGGGTGGTAGGACAAACCAGGGTCGGTAAAGTGCAGTGTCTCCACTCTCACTCCTGTATCAGGCTCAGAATAGGAGCAAGAATGAATCAGCCCTAAGATATAGAAGAAAGTGAAAGTTTTCAAATGCTCCAGTGCTAGGTATTCTTTGTAACCCTGTCCACTGCTTACCATAGAAGTAAATATTATCTAGGGATTTGCTCGTGAGTATTAAGAGGCTGAAGAAATCCCACCAGGGAATTTCCTCTCTGCTTAAACTTCTCCCGGGTGTACATAGTGGAATACAAGAGCAGGGCTGCATCCTGAAGGCCCAGGTACAGAGGAAACGCAGGGAACTCTGGAATAGCATCTTCCTGTTATTCAGAGGAGGCACAGCTATAAGTTGTATTGCACACAGATCAGACTGTTTGTTCCTTATTGGTTCTGCTTCACGCTTTTTGTAAACCCAAAAGGCACATTTTGTATAGGCGGAAGCTGTTGTTTCATTTCCGGATGCTTTTTGCACCCTTTTTCTTTCACATCGAAGACAAAAGAAAATGGTGAAAATTCTCTGATGGGCTCAGTTTAATGAACATTACCCAAGTGCACTCAGCTAACGCAGATTCAGCCGTTTAGAGGAAATTTTCCACATGCCACTCTCTGCCATCTGCCAGTGCAATTCTTCCTGTCTGCTTGGCAAAATCAGCCCCTGGGAATAAATTACACCAATTCTCTAAATTTCTGGGGATGGACATTGAACTATAAATTTCCATGTGGGTTGAGTACTGGTGGCTTCCAACTTTCTCCCTCTGAGCCTCTTAGGAAGACTGCCACTGACTTTAGTGGGCATTGGATCAAGCCCTAAGGGAGACTACAAGAGTAGAGTCCTGCTGGGATATGATAGTGCTAGGACCTGTTTCTTCCTTGCACCTTGTATAATAATTTACACCTATGTAAAATGAGTGATAAACTCTACAATAGCAAAATGCTACTGCTCTACACCTATGTTACCCTCACTTTGCCCAAGGATACATGACTATACAAGGTGCAAGTGTAACCCACACACCTCCTGGGTGTGGTGTTCTGTCCCCTCTAGTGGCACTGAGATGAAAGAAAGAGAGAATTTTAGCTCATGCAGTACAGCCTCATGTACTAAACTCCAGAGGTCCCAGGTTTGATCCTGCCTGACAACAACCGGAGTCTGTCAGTGTTACACAAGCTTCTATGCTTGAATGTCTAGGCCTGCAGCAGTAGACCTACAATTCACTTCCCCTGTTAGTCATCTGGAGACCTCTTCTGTTGACTATCAGTTTATGGTGCAAGCCCTGACTCTTTTCTCAGGCTTCTGCTTCAGGGAGAGGATTGTGGGGAAAGTATGTAGTTTATTTTGTGGGTAGAAGTGTTTTAAACAGTCCAAGAAACCTGTATTATTTTTAAACATTGCATATGCTCCCATGAACTATGAGGATGGCCTCATTTTATAAATCAAAACTAAACTTTCAGATTTTCCAAGGGGATTAGGGTGAAAGTTTCTACATCCATATTTCAAGTCTGAAAAAATATCAACAGGATTAATAAGCATAGCCAAACTGTGTGTAAAAGCATAACCTGTAATTTGTTTTCCTTCTGCCATGTGTTTTCTGTATCTCTTACCTCCCACATACAAATTGTACCGAATAATGTGGGGTGCACACATTACTCGGGATTATTAAATCAAGCCCTTAGTACCAGGGGATATTTGATTTAGATAAAGTCAAAGCACCAGGATTTTTTGTTTTTTTGCTGATTCTGGATTCACAGAGTAGCAAATTAAAGATTTCACTGTGCTAGGCTTTGTATTATTCAGTTTTAATTTAATTCCACTCCTTGATTCTCTCTGTCCCCCCTCTCTTTGAGTGTTGCCACTAGGTGGTCCAGATATCAACTAGAAGATTTACTGGCAGGACTAAATGTATGAACATATTGTTTTTCCAATATGTTTTAATGACCTTTTTGACATTCCCATGGCTGTTGAAATCTTCCATAATTATTCCCTTTGGTGGCAGAGGCTCCTGTTGATCAGGTGAAAGCTGATGCAGATGTCTAATGTCAATAAATTTGCAATCCATAAATATAACAACTTGGTGCCAGAGTGAACCAGGGTTAAGTAGAGTGCAGCAACAGACACCTAAGTCATGGGCTAGATCCAATTACTGTGAACAAAAGAATGAAAATTTAAAAAATATCACCTCCCAAAAAGTTATGCACCCTCTTCTTCCTCTCCTCTGCCTCTCGCTCTATAGTCTCCCTATGTGATTTTCTATATTACAGCTCAGCACTTAGGAATCTCAACAACCACCAGGCTCTATAAATCTAAAGGCATTAGAGTAACATAGGAGGAACAGTCTTGTCACTAAAATAGAGGACGGAGAGTCAGAAGATCTGGATTACGTTTCCAGCTCCACCACTGTCTCATCTTGTGTCTTAACTTCTTTGTGCCTCAGTTTCCCCATAAAATGGAGATTAATTACCTATCTCACAAGTTTTGTGAAGCTTCGGAGCTTGATATTGCAGACACTTATGTGAGTTGGCCCTCTAGGTCAACAGGACTACTCATGCGAGTAAGGTGTTGCAGAACTGATCCATAACTCATGTATATTTGTAAGATGCTTTGAAAGGAAAGGCCAAATGCAAGTGCAAAGCATTAACATTATTTTTTTTTTGTTATAAAGGATGTGTTATGCACCAATCGCATAATTTCCCAAGAGACTTTCCCTACGTCTCTCAACTTTGACCTTTGGTCCTAAAAAGACCCAGTTTCTTTGACCCATAGTCTTGTCTATACATATTTGATTTCAGACTGCATTGTTTGTGGTGGAGATGCCTCTGGCAAACATTCAAGGATATTCCTAACATTAGTAAAAAGCAACGTGTAACACAATGCCATTTGCATGTGCCCTTTGAGCATTCCAGGAATGACCACAGCTGAACTGGAAGAGGCTGTAACAGCTAATGAACTGGGAAATATAGCAGAGGCATTTACTTAATAACTCAAGGAATTCTTTTGGCTCACCTTGTAGAGTTTTAACCTTTGAATAAAAGAGTCCCTAGTTCAAAATCCAATGTCTCCTCTGTCCTCATGTTAATTTTTAAATTATATATCTTTGTTGAGAAGCTCTTATGTTGAGCATTACCGACTATTTTCCATGTCTAAAATGGGGAATTATAACTAAACATTCACTACTGCCTCTAAATTACACCAAACAAAGTGGCATCTGCAGTTATGCAGTAACAGAGTGGAAGAATGTAACATTTGTAAATGTATGAGAGGGGAACAGCAAAGGCAACCACAGTGGCAGAGATAATAGTGACTGGAGAAAGGTGTAAATCAGTGGTTCCCAAACTTGTTCTGCCACTTGTGCAGGGAAAGCCCCTGGTGGGCTGGTTTGTTTACCTGCCGCATCCGCAGGTTCAGCCGATCGCAGCTCCCGGTGGCCGCGGTTCGCTGCTGCAGGCCAATGGGAGTTGCTGGAAGCAGCAGCCAGCACATCCCTTGGCCCGCACCACTTCCAGCAGTTCCCATTGGCGTGGAGCAGCGAACCTCAGCCAGTGGGACCCGCAATTGGCCAGACCTGCGGATGCAGCAGGTAAACAAACCGGCCCACCAGGGGCTTTCCCTGTACAAGCGGCGGAACAAGTCTGGGAACCACTGGTGTAAACTAATGATTATGCAGACTACTCAAGTTTTCTGGAGTCCTCTACAATTAGGTGCCAGAGTCAGCATTACAAGTATACACAGAAGTGCAATCAGAGCTGAGTCCATGCCACGTTAGGAGGCTATTTCGCACCCCGCAATGCCACACAATGAGCCTTCTGTGTTGCTAAAGGATTATAGACAACATGTAAGAGATTCTGAGGCTGGAAACAGCAAAGCTTCTCTTTTGCTTCTTGGGGCATGCCTACGCTGCAATTAAAAACCTGTGACTGACCTGTGCCAGCTGATTCGGACTAAGGAGCTCTTGCTAACGAGCTGTTTAATTGCAATGTAGACATTCCATCTTGGGCTCTAGGAATCTGTGAGGTAGGAGGGTCTCAGAGCTCAGGCTGCCACCCGAGCCTGAACATCTACACTGCAATTACACCAGGGCTGCCCAGAGGATTCAGGCGGTTGGGGTCTTCGGCGGCGGGGGTCCTCGCTTCAGCAGTAATTAGGTGGCTGTGGGTCCTTCCACTCCAAGACCCGCCGCCGAAGTGCCCCAAAGACCTGTGGCGGGGGCCCCCTGCTGCTGAATTACTGCCAAAGACCTGGCACTTCAACGGTGGGTCCCTCTTTGACAGTAATTCGATGGCGGGGGGTCCTTCTGCTCCAGGGGGGAAGGAACTCCTGCCACCGAAGACCCGGAGCGGAAGCAGCTCCAGAAGCCCGGGCCCCCGAGAGTTTTCTGGGGCCCCCGGAGCGAGTGAAGGATCCTGCTCCAGGGGCTCTGAAAAACTCTCATGGGGATCTGGGGCAAATTGCCCCACTTGCCCCACCCCCCCTGGTGGCCCTGAATTACACACCTCTTAGCCTAGGCCCCTCAGCCTGAGTCAGCTGGCGCAGGCCAGGAATGGGTTTATAGTTGCAGTGTACACTACGAGTCCCAAGTGCTATCCCCACCCTTCGCTTCCTTCAACAGGTGTGAATAAACAGCATCCCTACCCACTCTTAAAACACATACATATGCACACACACCAGATTAGTGGCCAGAATTTACATCTACTGTCCCTGGGATTTGCCTTTATTGCTAACTGCAATTTATTTTGAGGTAGAGAAGAGGCAGACTAGAATGTAATAAGCACAATTATTGAGGCTGCTGGAGAAGGGCTGACCACAGAACTCTCTGGCCCTCTAGCTCTCAGACTGAAGAATACAGCTTCATCTGTACAAGCCTGACCCAGACTGTGGAATGGATTGCTGAGTACACAACACAAGTTTAAATAACCATTAAATATAACCCTAAACCTAATCTTCCTGCTGCGTTTAGATTGTTCCTTGCATTTCTCTCTGCAGGATCCGTCTATTAAAACTTCTAATTCTCTGCCTAGAGAAAGGTTTCAGTGTTTCTTGTATCCTCATTGGAGTTAACAAGAGCCACCTACCACTGTGAGTCAGCAGAAATTATTCTGCAACCTCAAGCAGAGTTCTGGCACCCTGAAAGCAGGGGTTCTAGAGACTGCCTTCTTGTAACGCCCTGTGGCATAGAGCCAAATTGTAACTGGCCTCAAAATAGGTGGGCACAGAAGAAAAGCCATCACAAAGCTCTGTCCCAGCACAGAGATTAATTCCACCCCTACTGCCTTTAAAATAACAGCAGTAAAGGGCAGTCACAGATCCAGGGTTTTCAGAAGATGTTGAGATACTATCAACGCCTACATAGTGATGCTAGTGACTCTGTATAATAAGTATGGGGGGAGGGAAGGGGAAGGAGAAGAACTCCTCAGGGTAAGAACTGCCTCTTACTATGTGTTTGGACGGCACCTACCACAACAGGGCTCTGATACTAACTAGGGTCTCTGGATGCTAATTCAATCTTCATATTAGCTAGAAAGAGCTAGTTACTGCAGCCATAATATTTCAGTATGAGTTCCTGGAGGTCTCCTAGTATGTTCCTTCTTGTCCATTGTTTAGAGACTCCTCAAACCATGATGTCATCTGTATGACTAGTACAGACAGTGCCAATCATAGTGTGATGCTTAACAAAATACGAATGGCAGTTGTTTCCACCACAAATTAGGATTAGTTCTCCCTCTGGTATATGCTTCTTCTTAAGTGTGAGCCTCCTTGAAGAGATTTGATTTAGATTAAGGTGTTTTTAGGTAACAGAAGGTAATGACTGCATTCTTCAGAATGAGAGAAAGAGAAAGTATTCTAGTGAGAGGCAACATTTCTAATGGTTAGTGCAGTGGACAAGGTATCAATGCTTCTGGGGTTTGCTCCTGTCTCGGCTGCTGACTTGCAGTGTGGCCATGGATAACTCATTTAACTGCTCTGGTCCTTAGTTTACGTTTCTGGACAATGAGTGCAACACTCACCAGCTGCACCTTGCAAAGGTGTTGAGAGTCAGTGTATATTATAGTGCTGTGAGGTCCTCAGGTGAAAGGAACTACTGACATGCAGGGCTTTAGTACTGATGAACATATAGTTTACTTCTCCTGAGTGATCTACTAGCAGACATGGAAACCGTCTGATCATTTCTTAGTCCTCTTCAAGCCCAGGGCCCCAATTCAGCAGTCCATGCCTATTCAGCAAAACACTTAAGCATATGCTAAAGTATCACTGACATGCTTAGGGGCCATCTTTTTGTTCTGTGTCTGTACAGTGCCTAGCAAATGGGGTCCGGTATCATAACTAGAGCTCCAAGTAATAATAATAATAGTAATAGCTGCTTTGCTGATTAGGGACAGACTTAAGAATGTGCCTAAATGTTTTGTTGAATCAGGGCCTATATACTTTATGTTTATTAGACAACTCAGCAGCAAACCAGGCAGCAGGGAATTGTTGAGGACTTGGTCTATCTAATTGTGTGTCTAAATCATAGTTGCAATGTGATTCAAAAGTATTAACTTTACAGTCTGCACAGAATGTCTAGGTTATATGGTTGGATTCCTGCAGATGGTCAGTTTGTATCATAAAATTTAAAATTACAACTTACACCATAAAGCTACTGCCTCAAATGTATTATATATTGTAGCACAACAAGCAAATTAATACTAGATGCAGTATATATATATGCCCAGACCTTAACATGAGCAGAGGATGAAATATTCTCCCCTCCCCTCATTGGTTCATGTTCCCTTCAGAGCAGAATTAAAATTGCCCAGTAGCACCGAAATGTAGAAAATCGCTGTGGTTCCAATTCTGCATGGTGCTGAGCACCATCATCTCTCCCTGACTTCAGTGAGAGTTGCATTTAGCACCTTGCAGGATCAGCCCCTGGGGCCCTGTGCTGAATTGTGCATCATGCCTGCAAGAGCTGAGCTCTCAGCAAAATCCTTTTTATTATACGTCATAAAGAAGGCTGTGAAAAGAAAACTAGGGGAAGGAAAGTAGGAGCGTGTTGGAGCACTCACTTATGCTGGTGTAAATCGGGAGTAACTCCATTGAAGTCAGCTGAGTTACACTGAGATTCACTGCTGTGAATCAAGCCCTATACCTGCAATAGATGAGTGAAATATCTTACAACTGTGTGTCCAAGAGCCTGCTAAGCTTCCTGTAGACTTGCTGTCAGTATGCCCAGGGCAGAAACATATTTTTTTCTTACTGTTGTACATAAGGGCTCTGCTGCAGCCGACAACATGAAATGTGTTTGTTCAGTTTGTTCAAAATGGAGTGTGTTTGTTAAGTGTTGCCTCTTTGATGTTGCGCTGCCATCTCCATCTTTGTCATCATTGCCCATCTTTTTCAATCTAATGAACTCAAACCATCAGTGCAACTTAAGTTCGGCTGTCTGTTCTTGCATAGTTAATATTAAAAATGTACTAACAGTGTGGCTGCGAAATCAAATTATGCACATAAATATGCTGGCATAGCAGAGGAGGCGGCAGAAGCTGAAGTTAGCAACATTGATGCCAGTTCACATTTGCAAATCAACCGTCAATCTGTCATTAAACATGTTATCAAATGATGATAAGTGTATGCTTCTTGCTTGCATTGGCGCGCTTTTTCCCGATGTTGATGTGCATTAATGGGATAATGTGCATTAACATAGTCTTGCTTCGATGAACACAAAACATTTTTTTATCTGTCTCAGTTTGTTTCCCCCTGTGGCCCCCAAGTAAGTGGTTTGTGTTATCAAATTGCCAAAGAATTGGAAAACACATTTCTTTTAATTAGCAAAAAACCTTTAATCATTATTATGATTATTTTTTAATTTTATCAGGACTAACTCCTGTGTGTTGGCAATTGGGGAAAAAATAGAAAAGCACTCCACTGTCTTCTTTAAGTAAAACGATTAATGTCAGAAACCCGGAGACTGACAATTATATGCTGTCTTAATGCACTGGCCTTTCATCTGCAGTCCTTGCTTTTGACAGGAGTGATGGTTTCAGTTCAGTGATATGAAAGGCAAGAAAGGAAATGATCTCAGGCATTCCCAGCCTATTGTACAGGGCTGTGCTCAGAGACAGCAAACACTCGTAAGCTGGGTTCATTTAGCAGGTTTACCTATCTAGTACGCAAATAATGTACTTTGAAATTTTTTTTTTAAGTGTTACTTGCTCTGGGAAGGAACTGAATTTCTGAAGGAACTTCCCGTTTGAATGTCTGACCGTATTATCCACCATTGAACAGCACTGTGTATTCACTGTACATTCTCATGACATGCTCCCAGTAATCTTCCAGGGCAATAAAGAATTTGTTCATGGAGAGAGCAAAAAAGTGACTGAAAGCACAAACCCATAAAAAAATGCTGCTGATAACCCATTGTAAACCAACTGTCTTCATGCCTTGTGCTTTAGTGATAATTGCTTTATAGTGACAATTCCACTAAGCCCTATGACAGTTCTTCAGCTGGTCCCTGATGTTTTTTTCTGGAAGATCTGTTGCCCTAGGAGGCATTTGACAAAAAATAAATAAAGCCAGTTCTCTGATTCAAAATGTAGCTGCCAAATGGAACCAGTGAAAACCAGATGAAAAAGTATTAACTGGAATTCCCGTTATGGATGAGGTCCTGTCCTAAGAAGTGCCACGTGCTTTCCACTCTCACTGCACTTGGTTGAACACAATACGAATTGTTCACAGTCCGTACCTTGCGGAACCAGGCCCTTAGGAATTCCTTCAACCTTTAAGAATTAGAAGTTGATGGGAGTTTTAAAATTGACTTAAATGGAAACAGGACAAGGCCAGCCCCAATAATCACTTACACTTAAGAGGACCTTTGTATCTAAGGATCTCAATACACTTTTAAACAGGACCGCCCAGAAGATTCTAGGGGCCTGGGGTGTTTGGCGGCAGGGCCCCCCACTGCCAAATTGCCTCCAAAGACCCGGCACTTCAACAGTGGGTCCTGGGGCAGAAGGACCCCCCGCCGCCGAATTGCCGCTGAAGACCCAGAGCAGAAGAAGCTCCCGGGGCCTGGACCCCATGAGAGTTTTCCAGGGCCCCGGGAGCAAGTGAAGGACCCCACTCCAGGGGCCCCAAAAAACTCTCGTGGGGGCCCCTTTGGGGCCTGGGGCAAATTGCCCCACTTGCCCCCCCTCTGCATGGCCCTGCTTTTAAACAAGAATTTGACTCAAGCCTCTCCCCATCTCTGTGGCATAGATAAGTTGTTTTAAAACCATTTTAAGATGTACAAAATGTGGCATAGTTATGCTGATTTATGCAGGCTTATACAGCAAGTCAATAGCAGTTCCAGGGATAGAACTCAGGGGTGAAATCTTGGCCCCATTTTGGTCAATTGGAGTCTTTCCACTGATTTCACTAAGGCGGTAATTCTCAACCAGGGATCCGGGGCCCCCTGGGGGGCCGCAAGCAGGTTTCAGAGGGTCCACCAAGCATGGCTGGCATTAGACTCGCTAGGGCCCAAGGCAGAAAGCCAAAGTCCTGCCATGTAGGACTGCAGCCCAAGGCCCTGCCACTACCCAGGGCTGAAGCCAAATTCCCCTCCTAACTACCCCCTATCACCAGCTATTTTATATGCAGAAAAACAGTTGTTGTGGCACAGCTGGGCCATGGAGTTTTTATAGCAAGTTGGAGGGGACGAGGGGGCTCAGAAAGAAAAGGTTGAGAACCCCCGCATTTAGGCTAGCATATCACTCTCAGAGTCCTAGATTCAGGACCAGTGCTCGATAGACCATACAACACTTCCTTGATGTTTTAAATTCCATTAACCTTTAAAAAAAATCCCAATAATGTTTTTGTTTATTTCAAAGCTGATGACTGGAACACAGATTTTAGACATGCTATAATAATTTAGGGCCCGATCCAAAGCCCATTGAAGTTGATGGGTGTCTTTCCACTGACTTCAGTGGATTTAAGATCAACCCCTTAAAGTGATTTATTTTTAGACTATGAATGAAAAAGTGAGACTTTTTACAGGTCTGTTATAAAGAGATGATGTGTCTTGAAACACTTAAAGAGCACGAAAACTGTTGTCCTATAATGAAAAGGCTTATAAATTACTCTTAGTTTCTCTGTGTGTGTGTCTACATGTGCATGCACACATAAATGATTACCTGGCTGTGACAATGTTTAGCTATCCATCCAGTTTTATTTTGTATTCCACAGACTTTCCACCGTGTCCTACAAGGGATTAGATCTGGGCAAAAAAATATAAAAAATAAGCAAATGCTTATATTCCTCCAGTAATAGATACATGTCTTGAGATTTATCTTGGAGTCTCAACAGTTACAAATGACAGAGGAAAGGGCTGTAGAATCTGTTGGAATTTTTGAAAAATGGTAAATCAGACTTTTGGTCAATGGTTTTTCCTTAATCCAATAATGCCTTGCTTCTGCTTAGTGTTAGGCATTTTACCAAGGACACCTGAAGTGCACCCATTTCTGTGTTCCTGGTGTTTCTGATATCCTTTCTCCAAAGGCAGTAAAGGAGATCAACAGCGAATAATTACTAATTATTTTTTTAAAAAAATATTCTTTGTGGCTTAAAAAACAAAAAAATTTCAGTGGATTTCCTGTAGCCTCAAAATTGTGGGAACATCAGCACAAGGTGCACAATTCTGCAACTCTAATAGCAGTAATTGTGCACCTGGTACCCATAAGCTTTAATGAGACCTTATATTCTCAGTACTAGGAACCTGACTTTTAAATATCTTGATTTCCTATCAGACAGCTATTCTTTTCTGACAGGTTGAATTTACCCTAACACAGTTTTTTTTTACATTTTTTTAGCTTTTTGTTACTTATATTCTGTAAAGTAACTTGAAATTGATACTTCTAGCATTTATACTAATGCTTGGGGAAGATACTGTATTGATGGGCAGACCTACTATCTGACATGACTGGGTGTGCAAAGCAAAGACTAAGATAAATACTTATGGTTCAATTAAGAGGTTTGCAAGGAAGTGATAAACAAATGGGCCTTAATTGAATACACTTCCAAATCCTCTTAATTCTCATTTTCAGTTGGAATAACTACCTTAAAATATTCCCAGAACACATTGCGATCTACAACGTCCCTAACTGGGAAAAGTATCTGAAAAAACACTCTATCTGGATTCCAAACTCTGCAAAAACTGTGATTGATCAAGAGTTTCCAAGAGATTTTTTAAGGTGAGGGCATGTCTACGCTACGGGGACTATACTGAAATAGCTATGGTACCATTGCTCTGCCAGCATAATCCTGTATCGTGGACGCAGCCTACAGTGACAGAAAGGATTTCTCCATCACTGAAGGCATCCACCTCTCTGAGTAATGGTAGCTAGGTCAATGTAAGCATTCTTTTGTAGAACTAGCTGCATCTACACTGACTGGTTAGGTCAGCATAGCTATGTCGTTCAGGCCGAGCTATGCTCTGGGGGATAGCTATGTCACTCAAATCCCGCAGTGATGTAGCTATGTCAGCTTACATTTTAAATGTAGAACAGGCCTGAGCCTTTTCTTTCTTTTGTACCTCAGTTCTCTAATCTTTTTGTGAGGGAATTTCAATTGCCTCTGTTTTCTGTTCCCACTCCAAAGCTTCCTTTTTCAGCAGGAGGATTCACAGAGTTTCCTAAGTCTATCCAAGATCTGCACCTCCGGCTGGTCTACACTGAAAAGTTACATTGGCATAGCTACATCTCTCAGAGGTCTGAAAAACCCACACCTCTGAGAGATGTAGTTAAGCCGACCAAACACTCATTCTAGACAGTGCTAAGTCAATGGACGAATTCTTCCACCAACATAGCTACAATTAAATGAACCTGAATTGTTTACAGTGTCAAGAAGATTTGAAATATTTGATTGACTCCATGACACTAGTAATTCTGCCTGCAAAAAAAAGGAACAGAACTCAGATAGAACAAATATTAGAGCTTAATTCTGCAAGACATGAGGGCCCAGATCCTCAAAGGTATATAGGTACCTAACTTCTATTGATTTCAATGAGAATTAGACTCTTAAGTATCTTTGAGGGTCTGGGAAGAAGTGCTTTGGAATTTGGGGTACTAAGTACCTCACTGAAGGCAACGTTCCTTAATAGCAAGAGGGACATAGAGAGGGGAGTGAATAGTATGGAGCTGTGCTACATAGTTTGGGGAGAAGAGATTCTGGGAGAAGTAGGAGGATGGTGAATGCAGAGGAGAGGGTCAGGAGACTAGCAGGGGATGATGAGGAGGTGCAGGAGTTCAAGTAGCATTGTAGGGGATGCAGGGGATTTGGATAGGCAGGAAGACTGGGGGTAGGGCACTCTGAGGACTGTAAGTTTGATAGGCAGTTGAGTGAGGAATTGTCTGGATCCTTTCACTGTTCATTTTCAGACTTGTTGATTTTATATGCTTAATTTCCTTTTCTCTTATACAGGAGGCTTGAGTCTCTGTTGCTTTGCACCTGGCTAATTACTACACCAGGTGAGAAGCAATGAAGAATCAAGCTCCTCCTGGTTAAACATGTCCAAATCCAAACCCTTGATCTGAACACTCTAGCAATTTGGAAAAGTTTGGATCTGTATTTATATCCTTGCTACTTGAACCCATTTCCATTTAGGACAGATATATTTATTAGCCAATTAATTTGACTCATTTTCATAAAGGAGTTTGAAGCTATGCAATTCTCTGTTCTTGTTAAGAATTGTTATATCAAAGGAAATGAGAGGGGGGTGGGACGGGAGGGTAGCAGAGCCAGGGCTATGCTATTCTTCCTCTTACTCCTGTTCTTTAGCTGTTGTTCTTGTTATCTGTCTTACGCCTCATTTTTGGAGTGTTTTCAGTTTTTGAAAATGGCAAGTAATTAGTCAATATGTTTTCGCCATATGTATCAGAGGCAGCCATTGGCCTTTGTCATGGCACAGTAAGCATTTTCTCAGCACTTCAAGTCTTTCTGTACGTGGTGGTGAACGCCAAAGAATTAATGAGGAATTTTATAATGTCGCGTTTAATATAATAATTCACAGTTCACTGCAGTTCACAAATGTAAGGTGAGTCCCCGTTTTACAGGTTCCAGCATCCGTGCTCTTCTTGCTATAGATTCTTCATGCTGTGTCAGCTTTCTAGGGCCTGATTCTGCTCTGCCTGGCACTTTTACAGAAACATGCTCTTCTGTGCAAAATGGGGGCAACATGCTACTGAGTTTTAACAGTACACTTCTTTGGCACAGATGCTTGCATGATACAGTAGAGAATCACACTCCACTCTTTCTTTCCCACATTTCCTTTCTCACCTACAACATGCTATTGTACAAATTCTTTACTGATAAAGATTCTTGCTTTAACTTGCCCATTACAGACTGAGCATTGCCAAACAGGGCTTGTTAACAAAGGGACAGATTCTGATCTCAATTCTGCTGGTATAAACCTGGTATAAATCTCCACAGATGTTAAGGGAGTGTCTCCGAATTCACAAAAAATAGACCCAGGTTTTTAAGCTTTTTTTTAAGTTGCTGGGTTTGGATTTGGCCAGTGAGGAAAGAGAGAAAATACACACAAATCATTGCTTAGAATCAGCACTCGGCTTAGTTTGATCATTAACACTGTTCCATGCAAACCCATATTGGTATTATAATTACTACTACCTTATGAAGGTGCAGTGGATAAAATGGAGAATCCCACCCTCAGCCCCATTCTCCCTTGAATAATAATAGGATGAATCTGATAATTTCAAATACTATAAATTCTTCATCAGGCATAAACTGGTAACTGGCAAATTTCACATTACAGTTCCCCCCCTACCTGCAAAAATCCTAGTGCCAATGTGTGTTGTAACAGCTTCTCAAAGACAGGCCTTTATATAGCTGCTTCAGAGGAAATTCGATAATGTATGTTAAGGGACACTGCCAAGTTGAAGTTTTGGAGGTGGAGTGGGCAGCAGTTTTGTATGGGTTCTCTCTTCTTCTCTGAACAGCTTCACACCACCTATGTGTGGTGTACGTGTGAGTCCTTTCAATCCTAATTTACCCAGCTTAGCCATCCACTGGTCTGATGCACTGTCTAGTTCTGCTAACATACAGAGCTAGTAAAAGCAGCAAAGAATCCTGTGGCACCTTATAGACTAACAGGCGTTTTGGAGCATGAGCTTTCGTGGGTGAATACCCACTTCCTCAGATGCATGTAATGGAAATATCCAGGGGCAGGTATATATATGTGTGCTAGCAAGCAAGCTAGAGATAACGAGGTCAGTTCAATCAGGGAGGATGAGGCCCTGTTCTAGCAGTTGAGGTGTGAAAACCAAGAGAGGAGAAACTGGTTCTGTAATTGGCAAGCCATTCACAGTCTTTGTTCAATCCTGAGCTGATGGTGTCAAATTTGCAGATGAACTGAAGCTCAGCAGTTTCTCTTTGAAGTCTGGTCCTGAAGTTTTTTTGCTGCAGGATGGCCACCTTAAGGTCTGCAGCAAAAAAACTTCAGGACCAGACTTCAAAGAGAAACTGCTGAGCTTCAGTTCATCTGCAAATTTGACACCATCAGCTCAGGATTGAACAAAGACTGTGAATGGCTTGCCAATTACAGAACCAGTTTCTCCTCTCTTGGTTTTCACACCTCAACTGCTAGAACAGGGCCTCATCCTCCCTGATTGAACTGACCTCGTTATCTCTAGCTTGCTTGCTAGCACACATATATATACCTGCCCCTGGATATTTCCATTACATGCATCTGAGGAAGTGGGTATTCACCCACGAAAGCTCATGCTCCAAAACGTCTGTTAGTCTATAAGGTGCCACAGGATTCTTTGCTGCTTTTACAGATCCAGACTAACATGGCTACCCTCTGATACAGAGCTAGCATACGCCTTACCACAATGTAAACGGGGGCTTTTAAAGAAGAACATACCAAACTCAAGGATCTGTTTAAGGGGCTCTCAATATATCAATAGTTCAAGAGAGTTAGAGTCCTTAAAGTTTCTATATCATGTATCTGAAAACTTTTAAGGTCCAGGATCTCATTAAAGTGCTCAGTAAATTTTGTTCTGCAGGGTAGTTTTAGCCCTGTAAATCAGTTATATACATTTTGTGCAACGTGTCATCCCTTGACTAGATTTCTTCGACCCTATGGTTGCAAATAAAACATTCCATCTCGAATTGGAATGGAATTCTTTTCTAAGTAAGGTCTGCAGAGTAAAGAATTTATTTTATTTTATTTTTATTGTTTACTGTCAGTTAATAGTCTTGTTTTTGTTATTACATTTAATGAATAAATATATCAATCTGTTCATCAAACCCAGTTTTGTTTACACTCTTTAATCCTCTTAGGAAGTATGTTATATATTTTAATTTTATAATTATCCATGTGTAACACTTGGCAGATTTGCTGCTCACACGCTACTAGATGTACAGAAGGCAAATAGAGGAGAGAGAGTCCCCAGCTGAGAAATTCAGACCTAGATCTGAATCCTACTCCACAAAGTTCTGGGTGTTTAGATCCAAGGCTTTTGTTTGGCCTATTATATAAATGCCAGTGGCAAAGTTGGGGTCTGACTTTTGATCCCAGCATGGATCATCAGTGGGAATTGTATCTGAGTCCTTCAGCTCGAAAGTACAGTCCCCTGTCCCTAGGTAAAGATCCATGCTGAAGGTCTTGGGTTCTATCAGCACTGCTGACTTTGGGTGGGGATCATTACAAAAATGTTGGCCAGTAGGGAGATTCAAACTCCTATGACCCTTGGATATTTCAGCTAAAATAGAAATTTCATAGCTGGTAGCAGTAGCAGGCTTTTATTCTCTATGTGATCCAGCCATGGCGAGTAGCCCACGGAAGAGGACACAGTGTAGTTAGCTAGTAGATTACATCTGGTGCCAAGGTTTTTGTTTCAGAACTTTTGCTAAAATAAAGACACAGGAAAGGCCAGAATCAAAAGCCTGGGCTCCTGATAATAATAATATTGTTGTTATTTATTTGTATTATTTATTTGTTATTTATTTGTATGTGCAGAGTACAGTAGGTGCTATATATGCACATAGGAAGACAGCATCCTTACCCCAAAATATAATGTTAGAATTTTCTCCTCTTAAACATTTTTTGTCTGTTGATTTAGTCCTGAAAACATCTCCTGCATAATTGTGTCTGGGAAGGCAGTGCCCCCTTTTGGATTCCATAACCAACGTACAGGTGAGGGTAGAAAGAGAAGTCAGGAGAGAAGAGTAATAGCCGGGGAAACATCCATGTGCGCATACTATAGCAAGGCAAAACATAGTGGAGATTACACAGATACTGCTGGGCAAGAGGAGACATGTCGTAACTTGCAGCCAAATATTACAGAAGCAGGAAGAGCATAGCTCCCTATGTACAAAAGAACAGAGATAAGTGGCTTCAGAAAGCTATATCTCTATTTGATTTTTTTTTCTGGTACTTTGTTGGTTTACTTAGTTGCCAGGGAACTCTTTAACCCCTAGATTTTGAAAAGCCCACTCATCTCTGTCTTATTTGAATAGAACTTCTATTAGGTACCCTCAGAAAAAGTCACCTCTGTGGAGAAGTCATCTAAGGAAGGAAAAATCTGCTTTAGAAGGTGGCATAGCCAAGATGAAAACCTTTTCCATTTTGTACTTGGAGATGAAAATATCAATATCGTTAAATCAGTGTTGAGAACTTTCTCTGGAAAGGGGAAGGGGAAAAAAATACACCACTAGTTGAACACACAGGGAGGCCAGAGGGAGTTCAGTTACCATAGAGATTATTACTGGCAATTGGTTCTCAGCAGCAGATTGAGCTCTGTTAGAATATTTTTATTAACTATTTTTCTTAATTGGTAATTTATGTGTGCTGGATCAAGCTCTGTGCAGGTCCAGATTTTTCTTTTTACCTGTCACTTTCTTTGACATGAAGCAGTAACCACGAGTGTGCCAGATATCAGCTATTTCCTCAATTTGTAAACATTAACAAGGGTCAAGGGGACATAAAATAACATGTGGACAAGTCACTGTGTTTGGATTTGGCCAGTGAGGAAGGAGAGAAAATACACACAAATTGTTGCTTAGAATCAGCACTTGACTTAGTTTGATCATTGGCAAACCCATATCGGTATTATAATTACCACTATCTTATGAAGTGGATAAAATGGAGAATCCCACCACCATCCCCATTCTCCCTTGCATAATAATAGGACGAACCTTGTAATTTCAAATGCTGTAAATTCTTCATCAGACATAAACTGGTAATTGGTAAATTTCACATTACAGTTCCCCCCCTTCCTGCAAAAATCCTAGTGCCAATGTGTGTTGTAACAGCTTCTCAAAGCCAGGTCTTTATACAGCTGCTTCAGAGGAAATGGGCTAATGTATATTTAAGGGACACTGCCAAGTTGAAGTTTTCTTAAACTGACTCACTTCCATAAGTTCCATTTTTGATGCTTTCACAGAGCTCCTTTTCCTGCTTCTCTTAAAAATAAAATGCCTTTTAAAAATTATTATAGAGTTTTCCTGCTCTCCTCTTCCTGTTCAGAACGGTATTTTTGGCAGACCTGAGAGCAACACCAAACATGATTGGATTCTCCTCCCCTTTATCTCTGTGTATACCCCAACCTGCGGCTTCCTGGCTGCTCCCCTTCAATTTCAGGTTCAGGTTCACTGCTGGTGTTCCTGAAACACAGGTACACTATCTTGCAGAACCTGAGGGGAGGCGCATGCACCATCAGCAAATCAGTGAACTGACAAAGTGCTGTCATATGTGTGGTGTAAACAAACTGAGAAAAAGGGAGAGTACATGTTTATCTCTAATCTTCTTCAGTGACAGTGAGCTCAGGGGTTACTATTGACAATAGTAGGCACCACATTTCTGATGGAAATGTCTTTTGTTGTTGTTGTTGATGTTGATGGTGTTGCTTTATGGAAACAAATTGAATTCTGCTTCCAGCTAGGCAAGGCCCAATCTTATTATTCAAACCACAAGTAGCACAACATAGAATATGACCATCCATCAAAAGAACTTAAAATAAAGGTGGAAATTGTTTTTATGTTTTGTGCCATCTTCTCCAAGATCCTCAGTGGACATCAATTATCACATCAGGACTATTTAAACCTGTTCAGATGCTCCAGCCTCTGCCTTTTAAATTAAATGTGCCCACAGAATAGTAATGCCTAGTGCTAGATTCGAAAATATGTGGTAATCCTGCATTCTGGTGGGCTAACAATGAAGGCTAAGGACCAGAATATTGACCACATTCCACCTGCTGCACATTTCTCCAGCAGAGCGAAGCAGGTAGAAATCAGGTGGCTCAAACCAGCTGAGGACTTTCCCAGAGCAGAGTAAAAATCAAAGGTATGTCTATACAGCATTGTAAATCCAGGTCTGTGGGACATGGGTACATCTACATTGGAATACAAAACCCATGGCACAAATGCAGTTGACCCATGTTAGCTGAATAGGACTGTGGGCAATGGCAGATTAATACATGGGCCCATGCGGCCCATGCTCAGAGGCCCCGGCCAATTTGGGGGCCCCATAGGAGCACTAGAACTCTGGCTCTGCCCCATTCTCCTCTTTCCCCTCACCCTGGGACCCCGCTGCCCTGCTCTTTCTCCTCTGCCTGAGGCCCCTCCTCCTGGCCAGGCCGGAAGCCAGAGCCCAGCTATAATAGAGTGACCATATTCCCCCTGCCCCTGCTTGCGAAGGAGCTTGCCTGAGCCCCTCTTCCCCCACTGCCACTGGCTCAAGCTACACCACCCTCCCCAATCTTTGGCAAAACTGATCATCAGCTGGCAAGACCAAATGGGACAAATAACCAGTTTTGCCAAAAAAGTCATGACATCTGGGGCAGAGCTTAAAGGGGGACTGCCATGGCCAAAATGGGTCACGTGGTCATCCTAGACTGTGGTAAGAGCCATCCAGGGAGCCAAGACCGCTGTGGGGAGCCCTGGACCCTCCACCTGCCCTGGACAGGGGTACTGGGATGCCCGAGAGCAGCCCCCAGCCCGTGTTCCTGCCCCCCAGGGTGCACCGCCCAGGGCAGGTGGAGGGTCCAGGGCTCCCCACAGCAGCCCAGGCTCCCTGGGCAGCTCTTCCCTAAAGGGTCCAGCTTCCAGCCAGGTGGCAGGACCTTGTGGGGAAGGGAAGGAGCAGGAGGCAAGGCCCTATGGCATGGCATGGGGAATGGGAAGGGGAGTCCAAATGTTCTTTGTGGATAAGGAATGGTGTCCCTAGCCTCTGTTTGTCAAAGAGTGGAGGTGGATGGCAGGAGAGAGATCACTTGATCATTACCTGTTAGCTTCACTCCCTCTGGGGCACCTGGCATTGGCCACTGTCGGTAGACAGATACTGGACTAGATGGACCTTTGGTCTGACCCAATATGGATGTTCTTATGTTCTTGTGCCCAGGGCCCCAATCAATCTTAATCCGCCTCTGGCTGCGGGGCTAAAAAGTGCTGTGTAGACATTCGGCCTTAGGCTGGAACCCGGACTCTGGGACACCCTCTACTAATGGGGTCCCAGAGCTCAGGTTCCAGTTCAAGTCCAAACATCTACACAGCAGTTTTACAGCCCTGAAGCCCAAGCCCTGTGAGCCTGTCTCAGCTGACCCGGGCCAGCTGGGGATGTTTAATTGCTGCGTAGACATACCCTATCTTTCCAAGCCCGCATTTGAGCATCCACACTACATTGTAAACCTGGGCTAACAGATGTCAGGCTCTGACCCACCCTGCAGCACAGTTCTAGAACCCAGGTCTTGAGTACTTGCTGATCTGACTCAGATTGATTTGTGTGTGGACAGAAATGGGGATTGGGCTCAAACCTGAATCAGAGCTTGGGTTTAATCTCCAGTGAGACACTCCCGAGTGATCAAGAGCTGCCACAGGCCTTTACATCATTCCTACTCCCTCGGAGCTCCTGGAGTCTGGAGAAAGAGGGCATAGGCAGAGTGACTCTGCAAGTAGAATTTCAGATGAGGGAGCTGTAAAATGGATTCTCCTCTTGTGTACAATGTATAAATCAGGAATGATTCCAAGGAGCCAAATTCTTGCCCTTGCTATGGCTGATCAAAGGGATCACAAAACCGGTTGAGTAAGCTTCTTGAGTATTCATCTGGCATGTGTGGACTCTCTGGGTGGCACTGGGATGTAGCAGTGAGAATGAAAGGGATGTGTTCTAGGACAGAGTGAGGGGTCTCTAGTTTCATTCCTTAGTTGCTGGAACAGTTCTTTGGGCAACCTTGCAGCTGCAGATTAGGAAAGCACAAAGGTATTTTAAAGACATATTTGCCATTCCTCTCAATATTGTGCCTAGTACCACTGGGTCATACCAGAGCACCTGAGCTGCTAGTATTACATTAGTATAAAGGTGTAAGCAAGAGGAGAATCTAACTATATGGGCCCAATCTCCCATTCATCACACAGGCAGCATGCACTGTGGCTCTGATTCTGATCTTACAACGGCATTGCACTGGTGTAGCTCCCTTGGCCAAATTCTCTTCTCAATTACTCCAGTGTAAATCCAAAGCAGTTTCACTGAGAGCAGAATTCAGATTAGCCTCAGTGGAGTTACTTCTGATTTACAGTGGAGTGAGATCAAAAAAACATCCTCATTGATGCCAGCAAGAGAATTTTGCTTGCATGAGGCTCACAGGATGGGGCCCTAGGATTCTTAAACTTTGATTGAAAAAGAAGAAAATCCAGCTATACCATCCAGCGATGCTCAGCTCATTTCAAACCTGCACTCACTAGCAGTAAGAATAATTCATATCAGCCCTCACCAACCTAAAAAAAAAAGTGCTTTGCATCCTTTCTTCATTGTAAATGACCTTTATGCGATGATAATGGCTACCTTGTTGAGTCTTAATTGCTTAGTTAGAGAAACAGTTTTGCAGTTAGACAAACATTTGAAGAAAACCAGCTTTTTAATTGTAACTAAGTTGTTTTCTTGCATTTTAATTTCAGTCAGCAACATTGTTAAGAACTTCAAAAGGACACCATCAAGGGCTTCATTCTCTTTTTCTTTTTTTTTCTCTCATGAAATACTGTTTTCTTTACTAAGTGTTGTGTTGAAGCTTGAAGCAGGAATCTCTCTTTCTAGAGTTCTTTCTCTTTCATGCACAGCGCTTTGGTGCTGCTCCCAAGCAGTGGCCTGTGCACACTGGTTTCTCATTGTAGGTCCGATTATTGGTTTTGTGATGAGCTCGCTGATTTATCACAGCATAGCTCTGGAGGGCTGACGGGTGGACACTGGAGTGAAATTCACCCCTGTTCAGAAGACAAAACTTATGGAACCATTTAAGCCCCAGGTAAGCCCTATTTTGAGGGCTTGAGTAGCACATAATCTTTGTGTCTACCCTCTGCATTTGGCTGAATTTCATCTACTGTTTTATATGGGGCTGATGAACCGTGGGTTGTGCTTACTAGTCTATTTTTGCAATTATTTATTAGAACTGGGCAAGAAATGGTTTGCCTGGCCTATGAACATTTTCTAGATTTTCAAAAATTATCCCATCCCAAAACAGGCTAAAAAGTCAAAATCTTGAATATTTTCACAAACCAATAATCCAAAAAGAAAATCTGATTGAGTCCAATGAAATGTTTTATTTGGATAATTTCAAAACATTTTGATTTTGGCATTTATTCAGGTTTTTTAGGATAAAAACTAAATTTCAAACAAAGTCCTTTCAAACCAAAATAAAAAACTTTTCATTTAGAAAATGTCAAAAGGAGACATTTTGATAAGTCTGAACTTTTTAAAAAAAGAACACTTTTTTTCAAATTGTGAGATCTGTCGATTCTTTCCCACAAACAATTTAAGTTTTCTGACAAAAATAAAAGTTTAGTCATAAAATTTCCTACCAACTCTACTATTTATTTTATTGCAGGGTTGTTTATGACTACATACATGTACACTAACACATTGAATCATTTAAAAAAAATACATATAGGCCTTGTCCACACTGGGTTTGGGTATTTTTGGAATATTGTAACTATACCAATGCAGATTTCTAATGTGGAGATGCTACATTGGTGACTTGCATCAGTGTAGCTCACCCCAGTCTGGAACAGGTAATTTGCACCAGCACAGAATTTCTACATCAGGTGTAGTTACAGTGATGCAAAACTTCACTGTAGCCTAGGCCTAAAGCATGACATTTCAAGTCTTGCAAGCAGAGACAAGAAAAAGTATGATTGATCAAATGTAGACCTTCCAGGCTTGACAGCATCCACTGACATTTCCACCATAAGTGAAGTGACAAGGTCTCCTTGCCGATCTCTTCCTGGAGTAATACCTTGCCATGTTCTTACACTGAAAGTGAGAACAGCATGAAGGGGGAGCGGGGGGGGGGAAAGAGCCACAGAAATAAAGAACTGAAACGGAGATAATGGACCCAAAGACACTAAGCAAAATCCACAATTTAAATCGTTTGTACTGGGAAGGTGAGGAGGATATGACTCTGTGCAAAAATGGACCATGGACTCATTTAAGTGGTTTGGATTGAAGAATGAATTTCAAAAGGCAACTTGACTTCTTTTGTTCTTTTGTTCTTTCTTTCTATTACAGTAACACCTAGAGGACCCAGTTCTGATCAGGCCCCTTTATGTTAGACACTCTACAGACACATCATGAGAAACAGTCCCTGTCCTGAAGAACTTACAGTCTACATAGACTAGAGACAGACAAAGGTTGGGAGAACAGGAATATTATTATCCACGTTTAGAGGACACACAAGGTGAAAGAGGTGGCCAGATTCACAAGTCAAACTAGGAGGGCAAGATGAATTTAAAACAGGTTATCCATTGGTGCAATTTAATACACAGACAGTGAAATAAACATTATTGTCTTTCAACCATAACAAAGGGTACAGAGCAGTTAGAAAGGTCCTGCCTAGATTCCAAAAGATACTATTCATCTGTGTGCTAAAGCATATTTTTTTCAGTTCTTGGAAGAAGTAAAGTGTAAGAGGTGATTCAGCTTGTCTTTGTTACTTACCCCTAGGTTAACAGCTCAGGACGCTGCAGAATCCTGCTCTTGCTGATTTCCAAAATTCACATAACTGTACACACCTGACACAAGAAACTTGCTGTCGCATTGCCATGTTGAAAGCTGATGTCAACCACTAAATCCAGGGAGTACAGGAGAACGCGAGTGGATAGTTTTGTGTGGCTAGAAAATGAACATGCAAGTGAGGAAAACTGATGTTATATTAGCAAAAAGTCCAACAACGCTTAGAAATGATCTATGTCTAAGATGTTTGTGGTCGCCTTGGGTTACGCAGGGATGTGATTTTTTTAGGGGGGGAAATGGATAAAACGTACAGGCTTGAAAATATGTATTTTACCTGCAGGGAGTTTTCAAAGGCTTTTGTATCGTGTCAACACCCTCTAGATCATTTGTACATTTTGCTTCAGATATATTATTCAGAATGTCTATTTTATTATACCTGAGGTCAAGCCATCGTTCTCCATTAATGGTTTGCTAATAATAAATTTGCTTGGGATGAAGTCTTGAAACTTCATTGATACCCAGGACCATTGGAGAATAGTTCAGATAGCAGGCAGGAGAAAGTACTGCATCGGATTAAAATTCACCCCGATGCAGAGAGCCAGCACAAACTCTCTGCTGTTAAGCCTCACTTATGCCCTCAAAATAAGGCTTGAATGGGAATTAAGCAATGCACAGGACTTATGCTCATACTCTGCACAGGATCATCTGATGACAGTCAAGGCATAGGACTGGGAATCAAGAGGTCCGGATTCTTGGTTCTGCCACAGACTTGCTTGTGACTTCGGGCAACACAAAGACAAAGAGACTAGGGAAAGGAACACACACATACTCCATCTGTGTGAAGAGTGAATTAATGCTGAAAATTGCCAATGTGATGCATAAATTATAGCAGCTTTCCATGGGTGCAGGCTTCATCCTATGGCTGCCTGCTGACTTGGGCCCTGATTCGGGTATTTGATAGTACATGCCTAATTGTGAGCATACGAGTAGATCTATTGAAATCAGTGGAACTACTCACTCACTTAAAGTAAGGCACATATTTAAGTGCCTTCCTGAATCAGGTTCTATATGCTTTTCTGCCACTTGTGCACCATAAGTCACTTGCGTTTTTTTTTATTTTTTGGCACAAAAGGAGCTGCTGGTAGCTAAGCAATGGCAGGACAGCTCACCATGTGGCTAGTCGTCATTCCTCTTCATATGGCCCCCATGGCCCTTTGCTGGTATAGTTTATAATATTCTATGGGAGTCTTTTGAGTGAATGGTATCTCCCTATACCCTCCCCCAAAAGGCAAACTAAGCTAAAGAGTGGTGAAACCCCTTGTTTGTAGTCACACCGGAAGCTGATGTCGGAACTGGGAATGGAAGACAGAAGTTCTGATAATTAATCTCTAATTCTGACCATTAGATAATGCTCCCTCTCTCTCTTATCCACTTATCTCTCTCTAGGCCCTGAAATTAACATGTGCAAAATTCAAATTAGATTCTCTCTATCTTATAATTAATTTCTTTAAAAAATCTGTGCAAGCCCCATTGTGAATAGACTCACTTTCAACAGCATACAGGTATTATCGGAGTACAACGTAGTAATGATCTGCAACTATTTTGGTATTTAAACATTTTCTCTGCTTCTTAAGGAAGGTTCTTGAAATTATAAAGCCCTCTCAGAGCAAGGTGTTACAAAGTCTGCTTGATTAGATCTGTGATCTGCCCACTTCTGATAAGTGGAAAGAGAAAAATGTGAGCATTAAAATCAAGGACCAAGCGGAATTCTTCCGATTCTTAATACATGGCTAGAGATTGCTTACTGTAGCTTCAGCAATACAATCTGTAACTGAGGAAGCACTTTTAAACTGATAAGACATTACACAACTCACTCCTTTTTTCATCTTAAGTTCTCTGATTCTTAACCCAGTGAGAAATTTATTATTATATTTTATATTCCAGTAGAGTCCTGAGGCCCCAATCAGAGCCTGCCATTGTACTGGGTGCTTTCCAAACACATCTCAAAACACAATCCCTGCCCCTGTTTTGCTAATAGAGAATCTGGTTTATGTTCACAGGCTTTGTGCAGACAAAATCTGAAAACTGTTTAGCTGCTCTGGCCACTTAGACTATGCAGAAGTCAATTCCATATTTGGAATCCATTATCCTCCTAAGCATGCTGGAAACATGAATAATGAAAAATGCTGCCCAAATGTGATGATGCTAATGCTTAAGCAGTATGCAAAGTGTCAGAGGAATATGTGTGAAATTACATTAGTGTGGGGCATTTTTTTAAGCTTTTGCCATAAGTGAAACAGTTTCCATCACTGAAAACTCACAGACTGAATGCAAATTTGCATAACGATTGAATATTTGCAAAACTCATCACAATACATTAAATGTCTCCAGTTCTGTTTCTTTTATTTTTTTTCTACATTTATTTCATGTGGGCTAAGGAGGGCGACTGATGTGCTTATCTACTGCACATGAATCTGCTGGTCCTAATGTCAACTTTATTAACTAACTTTTTTTTTTCCTCCTGCGACAGGAACAGGTAAACCCTGGTCTAAATTTTTGTGCTCCCTGGCAATGGATGCTAACCCTGTGTCTTTTTGCAAATATTCAGCTTTGTTTCTAAGCTCTAGTTAAATATTTGCTGAAGACTATGGACCTTATTCTTACCTTGTGCCGGTTTTACACCAGGTAACTCCTGTGAGTGCAGACAGCTTGCTCCTGATTGTAAGTGAGAGCAGAATCAGGACATGTGGGATTTTATCAAACGATGTAGCAGACCTCTCAGTAAAACAAGCACATCTTCTGAAGTTATTTAGTTATCTCTAGAGTAGTGCAGAAAACTCCACAGTGAGCCCTTTCACTGCTGGGCAAAAAAGAATATCTCACACTTTTTTCCCCATTTTTTCCTTGCTGTGTTAATCCTTTCTGTCTGTCTATCTTTCTTGCCAGAAACACTAGAAATTTTTGCCAGTATAATAATGATGGTTGGGGCATGATTTTTTACAACATTTTTATATCAGCAAAAACCTTAGTGTAGTCATATTTACCCCTCAAAAAGTTTGGTTTTTTTTCTGGTATAGCATGTTTCTCTCAGGAAAGTCATTTTAATACTCTTTTGCTGGTATAAGCTGTATCTATGCTAGGACTGTTCACTGGTCTAACTCTACTTGTAAAATCTTTTCTAGGGTAAACGAGAAGGCCTAAGGCCTAAGTCTTATTAGAGGCCTTTCACCTTTAAGAGGATCCTACTGAAATGCACTTACCTTGAATTTATCTAGCCTCGAGAGAGATGGTACTTGTAGCATGATAAATTCATAGGCCTAGACAGAATAAACCTCATAATGGTCAAATTCAACTCCTTGAACATAATCTAGGCAATTACCCAGAGTGAGTCATGCAACATGATTTAATATTTAAAGAAATGTAGCCTTACTAGATGGAAAATCCATGGTTCTGACTTCCAGTTTCTTAATTGTCTCCTTCTCTGCACCTTATAGAAATACCACAGTACTCTAGAGTAATGGCCCCAAAAACTAAGGGCCTGCTCGTGCTCCTGTTGGAGTCAATGGCAAAATGCATTGACTTCAGTGGGAGCAGGTTTGGGCCTCAATTTTGTAGCGTTTAGGCCCATTACTGCAGGATACTGTAGTATAAGGGAGATGCAGAATTACCTGTCGGGCCCTCAGGCAGGATTATGTAGCAGTGTTGAATGAGAACAAACATCCTCAGGTTTTTAGTAGATAATCCTTAAAAGAGATTAATAGGGTTGTGATAATTGACAGGATCACTGGGACAAGAACAAAGAAAGACTTGTAACACCTACTCGGGGAAGATAGCCTTTCTCTGTCCAGCCCCACTAGTGGCAGTGCGGGACATTCACCACTGGGACAAAGGACAGAGTTCACCATCACCCAAGGCCTTGGGGACATGTGTGGTTGTGGCATTCAGGTGGCATGATTCATTCCCCAGCTCTGTGCTTCCTTTGTGACCTTGCATGTCACTTAAATCTCAATAGACAAATCAGGCAAAGGGAGAGAGAAACAAACTATTACCATCCCAATGAAACAGATGGGACCTTAAGCACAGTGAGATTAAGTTCTTTGGGGCAGAGAGTGTTTTTCGCTATGTTTTTGTACAGCACTTAGCACAATGGGGTCCTTATTTCGGCTGGGGCCTCTAGATACTACTGGAATATAAATAATTAACAATAATCAATATTTCCCCAAAGTATTTATAGATATAGCTGTATTTATTCTAACAAGCGGCAGTGGGTCTAATTATTGTAACAGGGCATGAGTTTCAGGATCCCTGGTTTCTGTTACCTACTCTGCGGCTCACTTGCTGTGTCACCCTGGACAGATCAGACAATCATTCTGTGCCTCAGTTTCCACATATGCGAAATGGGTATAATGGTACCTACCTGAAGCATTTTGGAATACTGATATGTAAAGGTCACTGCATTATTGTTAATACCAGATTAAAAGGCCTCTGTGATAACATTTTGTACTTGTGAAACTGTAGCACCACTTACTGGTTTTGCTGGAGAAAATCAACGTGGTAAACCTAGGCAATGTTAAAGCAGCAAAGAATCCTGTGGAACCTTATAGACTAACAGACTTTTTGGAGCATGAGCTTTCATGAGTGAATACTCACTTCATCAGATGCATGTGGGCAATGCTGTCCAGCTCATGTTATCACAATAGTTATTTCCAGAGTGCTGGGAAGGTGTACTCCATCGTTAAACTATTTGCTGGAGTCCAGAGGTTCAAAGATAAGGATTAGAATGGTTACGTTCAAGCAGAGGATTTGTTGATTGGGGTTTATCCTTTTAAATATGTGTAAGTCAGAGAAAGCTTTGCAGTCAGAAATATTGACTTCATTGATCTCTGCGAAGAGCAGAAGAAACCCATGTGGGTTGAAGTGGAAAGGCTGCGTGAGATGCTTACAATAAAGATGTTATCTGATATATAAGATATTGCTTTATTCCTAACCAAGGAGCATTAGAACTCCAAACTAGTCTGCTAATGACAAGTGGCAGCATTATTTTTCCGTGATCAGTATTCAGTCTTAGGTTCTTGTTTTCCAGTTCTAGGGCAGATGAAGCAGTTACAGAACTCCTAGTTTTGCAGTGTTCATAGGTTTTACAAGGGGAGCATCTGAGTGAATCAAATTAGGGAGTGTTACGAGCTATAGATGCAGAGAGTAGTGCCTTCATCATTCAGGATAAAGAGAATATAGCGCAGAACATGACGCTGCCGTTGAAAACAGACAAATGCTGCAGTCTGATTAGTTGGGGTCGACAGGGAAGGCAAGTGAGGTAAAAGGTGTTCAGTATCTGAATGGATAGTGGAAAGTTGGATTATCACTGCTGAGTCCATCTCCTCAAAACAATAGGAGACTTTTCTCTGTTTGTTTTTTTTAAATCAACATGAGTAATATCATTATTGTTACCAACACTATAGATAGATACTGTTCCTGTTGATAGATACAGTGAGACTGGGGTTTGGGAACACTGCTTTAGAATACTGTGTTATATTGCTATAATGGTCTTGACTCCCCAGCTGCAGCAACAGAAAATTATAAGACCTAAAAAACAAGGTAAAATAGTGGTGATATTTCTCTGTCTTTGAATGGTCCATCTGTCATTCACATTTTTCTGGTGTTTCAGAGTCTAGCAAAGAAAAGAGGTCAGTTTATAAGCACTATTTTCTCATTCTCTCTGGAGAAAGCAGAAAGCCATTTTTGTCAGTGTGTATATGAAAATGTCTATCCTAATATCTACAAATGGCCTCTCCTTTTTTTAAAAAACGAACCCCACATCCTTTGTCATCACCACTGCCTTCAACTTTTGAACCCTGTCAGCAAAGGATATGGGAGAATAAGTCCTTACCCCCTTGTGCGCGCGCGCGCACACACACACACACACACACACACACACACACAAAACCCCCAGAGCTGAAGAATTCTCAAAGGGACAACTGAGCACTATCAAACACAACTGCAGTAATACTTTACTGTCTGCTGCAGATATTGAGCCCTCATTGCAGTAATTGTCACAGTGACAGAACTGGGAACACTTGCTGTAATTAGGACAGTTGTTTTGTCATGTGTAACGATCTGAAGAGAAGCAAGGAAAAGAGGCGAATGAGCACTAATCTGCTGTAGTGTGGTGAAGGAGAACCATGCACCACACGCACAAAAAATACGGCGTGGCAGATAATATATACTGTAAAGTCAGAGGAGCAGGCATTTTGAGAAGGGGTAGGAGTAAATATTAAAACTGTATGTCCATTTAGAATAGTTCTTTCTTCCTTAGACATCTCACTGAATCAAGCATGTGGATGTTTTACTATAAACGTTTGTTAAAGGTACCCTTGGTGATGTGTGACAAAAGGGTTAAGCCCTAGATGAAAAAAAAAACAATTAAAATGGAAGTGAGGTTATAAATTAATTTCTGTAGTTTACATATGTGCCTTACAAGAATGCTAGCATTATAAATTTAAGACATAGAGGATGAAACTTAAGGAAAACAGGATATTTGGAGATGAGGTTACCTTTCTCAAAACAGTCACCGAAACTATCTTAACTTTGCTCTGTAACGTTGCCAAATGTCTACCTTCTTCTCTCCCTTGAGTGTACATTATCAGAGATGAGCAGAATCTTTTTTTAGATAGTTGAATACCTAAATGTCTCCTAAGTTAGCCATTATGATTCCCACAACACTAAGCTGTTCTCTTCTAATGGCTAGGCCGCAGTCTTCTCATTTGAGCTTCATTTAGTGATAAGCACTAGACTAATGACACTTGGGGAAATTGGTTTCAACATGGATCCAGAACTGTAAAGGGTCAAGTGTGGAGCTCTGTAACCCAGCTGAAACCGAACAGGTCCTGGCTACAAGTGTTGGGCCCAGTTTGGGTTGGGTGGGAAAACAATCGGGAATGGGTCAGCTCTCCTCCTCCTGCCTCTAGGGTCAGCACAGTGGTGGCTGTGTGCCCTGTTCCTGCCAATCACTGCCATCACGTGGCCCTGTGTGATGTGGAGTGAGTATGATGTGGAGTCACAGTGCCTCTCGCTCTACAGCACATACAGTGCAGCGGGGGTTAGCAGATGGCAGCTGCCATTTTGCCAGCCCCATGGGCAGGTGGCAGGAGAGGTGCTGACAGGCTCTGAGGGGGAAAGGTTGGGGCTGGCTCAGAAAATAACTTGACCCTCTCGGTCTCAGATCAGATTGAGTGGGCTTGAGTCTGGTTTGGGCTTAAAAATTAGGCACATATAGACCTCTAGTCAAGTGCCTCTTGTGAGGCAATGAGTGCTCTATGAATCTCTCAAGATTGCAGTCTTAATAGGGACTGGGGATTGAGTAGTGACAGTATGCTGTTTGTCTACAAACATCCACGTGTCTATACTATATGTATATAAGGAAACTCATAAAGCTCTCCAGGAAAGATACAAGCATCCCAACACTCATCCTAACTCTGCTCCCATTAAAGAATATAGTTTGATTTCAATGGGAGCAAAGTTAGACCAATCCTGAAAATCCCCACATTATTGTGAAACCTTAACTAAGGTGAAGTCAATAGAACTTTTGCCATCAACTTCAATTGGGGCTAGGATTTCAGCCTTAATACTTTTCTATAATGAAAACGTTCTTGTAAGGATCACATACATCCCTTACTGATATCAACCTGTAACCTTAACTCTATCCAAACAAAGGTTTTTTGCAAGGGGAGAGGGAGGTTGTCAGGGGAATTTCTTTTCTTATTTTTTTTTTTTTAATCATGTTCTGATGCACCGTAGATTCATAGATTTTAAGGCCAGAAGGAACTATTGTGATTATCTTTTCTAACCTGCATAACACAGAACAAAGAAATTCACCCAATAATTTCTGCATCAAGGCCAGACTTTCTGGGTGAGCTATAGCCTGTCTTTTACAAAGATAGCCAAACTGTAAGTGATGGAGAATCAACCACATATAGGTAAGTTGCTCCAATGGTTAATTACCTTCACTGTTAAAAAGTAGGGCTGTTGATTAATCACAGTTAACTTATGCGATTAAGTAAAAAAAATTAATCATGATAAAAAATTTATCATGATAAATCGCAGTTTTCATCACACTGTTAAACAATAGAATACCAACTGAAATTTGTTAAATATTTTGGATGTTTTTCTACATTTTCATATATATTGTATTCTGTGTTGTAGTTGAAATCAAATTGTATATTATTTTATTACAAATATTTTCACTATAAAAATGATAAATAAAAGAAATAGTGTTTTTCAATTCACCTCATACAAGCACAGTAGCTCAATGTCTTTGTTGTGAAAGTGCAAAGTACAAATGTAGATTTTTTTTTGTTACATAACTAGACTCAAAAACAAAACAATGTAAAACTACAGAGCCTACAAGTCCACTTAGTCCTACTTCTTGTTCAGCCAATCACTAAGACAAACAAGTTTGTTTACATTTACAGGAAATAGTGCTGCCCTCTTCTTATTTACAATGTCACCAGAAAGTGAGAACAGACATTTGCATGGTACTTTTGTAGCTGGCATTACAAGGTACTTTCATGCCAGATATGCTAAACATTCATATGCGCCTGCATGTTTCTGCTACCATTCCAGAGGACATGCTTCCATGCTGATGATGCTCGTTAAAAAAATAATGTATTAATTAAATTTGTAACTGAACTCCTTTGGGGAGATTTGTATATCTCCTGCTCTGTTTTACCCACATTCTGCTATATATTTCATGTTCTAGCAGTCTTGGATGATGACATCTGGAACACTTTCACTGCAAATTTGACAAAACGCAAAGAAGGTACCAATGTGAGATTTCTAAAGATAGCTACAGCACGCAAACCAAGGTTTAAGAATCTGAAGTGCCTTCCAAAATCTGAGAGGGATGAGATGTGAAGCGTGCTTTGAGAAGTCTTAAAAGAGCAACACTCAAATGCGGAAAGTTCAGAACCCGAACTACCGAAAAAGAAAATCTACCTTTTGCTGGTGGCATCTGACTCAGATAATGAAAATGGACATACGTCAGTCCGCACTGCTTGGATTGTTATCGAGCAGAAGCTGTCATCAGCATGGATGCATGTCCTCTGGAATGACGGTTGAAGCATAAAGTGACATATACATCTTTAGCGCATCTGACATGTGAATATCTTGCGACGCTGGCTACAAGTGTCATCAGGATGCCTGTTCTCACTTTCAGGTGACATTGTAAACAAGAAACTGGCAGCATTTTCTCCTGCAAATGTAAACAAACTTGTTTGTCTGAGCGACTGGCTGAACAAGAAGTAGAACTGAGTAGACTTGCAGGCTCTAAAATTTTACATTGTTTTAGTTTTGAATGCAGTTTTTTTGGACATAATTCTACATTTGTAAGTTCAGCTTTGCTGACAAAGATATTGTGCATGCACTACAGTACTTGTATTAGGTGAACTGAAAAATACTATTTCTTTTGCTTTTTCACAGTGCAAATGCTTGTAATATAAAATAAATATAAAGTGATCATTGTACACTTCGTGTTCTGTGTTGTAACTGACATCAATATATTTGAAAATGTAGAAAACATCCAAAAATATTTATATAAATGGTATTCTATTATTGTTTAACAGTGCGATTAATCACGATTAATTTTTTTAATTGCTTGACAGCCCGATATAAAAAGTTGAACCTTATTTCTTGTCTGAATTTCTCTAACTATATTTCTCAACCACTGCCGCTCATTATGGCTATTTCTGTTAGATTGAAGAGCTTTCTACTCTCAGAAATCTCTGCCTCATGCAGTTACTTGTAGGCCATGATCAAGTAACCTAGTAACCTCTTGGATAAATTAAATAGATTAAGCTTCTGTTTTCCAGACCGTTTTCTTGTTACTTTTTTTTCTGAACTCTTTCCAATTTTCAATATCATTGAAAAGTGGACACCAGAACTGGACGCAGTATTACAGTAATGGTCTCACTATTCTCACATATGTGTACAGGCAGCTGGTAACTGTCTCTAGTCAGTCAGTGTATCCATGGATGTGATATAAAGAGAAAAGTCAATGATAAGCATTTTTAAAAAGTTTTTAATGATATATTAATTTAAAAAAAAATGTCAGGAAGGCAAAAACCTAAAGTGGTACTTCAAAATCCTTTCTCATGAGGGAAAATATATGGCTTGGGGAAAATTAATTCCTGATCCTTACCCTATGGCAGTTGGCAAACAATCAAAGTTCATGGCAAAATGCCAGTTGCAAGGAAGCAAACGTATTATCGCAAATTAATTTATATGTGTTTATATAAGTGGACAAGTCATGGAATTATATAACAGGGCAGATGGATTAAATTAGCATGACTCCACTGAAGTCAATGGAGCAAAGCTTATTTATACCAGCTGAGGACCTGGCCCAAAATTTCAAAAGCTTCCTATTGGCCAACCATTGACTGTGTTCTCTTATGATCTGACATTATAGGATAGGGCTACACTAGAAGCACTACATTGGTGTGGATGCACTAATGCAGTTGCGCCGCTATAGCGCATCTGGTAAAGAAACTCTGTACTGATGGGAGAGCGCTCTCCCGTCTGCATCATTACTCCATCTCTGCTAGAGATAGAAGCTATGTCGGCAGGAAACACTCTCCCACCGCGGTGTGGACAGTGTTCAGATCGCTGTAACTTGCATCACTCAGGGAGAGGTGTCTTTTCACACTCCTGAGTGGCATAAGTTAGACCAGCCCATAAGGTGCCTAAGAGCACAGTGTGGGCAAATAGTGCTATCTGTGTATTTGTACTCCCACTCATTTCCGTACCTCTGTACTAGTCATCTCACACACTGAGATGATCTTGTATGGAGCACTGAAATGTCATTGTGCTCACACTCTCTGCTAGATAGTTTTAGTTGGGTTTTTTTTTGTTTGTTTGTTTTTGTTTTTCTTTAGGAGGGTCAGGTAAAAATCCTTTTTTGGCTAGTAGGTGTTGTTCTCATCACTGTAGTACCAGACATCTATTGCAATGTAATATGTTGATGAAATTGTAGTGAATTGTGGTAGGTAGTGGCTTAGGTCAAGTGAATAACTTCAAGTGTTAAGATATTTTGAGAAACAAGTTAGTTATGTGAATGGCTCTGTCACATAACAAAAATATATAGAAGAAGAAACACAATAGGACTTGTTATAAGGTCATTTCATTATTCCTTCACACTTAGTGTACTAGTTGCTGAATTCAGTGCAATGCAGAAGATGACAGAAGTGTGTATGGGAAGTGTTGGGATATGTAAGAATAGTCTTTGCTGACTGTTACCCTGGTCTGAAAATGGCTTTTATTTCTGTGGAAAGCTTTCAGAAAAATGAAAGGAAAAAAAAAGGTTTTCATCAAAATTGACTTTTAAAAAAAAACATTAAAACTAAAAATTTTCTTTTAAAATGAAACATTTTTGGTGTTTGGGTTTTCAAGTTTTTTATTAAAAGTTGAAATTTTTAATGATAACGCTGCATATTTTTGCCAAAAAAAATTATTTTGACAAAAGCCCGATTTTCTATTGAAAAATAGTTTTGAAAGAAAATTTTCAAACAGCCTTAGTGGTCTGAATATTGCAGGCAGTTCTGCAGGACAGTGAAATGAGAGAAAATAATTCATTAGCCCAATCTACACTTAAAACCTCTGTTGAGCTAGCTATTCTGCTCAGGTGACAAATTCACAACCCTGAGAGACATAGTTTCTCTGACCTAAGCCCAGTGTAAACACGAGTAGGTCAATGGAAATTAGGTCAATGGAAGATTCTTGCTACCACCTCTCAAGGGGGTGAATTTACTTCAGAGACGGAAAACCCCCTTCTATCGCTGGAGCATGTGTCTACACAACAGTGGCATAGCTGCAGAACTGTAGCAGCACTTGTAGTGTAGACATACCCTGAGTTCTGCTGAACTCCAAACTAGCTGTGGATTTGACAGAAGTTGCTGACAGTTTCAGAGAATTGTGTAACATACTAGAAGATTGCAAATATATGAATATCTGTAATATATCAGAAGACGGGGGTGAGGTGACTGGCAACAGATAGGATACTGAGGGGAGTTTGTAACAGTAACTCAGCAGTTTTCTCTGGAGTTGTTGTGAAAAGATGTTTTTGTGGATAAAGAGACTTAAATGTGGTATGGAAGCTTAGCAAAGGCAGCTATACTCCTTCACACATTTGTGATTGGCATTGCGTTGAGTGGGCAGGGTCTAAAACTAGAAGTCCTGTTGAAGTTCTAGCGCTGGACAGATCAACTTCAGAGCGTTCCTGCATTGAAAATGCTTTTGCCAATGTCCGCAATGACTGTATCTAAATGGAAGCCTTGGGATTTTGGTATTGATGAAGCATATGCAATAAAGAGTGAAGACTGAATTTGAATAAGCAGGTGAAAATTGACCAAAATGTGAGTGACAGACTGAGGAATGTCTATCTTATCAAATTGCACAACAATGTCCTCGATAAATCTAATTGCAAACAACCTGTCTGAATTGGTATAAGTAGCCCATGGCTCCACTTACTAATTCTAATTTAACGTCAAGATTTCTGCTTTAGTATCACTCTACTTTTCAGGCACATTTTGACTGTGGTTTCTAAACCTGCCACACTGGAAGCCTATCTGTCAATGTTGACTTAACTTTTTATTGGCTTCCTCTGATAACTTGGGAATGACGGTGAATCCATAAGACATGGTATGGTGTCAGCCACATAAGATTATTATGATATCTGAGACTAGTAATTTATACCAACATATCCATCTTCATTGTTACCTTGTCCCCACCCCCATTTGGCTGCTTATCCACCTTTTGACTCTCATCTGACTCCTGGATTGTGAATTCTTGTGGGCAGGAACTTTATTACTCATTTGATGGCCCTAATGCCTGATCGATACCTCTGTGTTACAGCACTACTGCAGCATAAGTAACAACCACCTAAAGCAGGCAGTGGAATACAGCCTTGCCCTTATCGTTCTAAACTTCTAGATTTTTTTTCCCCTATAGCCTTGTTAAAGGTGGAATATACAATTAATCTAATTCCTCTCTTTTTCTCCAGTCACATTTCTAATGTATCTGTCACCACAGTATCTAGTTGCTCATAATCAGTGGTCTGTCATTGCTAAATAAGTGTGCTTTCCTCAAGGTATAATTAGCCACTAAGAATTTGTTTTGTTTTAAATGCTTCTGTCCTGGGTTTCATTGGTTGATTGTATTGTCAGTCAGTAGTAGCACATTGGGACTGGAGTAGTTTGTGTAACTTAGAGAAGACTCCATTGTGATTTTATCGTTGAATGAGGTATGTTGTTAAAACAACTGTTTGTATATTTTAATTTCTCTCTGGATATTCCAGACTCTGCTTTTCTCCCTCCACCTTGTCCAGTGTCATATCTGCCTACGTCATGTAAACCATATCTAATCCAGACTGTAAAATCCAAAGAGCAGCGGCCATCTCTCTATTCCTTACAATGATGTATTGAGTAATAACCTTACTTGGAAAAGATGATACACATGTGGCTGTTAGGGGGTAAATGTTGTGTTTCCATAAACACAACTGGGGGTGGGTTACCTGCCAAGAGTTGAGTTCAGGACACACAGCTGTTAATATCTTTAACTAGAACTGTTTGAAATTTTTCCCACTGAAAAGAAGGTTTCATCTAAAATGAAATTTTTCATGGGAAAATGCCTTCTTGCTGAAAATTTTCTATTTTTTAACAGACTTTTGAAGCAAAACAAAGTGTTTTTTTTTGTTTTGAATAGACTTTTCAGTTTGATTTGGTTTTTACAAGCTATTTTTTTTAAGTTTTCCAAAATAAAATGAAAACTTCAAATCAAATTTTAAAAATTTGTTACATTTTGCAATTTTCTGCAAATAATTTTTATTGTTCAATTTTTTTTTAAAAGGGAAGTTTCAACCAGCTCTACTAACAGCTAAAAACACACAAACTTGCATTTAATCTAGTTGTTAGCATCCTGAGTTAGCAAACGGCAGTACAGTTGAATTATGAAAGCAGGTCTGAATGCTTGTGCCTCTATTTAATGTTGGCTCAAAAAAATAGGCTAGTAGGAAGGGTTAGCGCTCAGCTTTGTGCCTGCAGTTTGCACCATGTTACGTACAGTACATCTACACTGCAGCAGGGAGCATGCTTCCCAACTCGGATAGACAGACATATGCTAACGCTGTTCAAACTAGTGTATTAAAAATAGCAGTGTAGCTGGGGGTAACAGAAGGATTGGCTCAGGCTAGCCGTCCAAGTACGTAGGGAGCCATGGGAGGTTGTAGTCAGGTGGCTAGCCCGAGCTGCCACTTGTGCTACCCCAACTACACTTATTTTTAGCATGCTAGCTTAAGTAGAGCTGGTGCGTCTGGCTACCCAAGCTGGGAAGTTAGTGCCAACTGCATTGCAGAGATACTCTAAAGGGAGTTCAAGCTAAAAATATACATCACAAGGCATTTGCTTCTTGAATTAGTGTCCCAAGTATATAAATTAATGTAAATGAGCGTCAATTGTATGTAGCAAGTGCTGTACATGCAATTTAATGCTATCTAGTTAAAATTGTGAAGTGAGGTTTCTAGGAATGTCTTTTTATCTTGCTGCTTTCCATTAAAAAAACATTAAATGGACTGAAAGCCAAGATGAGAATGCAAAAGATGGAACGAGGACCTACTGGAGATGAAGGCTGAGCAATTTGGAGTGGCTTGGTATTTGAAGGGAAGCAAATCAGACCCACCTGGAAGAGAATGAGTCAAAAAAGAAAGAGCCAGTGTCATAAGAAGATGAACAAAAAGGATGCCAAGACCTACATGAGATTCATAGATTCCTGTAAAGGAGGTTCCTGCCACTTTGGGAGATGAGAAAAGAGAGAAGGGTTAGTTTGAGTTCAAGGTAGGGTATGGGAGACAGATGTAGTCAGTTCTTTTTTGTTTCTGAACTAGTTCACCCAGTGGGAGCTTTCTGGAGATCTGCAAAAGGAAAGCCACTTTGATTACTGGTGACATATGTGGGTGAATCACTTGTCCCACTCCTTCACAATGCTCTAGGGCAAACATTCTTTCTACATTCCACTTCTGTAACACACTATTTCATTAGGCAAAAGTGACCTATTCTGTCACCTTAGAGAATAAGCAATTAACTTGCGGTGCCTAATTAAGATATTAATGGGTTCTATTTTTAATTCTATGATATTTTCAGCAAAAACAAACTCTTGTTCCAGTGAGCATGAAGCCTACCTAGAAAGCTATTTTTGAGGCCTTTATTTTTTTAGGTTTGTATTTGACTTTCCATTAGGAAAAATGTTAGAAATATACAGGCCTGATTCTACACTCCCTTACACTCGCTCTACAACTGTGTAATTCTGTCAGCTTTCACAGGGTCCTGCCTGCGTACAACCAGTGTAACAGAGTGGATGATCAGGTCTTTACCACTTCAAAAGAAAGGTTAGTTTAGGTCAGACCCATTCCTGAACTGATCCCATTAACTTCAGTGAAGCTAAAACAGGGCTGGGTTTGGCCCAATGTTATTAAAATATTCTGACCTCTGGTTCTGTCCCTTTTGCTTGGCTCCCACTTCAGCCAGGGGACAATGAGGTGCCATGACAGGCCAGCTGAGGATTCCCCTGAGATAAGGTAAAACCCAGGAAGGCATAGACACAGCTAAGCGTGCTTTCTCCCACTCTCTTTCCCCACCATATCCCAATTATAGAGGTATTTGTGGGCAAGTCAAGGATCAAGGCAGAGGTCAGGAGGGGATTGAAATAGGGTGCACTATAGTCTGATGATCCCCGGCCAGTGGAAAAGTCACCGAGGCTGCTCTAAGTTCTGCTCAGGCTAGTTTAGTTTCCAGTTGGATCAAGACTCAGGAGCTAAAAGCCACCTTGGCTATGTGCACCACCACCTCAGGTCACATGCAAAGCCTAAATCAGACAAATCTGGTGATATGGCCCAAGATGTGATACAAAGATTAAAGCAACACTACTGAAAGACTGTGGTCCATTACGAGCTTCTTTGATTACAAATTTTCATTGCAGGTTCTAAGGTCAGGATTTCTTGTGTGCTTCTTGTTCTGATCTTTCCTAAAGTGAAGTATTTCATGGTCTCTTAGGATCCAACAAGTGCAAGAAAAGAAAAACTGTGCCTTCTTTTAAAATATCTGGCCACTACAAGAACCATTTTTAATTGTTTTTAAAATAAAATAAGAACAATGCAGGAATCCAGATATCCCAAGCCAGGTGCAAAAGTCAGCTTCTAAAGTAATTAGTTTCAGGTTCAGATTGGTGGCAGAATTTTAAATTGCAAAGCAGAAGACTCTGGCATGGGACATATCTACAGTCTTGATGTCTGGTCCACTGTAATTCTGTGGTGAATTGGGAGCAGTCCTTTTCGGCTGAGATTTTCCTGGTGCCACTTAGATTTGAGTGCAGGTTAACACACCTATGATGTAACATTTATTACACTAGATTCACTTTATGTTGCTATTTTGAATAAGAGAGCTTGAGTTGGTTCCTCTGGAAGGCTACTCTTCTCCATATCACTTCCCAAAAGGAAGCATATATCCCATCAGAGATCTTTGAAAGGGAGGGACCCTGTGTTGCCTCTTCTAGAATACCATCTTCCAAAAACTGCATCAGTTGTTTTTTTTTAAATACAGGGCTGCATTTACAAGAACTACAAATCTATTCAGTTTATCTTTGGGGGTTTTGGCTCTGAACTAGTGAGCAGAACCAACATAATTTTAAAGCTTGTTTGCTCTGGGAGTTAACTTTTTCTTTCAACTGATAAAAATCTCTTTTTTCGAGCTCCAGTGAGAACAGAGATTTCAGAAAGTTGTAAGGCCAGCCAAGTGTGTTGAAGTAGGCCCTGGCTCCAACTAGCTTGCTGGCATTTTCTGACTATATTGGAATCAATTATATTAAAATAGAATCCTGAGGGCATTGGAAGCTACCACATGTTTCTTTGGGGAGGAGCATTTGGCAACTTTGAATTCTCAGGCAGGATTTATAAAAGCTACAATAAACCAAGGGGAAGCTCATTAAGGACGTGGTGAAATTTTCCTTGTAACCCTTTCCTCAATCTCATAGTAGTTCTGAATATCATCAGTAAACTATTTTTTATATCTGGGGCAGGGAGGAAGTAGGCAGAGGAATCTAGATATGTGGGCCTAGTTTTTCAGACATCTTAAGCATGCAAATATACATACAAATTAGGTAATTACATATATCCAATTACATGTATCCAGTTAACTAATTGCATGTGCAATTATCTGATTTGCATATAGAGTTCCATTAATTGCATGTGTAAATTAAGCATAGTTTCATGAACTTTTTTTCACGTGTGTTTATAGTCTGGAAATCTGGTGTCTGAATATGGTATTTTTCCATTTAGTGTGAGAAAGACTAGTCCAGTGGCTTGGGCTCTTGTCTAGGACATGGTAGACCTGTGTTCAGAACACTGCTTTGGCACTCTTGACTTTTGTGACCTTGGGCAAGTCATCTAGTCTCTCTGTGCCTCAGTTCTCCATTTGTACAATGGGGATAATAGCACAGTCCTACCTCACAAGGGAGTTGTAAAGATAAATACATTAAAGATTGTGAGGTGTTCGGATACGATATATTAGGGATCGTATAAATAGCTAAAATAGATAGGCCACATAACACACTTCTACATGAAGCTGGCATGCTGTTGCATCAGTATACTGTGATGCAATATCATTGCCCCGAGAGTATCATTATGTTACAAAAAAAAAGATGACAGCATGGTATCTTCAGAAACTAGCTTCAAAGCTTCACCTGCCTAAAAATAATACTATAATAAAAGTGAACAGAGAGCTGGTGGACTGTGCCAGATTTACAGCCTTTCAGCCTGAAATCCTGCTTATCCATATGAAAGTCCCAGGCAGCAGGCTTGCAGGCTGTTTTTACACTGAGCCTTCATCCCCACTCAATTTGTTGTCCCTGCTGCTGAAAGTGAAACAATGATTAGGAAGCTCGAAGATGTGGTCTTGTCCACTACGAACCGGACTTGGCCCATGTGCCTTCCAGCAGGGGGCAACAACTTTCGGTTTCTATTAACCTGAGCTGCTTTCAGATGAATGACTGATGTGGAAAAGTCTCCATTATTGTTTCCTCGACCTTTACAAATCTCTTTTTAAAAAATGGACAAAATTTTCAAAAATGAATGCTTAAAGTTAGGCTCCTAAATCCCTATTTAAGCATTTATATGAATGACCTGAGTGTCAGAAAGCCGGAGCACATGGAGCTCCCATAGTTTCACTGGTGATGCTTGCCACCTCTGATAATGAGGCCACATTTTATTGTCCTTAAATACAGATGCAGGAGCTTAGTTTTAAGCACCCAGATTTGAAAAATTTGGCCTACTGGCTTAGAAAAATGGATTTAAAAAATCACTCTTGAAGCTGAAATCTAGTGGTTCATCTCTTAGCTAGAGCTTGTAACTAGTGTTTGTGAATCACTGACCCTCTCCCAAACTCACAAGGGACCACTTTTCTCTTTGAAAGAAGAGCATTATTAGGAATCAAAGACATTTCATATATAAAATAATTCCCCAAATTAGGGTTTGTCAGATATAGGTTTGCATCCCCCTCCCCCGCTTAGATTGTTTATATCTTGCAACTGGATCTAAACTAAAATTGATTCACCTTTCTCCTCCTTCAATCACACACTTCTCCGTTCTTTACCCCTCTTTTCTACAATAGCTCTGCATCATCATCTGAGCTGCACCCCCTTAAGGCAGCAGTATTATCCCAAGCACATCCAGTAAAGGCTTCATTAAATTGCTGCTACTTTTTTGGTGCCTGCCGTACACTCGGGGGCTTTGGCAGTGAAAGAAAGCTAGTCTTGCAGCTTATCAAGAGGGGAATGTGAATGGAAGTAGAGAGAGCCAGCAAACAGTTAACGGTTTAATACTTTACAAAAAAGTCAAGACAGACTTGTGATTCTTGATGTTAATGAAGGTGTCACACATTGTCTAGAGAAAGTTGTGCCTGGCAATCTTCCTTTTTTCGGATGCCTACACCACTGACATTTCATCTCGCATTCAAAGAGCACTACCTTAATGAAATGCATAATTAACATATTCTAATTGTGCTGAGCGCTGTGATGATTTTGACAGAACTCACTTTCCATGTCTAATTTGATGCTAATTTAATCTGTTCCTCTCCCGCTGACATGACCTTTCTTGATTGAGTTTCACTGAGGAAATTTTTTGATGGATTGATTTATCAGCTTTGCGGAGACAACAAAGGCTCAGGGTGTATGACAGAAAATGGGACAGGAATGGCCCTCAAAGCCTGTATGCTCTGAACTTTCTGGCTGTAATGTCCTCTTTCCAGAGACTGCTTGTCTGATCTACGGATGGAATTCAAGAAATGTGACATCTGTGTGCGGGTTTGATCTCTGCGACAAATACAGTAAATATCTTACTGTGCTTGTGAATCCCTTGAAAGGAAAACTTCTTCAGCTCTCTCTGTTATTCAGTAGGAAACATCATAGGCCACTGACTAACAAAACAATGCGATCAAGTGCAGACACGCGGTAAGCTTCCTCTCTATGGTTTGTACTCATTTTGCTGGACGTGCTTTAATTAATCTAGTCATATTGGTGATCTAAGGTGCAGTGAAGTAGGATAGTCCTAGCGTAAGTGTAAAATGTACTATGGAATGTACATATAATTAAGTTACTAGGTGTCTTCTTCAAACTTCAAGTAATTTTTGCTAGATGTATATGTAATGTATGTGTAATATAAAGTAGATTTGTGTAGGTAATATACGTGTATACACATTATATATATGTGTGTACAACACACACAAAGTATTGGCGGATGTGTTTTTTCCTCATGTTGTGCAACTTATCCATTGATGTACAGAATACCTGGGGTGGACAGGGGGCCAGGGGTGGGGGGAGTTGTGAATCTTATATGGCATTACTAGTTGGTTTGTCAAATCTGCTATCCTGCACCAGGTGGCCAAATATCAATTAAATTATAGGATAGTAACCCTTTCTTACTTTGAATTATATCTCTAGCCAATTGTGTAGGTCTTTACATGGAAAGAAGACAATTACTTCCTGACCCTTGCAGCAATCAGTTTCATACCCTGAAGCATGAGATTTGATAATCCTCATCTTAACATGAATAACTACAGATGTTATTGGTCATAAAAATTATCCAGCCTCTTTCTGTGCATGCTGACTGTATGTTTTCACATCCTTGCAAAAGCAGAGAAGTCATCTCTCCCTGTAACAAATTTCCTTAAACAAGGTTTAATTGGCAACATTAATGAATATTATAAATCCCAAGCACACAAATTCTTAATTTTTAGCTTTAGTGCCTCATCTAGCTGTTGATATTTTTTTAAAGGAGTACATATTAACTTCCTTTAGAGGTTGCTGGGATGGTCTCTTTCAAAAAGGGGCATATTAATTAAAGTCTGGGTTGGTTTGTTATAAATGACTGAGCTATATCAAGCTAGTAATGAGTCCAAGACAATGACTTAAACAATTAGGCAGGGGAGTGCCAGCAGCCTTTTACCAGAGTGCAGAGTGGGTCTGGGATTTTTATAGTTAGGGTAAAAGGGCTGCATATGCCATTCAAGCTGACCTTGTATGTGGTAGCATAACGCCACAGAGCCTTTTTTGGCAGCAGCCTATGATGTGACCTGTATTCCTGTGGAAGGAAGGTTCAAGTTTAATGGCTACTGATTGAAAATGCAAGGGAAATTTTGAAAAGTTGTAGTGAGGAAGGTAAGATAACTGCCCTGGCTGGGTCAGTATTGGGTGCCACAGTCTTGGACACAGCCTACAAGCATGAAGAATCCTGGAACTACAGAACCAGTGAAGTTCCATTGCAAAGTGTGGTGGGAATATGGACGTGTGGGACAGGATTTGAAGAGCCTCTGTGTGCTGCTAGGAGGTTTTGTAGAGGGGCCATCTGAGGAAGGGACAGAGTTGGTTGAACCGCAACTATGAAAATCTATCAACTCTTTGCCTTTTGGAAGAGGATTGCACAGGTCCCAAAGGCTGGCTGTACATCTGTCTCAACGCTCAGAGGGGAAGAATTCTTTCCCCACCACTCCCAGACTGGGCCTCCCTATTGCATATATGACTCCTGCTCTGTGGTGGAAACAGAAGAAATGGTAGAATCTACCTAGAGCTGAGGGAAATTTTTTGGACAAAACTTTTTTGTGTCAAAAAAATGCAGATTTGGGTCAACTGAAAAATTTCATGAATTTGGTTGAATTCACTGAATTGTTTCAATTTGTTGGAAAATGGGGGGGACATCCAAAAAAATCAAAAAGTGTTGCCTGACATTTTCTAAATGAGACATTTTGAATTTTCAATTAAAGGTTTTCATTTTGAATTTTACTTCTATTTTTCTAAAATTATTTACAAAATAATCATATTCATCAGATTAGATGAAACATTCCATTTGATTGGATACAATCCTTTTTTAATTGAATTTTTTTTTTAAATCAATTTCTCAGTTTGGCCACCAAGCTGAAAAACCGGTTATTCTCACAGCTCTAAATGTATCTTACATTTTAAACTAGCACACTGAAGGCCAAATTCTGCTCTGACTTAAGTGATGCAGCTCCATTAAGTTTAGTGGACTTGTACTCCCGTTCATTAGGTCTGAATTTGATTCACTAGGTCTACTCTGCAGCTGGGATAGTGCCTTCTGGCCTGGGCAGAGAGAGGTATGCTACTTCAGCTTGAGCTAGTGTGCTAAAAATAGCAGCATGGACATTGTGGCACAGGTGATGGCACAAGCTAGTCCCCTCAAATACAAGCCGGCCTGCCCCCCGGGTCCATACTGGTGGCTAGCTTGAGTATCCACCCATCCTGCAAAATCAACTCCATTTTTACTACTTTTAGCGCACCAGCTCCAGCCAAGCCAGCCTGTTTTTCTACCCAAGCTCAGAGGTAAGCTTCCAGCTGCAGTATAGACTTATCCTTGGAGTGATGTTTTTAAAAAGGGAATGGCAGAACTCCCCTTGCAATAGATTTTTCTCCTACCAGGACCTCAACTCTTGCTTGCCGGAGAATAGTCAGTGCTAATTAACTCCCTCAGCCCTGGGAGAGAGGGAGGAGAAACTGACAAGTCTGGCACCTGAATATGTATTATGGCTATGTCTACTGGATGACTGCTTACCAAAGTGTGTTAGCCACCTCATAACTGTGAAACTATGAGTCACTCAACCTTATTTACTCTAGATACTGTGAGGCAACCTGATCTGTTACTGTAATTCCGTCTCAGTCTGTATCCATGAGCTCAAAAGAACAGAAATCCAAAGTCATAAAAATACAAATGTATAGTAGGGTGAAACTAACAACTTTATTAGGGAAAAAAGATATTGCATGGCTTTAAAGCAGATCAAAGGCAACTAAACCTAATAAAGATGCAATAATTGGTGACTTCAACTGCTCCGCATAAACTGATTATATGTCAGATCAAAACAAGGTTTAAAGAATCAATTTCTTGACAATTTAAACAGTAACTTCTTGGAACAGCTCATTCTAGACCCCACAACACTTCAGTTGGATCTGTTGTGTGCTCTCTTCTTTTGAAAATCAGGCCGGTGCCAATGTCCATATTTAGAAGTCTAACTTTATGACCTCATTTTGTGTTAAATCTGGTCAGTAGACAATTAAAGGCTAATAATTATTTGTATTGTTCTTAGATTGTTTGGAATGCACTCTTTCTTCACAGGGAAGGGATGTTCTGTCTGTTCATTTGTATATATATGCCATCAACAATATATGCCAAACAACCACGCCATCCAAGAAGAATCATAGCTGGTATTTTCATTTGTGGCTACCTGGAATAGCTGTGGCTATTTTCCTGATGAAACCCAATTGGAAGTATGGAGAGTGGAATTGAGCTTGCAGTCAAGCCTGTTCATCAAATGCTCTTTTTTCATTAGACCAGTTCACTTCAATAAAATCCTGGGCACTTTTGATAAGACAGCATTCAAGGAACAAAGCTGTTAAGAAATGACTTGCTCATAAGTTCCAGCAATAATTTTTGGCCTTAGTATATTACTTGGTGTTTTTCATTGTCAGTGGAAAATGAAAATGTAGCATTTCAATTGTAACCCATGAGAAATGTAGCAGTGCACACTGTTCTTTGCAGTTGATCTACAAATTGCACCAGAATACTTCTGTGAACTTTCGATCTGCCAGTACTCATGGTTGGGGGGACGGACATGGAAACAACAACGTTCCAAGCAAATGCCCATTAATTTGAATGAATGAATATTCAAGAAGGAGGGTTTTCTTATCAAGGTTTATACAGAGTGAAAATTAGTAAAAGCGTATTTGGTATAAACAAAACTTGAAAATAACAAACTAGGAGAAATTTTGGGATCAGAGTATTTTGCAAAATGGACACATTTTACCCTAAAATGGTTGAGAATAGAGGACAAGTGAAGGCATTTGGAAAGTTAAAAGGGATGGGGGAAACTGGTCTATTGACTTAAGGAGACGTAGTGGGCCACTCCATTACATGTGTGTTGATGTACACCTCTACCTCAATATAACGCTGTCCTTGGGAGCCAAAAAATCTTACCACGTTATAGGTGAAACCGCATTATATCAAACTTGCTTTGATCCACCGGAGTGTGCAGCTGCCCCCCGCCCCCCTCCCCCCCCGGAGCACTGATTTATAGCATTATATCCAAATTCATGTTATATCAGGTTGCATTATATCAAGGTAGAGGTGTATCTATGCCTCGGTTGTTTAGATTTCTTTACAACATAACTATGGAGTCTTTTAAACAAAATGGGGTATAGGATGTGTGTGAAAAGTGCTCTGGTGTAAACATGTAGCTTGGCCCATGAGAGATATGGTTTGGAGGGGGCACACTGATATTTCTAGGTACAATATTGTCTAACGTAGAAGCAGAAATGTGTGTCTTTTTTCATGGTGGCAGTGCTAGTAGTTGCGCTGGCAATAAACTGAATGAAGAAGTTGGAAATCATCATGGTAGAGTGGATTTGCAGTGAGATAGAATGAGAAAGACCATAAAATCTAGAGAGAGAGAGAGAAAAAACACATTTAAAATCCCTAGCAGGAAATAGGTGTCATGGAGGCATCAGTAGTAACTCTATAATTAAGAGTGCATTGAGATATTCACATACACAGAGGTGAAAGTGTACACTGAGCCCTCGTCGAGAGTGATAGAATACCTACCATCCCTCAGGGATAAGATTCAGGAGCAACATCTGTGACAATAAACCTATATACAGTACCACTCCCTTCCATGCCTTGACTGAGTCCACCGTGTGCACATGGCATTTCATGGTATTCTTTGAAAATATGTAGTGAGGTTTTATGAATCTCAGTTAAAACAGAAACAATTATTTGAGCCTTAATGACTGATACAGACTGATTTTATGGTTTTGAACTCTATTTCCAGGTAAGATGGGTAATTTTAAAGATTGAACTGAGTTCCCATAGGATGATAGGATCATCAGCTATTAAAGGAGTTTTTTATTTTTGTTTTTTCTTCCAAAGTTTGACCAAAATTTGGGAAGGAGAGACTAATTTTTTTCATTCATAAAAATGCTCACACAATCTAAGGCTGTCTGATTTGTCTAACAGATAAGGAGGATTTTTCTAAACTGTGAGATATTGGATACTTTAAGTTTAGACATTTTAGGATCTCTCTTTTATTTTGGAATATTTCAGAGTATGAAGTTATACCTCTGTATTTATGTCAAAAAGAGAATGCTGTTGGAAATGTAGGATTTTATGATGTATGCAACTGAAATAAAGTAAACTCCATGACCTCATATTAGATTCCACTCTCAATCATAGAGTTAGTAAATATAAATAAAACATCTGACACTGAAGTCTGTAATGTGAGTCGTTTTTCCAAGGAAATATTATTGAGGTGCTGAACAACATTTGATCACTTTCAACCCCCTCAACTGATGCTGTATTATTCACGTCTATTTCATTATGCAGCAGATGGTGAATTCTGTCATGGATTTTTTTTTCTGCAGATTCACAAAACTTCAATGGGCTCTAATCTGACCCCAAAAAGGAGTTGAAAAAAAATACTTGTTAAGTTTTTATCTTCAGTAATAATCCATTCACAGAGGATAACTGCCAAACCCCATAGAAAACAAAAAAGGCACATTTGCCTTATTTTATGAAGACTGTTTGTCTAAAATGACTGAACTGAAGAGAGTGGCCTTCAGTTGAAATGAAAGATGGTCCTGTTGCTATACAAAGCTATATTTGCTGTAACAAAGCACAAAAGGAAAAGCTGACAAACCAATAGCCAGAAGTGTAGGATGCTGGTATTCATCTTCACAAATATCTGCATATTTGTGGAGGTTTTTAAATGGAAATGTTTCATTTAGAGTATGCAAATTACAAATTTAAGATAATCATCATATCAAGTTCTGAACATTTCTGGCAATATTTGTACTAGGATTTCTATAACTGCTTTTGGTCACTTAACAAATATCACATAACCATTTTTATATTTTTAAGGCTGAGATTTTTTCAAAGCCACCTAAAGGATTTGAGAGCCTAATTCCCATTAAAATTAAAGGATATTGGCTTCTAAATCCTTTAGGTGGCTTTTAAAATCTCATTTTAGATTGTGAGTAGAGTTATTCTATGAATGGTGCTGCCACAAATTATTAGGTCAATTTATATGTAGTAACAATTAAAATAATTTGAATAATAAATAATCATATACTTGTATGATATCTTTCCCATAAAAGGATTTTAAAGTGCTTTATAAATATAGACTCTGGTCCTGTGAACACTTGTGCATATGATTTACTTTAAACATGTGAGGAGTCCCACTGACTGAGGCCTTCATCCTGAAACAGACTCAATGAGGTTTCACATAGTTGCAGGATCAGCCCTTACTTAATGTAGTCAACTCTGAGGTGAAACACAGCAACTGTTTAATGGTGCAGAGTAATACTTTTGTATAGTTTAGGGCAGGGTTACAGAATAATCATTTATTTAAGGATTTGGGGATTTGGCCTATTTATTTTTAATTATTATGTCAATTGTTATTATTATTTATTATTCTGTCCTGTACTTCCTCTGCTTTTTGCATATATCTCTTTTCCCACTCTGTATCTGTCTTGTCTCTTTAAACTGTAAACTCTGTGCTACTCTGCATTTGTACAATGCCTAGCACAATGGGACAGCTAGAATGTTCACAAATGTTCAACCTTAGGTTCTGTTCCCGTAAAAGCATATGCACATGCCTACTGACTTAAATGGAACTACTCACAGAAATAAAGCTAAGCAGTTGTCTAAGTCTTTGCAAGATTGTGCCTGCGTTCTGAATTTACCTACTTGTGTTCAGGGCCATGCTAACTGATATTACAGTAATATAATAATTTTATAGTAAAGTAGTGCCAATGGGTCAGCTCCTCAGCTGGTGTAAATCAGTGTAGTACTATTGACTTCAATAGAGCAACTCCAGTGTACATTAGCTGAGCATCTCCCCCATTATATTTTTTGGTAGGACAGGTCATTTAGACACTGATATCATTTAGGTTTTGTCAAGATGTTTTAAGACTCTGCCTCTGAGTAAGGCAAGCACGAAAGAATCAACATGAGTCTAACTAAACAACAAATTCGGCCCCATGCCTGCTTCTTGCCAAGAATAGTGCCCAGAATCTGAGTACTGCCGTGTTTACTGGCCCTTTCATAACATTGTCAGTGTCAGAGAGTTGGTAAATAGAGAACTCATCCAGGAGGCTGTCAGATTCTTCTGCACTGCTGCACACCCCAAGTTGATATGCTAACTCCTCTGCCATTTTGCCAGTAAGTCTGAGTTTAGAGGCTGGGTCAAGAAGGAATTATACATTTCCAGTAGGCTTTCCTTCAGGGAAAATTATTTTATTTTAGCATTTTTCCCCAGTACTGGCATGAAAAGGGCAGATACTTATTTCTTTTCATAAAGAACCCTCAGGGTTCCTTTATATGATACTCCCACTAGTTATTTCCCTATAATGCCTTAGTATTTCTGACATCATACATGCTAACCAGCTTGCAATCATTCCCCAGCACTGCCAGTATTATTATTACTATTTGTATTACAGCAGATTTCTAGAGGCCCCAATTGAGATTTTGATCTCATTATAATAGGAACTGGGAAAACACATAGGGAAAGACAGTCCCTGCCCCAAGGAGCTTGGATTCTAAATAGACAAGGCAGACAACAGGGAAACAAAGAGGCACCAATAGGTAAAGCAATTTGCTCAAGGAGTCAGTGGCAGAATGAAGAATAAAAACAATATTTCTTGGGTCGTAAGCAAGTGCTCTGGGAGAGCTGGTGCTCCTTGTTTTGAAGATTACTGCATAACCTCAACTGAAATTTAATTTAAAAAATCAGGCACACAAAATAAATCTTCCAGTCTTGGTTCCACAGATATTAGCAAATTAGATCTAAATTGCAAACAGGTTTTTTTTGTTTGTTTGTTTTTTGCTTGTTTGTTTTTTGTCTTCTATGTTCGTAGGTGCTAGTGCAGAGAAAATGTAGACTTTTTGTCATCTACTAGTAACATCTTTCAGATCCTTAGTACAAGAATGTGAGAACCCATGCAAGTGTTTTTAATTATCAGCCACTCACTTGATTAGTTGACAATTTCAGTTCATAATGTTTCTTGTTAAGTATGATGATGTAGTAAAAGCAGGCTATGCCCTGTCATTGTGCTGGCAAAAACTTCCACAGACAGCGAAATGAACTGTGTGGCAAAAATAAAATAAAACTCAGGGCCTCAGCTTTTTCTAGAAGTCTGCTTGCAGATTCTCTCATTCTCCATGTCAGTGAAGTGTGTGATGTTCACCACAAGTGACTGTGGAATCTTTTATATCAATTGTGAAAAAAAGAGGGGGGGGGAAGAGGAACTTGTTTTGCAGAAACCCAGGTGAACTTAACTCTTTTGCGAAAGGGACATAAATTCTTTTTTTTCCTAATTGTCTCACTGCCATTAGCTTCATTGGTATGATTAGCCTTTGTGGAAGTGTCTTCCAGAGGGAATTCTATAGAGATGAACTACAAAGAACTGCTTTAAAACTATAAATCATAACATGCATCCAAATGATCAGTGCAACGTCCACAGGTGATTTGCAGACTAATTTACCATAAGTGCACACACAATCATGGTAACTACATGTGCAATTTTGTTATGCTATATTTGTGAATTTTTTCATGTGTGCAATGCTAAAAATTTGGACCTAAATATCCAACTTGTCAGAAAACAGGGAAACGAATTGGAACTGTGAAAATGCTTGTGGATTTTTTATTTTTTTATTTATTTTAATTGAAATTTTCCAACCAAGTCTAACAACCAGTAAGGAATACCAGTCAATTTGTCAAATATATTATCAACAGGCCTCTAATATAGAAATCTAATTTAGCTATGATCAGCACTTTTATTTCAAAATAATGCAAATGTAAATTTCTAGTCTATAATTATAAACTGTCATAACAATTACTTGGAGTGCATCATAAAATGGGTTCCTTCTTCTTACTGAGCTCCAGTTTTGGGGTTTTGGGGATGTGTGAGTCGTCATCTGTTCCACATTTCCTATAGCCAACAATGGGAACTGAGAGTGATCTATATGTAAACTGGTTTCAGAGTAGCAGCCATGTTATTTCAGCATAAGCTTTTGTGAGCTACAGCTCACTTCTTCGGATGCACAGAATGGAACACACAGACAGGAGATATTTATACATACAGAGAACATGAAAAGGTGGAAATATGCATACCAACAGGAAGAGTCTAATCAATTGAGATGAGCTATCATCAGCAGGAGAAAAAAAACTTTTGAAGTGATAATTAAGATGACCGATAGAAGGTGTGAGAAGAACTTAACATAGGGAAATAGATTCAATTAGTGTAATGACCCAACCATTCCCAGTCTCTGTTTAGGCCTGAGTTAATTGTGTCTAATTTGCATATTAATTTGAGTTCAGCAGTTTCTCTTTGGAGTCTGTTTTTGAAGTTTTTTTGTTGCAAAATTGCCCCCTACAAGTCTGTCATTTAGTGGTTAGAGAGGTTGAAGTGTTCTCCCACTGGTTTTTGAATGTTATGATTCCTGATGTCAGATTTGTGTTCATTTATTCTTTTGAGAAGAGACTGTCCGGTTTGGCCAATGTACATGGCAGAGGGGCATTGCTGGCACATGATGGCATATATCACATTGGTAGATGTGCAGGTGAATGAGCCCCTGATGGCATGGCTGATGTGATTAGGTCCTATGATGGTGTCACTTGAATAGATATGTGGACAGAGCTGACATCGGGCTTTGTTGCAAGGGTAGATTCCTGGGTTAGTGTTTATGTTGTATGGTGTGCGGCTGCTGGTGAGTATTTGCTTCGGGTTGGGAGGCTGTCTATAAGCAAGGACTGGCCTGTCTCCCAAGATCTGTGAGAGTGAGGGATCATCTTTAAGGGTAGGTTGTAGATCTTTGATGATGCGCTGGAGAGGTTTTAGTTGGGGGCTGTAGGTGATGGCTAGTGGCATTCTGTTATTTTCTTTGTTGGGCCTGTCCTGTAGTAGGTGGCTTCTGGGTACTCTTCTGGCTCTGTCAATCTGTTTTTTCACTTCAGCAGGTGGGTATTGTAGTTTCAAGAATGCTTAATAGAGATCTTGTAGGTGTTTATCTCTGTCTGAGGGATTGGAGCAAATGCGGTTGTATCTTAGAGCTTGGCTGTAGACAATGGATCGTGTGGTGTGTCCTGGATGGAAACTGGAGGCATGTAGGTAAGTATAGTGGTCAGTGGGTTTCCAGTATAGGGTGGTGTTTATGTGACCATCGCTTATTAGCACAATAGTGTCTAGGAAATGGATCGCTTGTGTGGATTGGTCTAGGCTGAGGTTGATGGTGAGATGGAAATTGTTAAAATCACAGTGGAATTCCTCGAGGGCTTCTTTTCCATGAGTCCAGATGATGAAGATGTCATCAATGTAGCGCAAGTAGAGTAGGGGCGTTAGGGAACGAGAGCGAAGGAAGCGTTGTTCTAAGTCAGCCATAAAGATGTTGGCATACTGTGGGGCCATGCGGGTACCTAACCAAACACTTAAATTTAGTTTCAATTTCATTGTAAATTTACTATAAGGATTTTTTTAACCATTAGTAACAAATTAATATATCCAGGTTCACAAACTGAGTAGCATTTGACTGGCCAAGCTAATGCATATGTTGGGCATCTGGATTTTGATCCAATATCCATTAAAGACAGGGCATGTCTTTCCATCAGCTTCAATGGGCAATGGGTTGGGGTTCCTGATGAGCATATTTTGCAGAAGCCATCAGTACTATTAAAGAGCATGAAATGAGAGCAACATACTACACTAGGATATGGTCAGAGAAACCAGAAGTAATATAGGGCTTCTTGTACCATGCAGGACAGATGAATGATGTGGCTGATATGCTCCCAGCTTCTTAGAAGGGGAGCTTCATTGCTTTCTCGTTTCACTGGATAACCTGAATAAGACCTAACAGCTGACATTATACGCATTTATTTCAATGCAAATCCATTTTAATGCATGGACCCTACCCATTCCAATCCAATACATACATCAGCTTGGTCAAACACAAAGCCACAATATGAAAATATTTCTAGGAGTAAATCTTATTTTGGTGGTAAAATCCTTCTCTGGTGTCTTTGCTTTGTTCACTTCAGACTCGTAATTCCCCTTCCTCCTACCTCATCCCCTGGCAGAAAGGTTTATTGCTCGGGTTTTAATCTTTTGTAGTATCATTCATGTAAAAAGGATGTCACTCATTTTAGTCCCAAGTTACCTACATTCCACACTTCCACTACCTATATATTTATTTCTATTGTTGAAAGTTACTTATATCATAGAGTTATTTTCACTGAAGAATTGAGTCCCACAGTTAAGTTTCCTGCATGATTAATTTTTGTGTGTCCCTCCTTTGGGGTCTTTGTGACACATCAGGTCTTTGGTAGGGTGAGAGGTATAGATTCACTTATTCAAGATCCTTCAAAGGTTTTATCAAGATCCTCCAAGGAAAAGAACATCAAAATGGCCATAGCGGGTCAGACCAATAGTCCATCTATACCAGTATCCTGTCTTCTGACAGTAACCAGTGCCAGATGCTTTAGAGGTAATGAACAGAACAGGGCAATTAACTAGTCTTCATCCCCTGTCGTCCAGTCCTAATTTCTGGCAAACAGGGCATGGGGTTGTGTCCCCGACCATCTAGTCTACTAGCCACTGATGGACATATCCTCCTCTGCAGCTATGTCACTGTAGCTCTTCAGTGTAGACAGTATCTCCATGGAATGGAGGGGTTCTCCCATTGGTATAGCTAATCCACCTCCCCGAGAGGTGGTAGCTAGGTCAACGGAAGAATTCTTCCATTGACCTAGCACCGTCTACACTACAGGAGCTAGGTCAGCATACCTATGTCTCTCAGGGATATGTATTTTTCAGACTTCTGAGAGACGTAGCTATGTAAATGTAAGTTCCCATTGCAGACCAGCCTTAATTGTTTTTGAAACAAGTTATATTTTTGGCCTTCAGAACATCCCCTGGCAATGAGTTGCACAGGTTGACTGTGCGTTGCATGGAAAGGTACTTCCTTATGTTTGTTTTAAACCTAGTGTCTATTAATTCATTGGGTGATCCTCATTCTTGTGTTATATGAAAGGGTACATAACACTTCCCTATTCACTTTCTCTTTACCATTTATGATTTTATACACGTCTATCATCGCCTCTGTTAGTCGTCTTTTTTTTCTTAGTCCCAGTCTTTTTAATCTCTCTTATAAGGAAACTGTTCCATGCCCCTAATCATTTCTGTTGCCCTTCTCTGTACTTTTTCCAATTCTAATATATCTTTTTTTAGGAAAAAAAAGGAAGAGGAAGAAGAAGAAGAAAAATGAGAAGTAGAGGCCTGGTATTTCTAAAGTAAAAACATCAATGTAAAAAAACTGAGTTAAATAAACCAGAACAAAACTCTGACAGAGAAAAGCAAAATCATATTATTTAGTTGTTTAACACTATGTAAAGCACTCTTAAAATTTTTGTGTCGTAGTCACACAAGAATCATTTTAATAAGGATAAAAAATGGTACAAGTCCATTCTAATGAAAATGACCGTCATAACAGTTGAAAATGGTGACGTTACAACCAGTACTGACTATTCCTGCTTTGGTTTGGGTTTGTCAGATTTTTTAACTAGTTGTTATTTTTTTCCTGCTGTGGCCTTACTTGTTCAAAACTCCTATTGGAATAGGGGCTAAGGGTTTTGCAGGATTTGACCCAGCTATCTATATTCTGACGTAGCCTGTTTGTTCCTTCTAAAAGGGTTTGCACATGACTAGATAAGTAATAGGGTTAAAAAAAGTAATAGGTTTTGTCTTTGAACAACATGGAACAGTAAAGTAAGTCTAATATTTTTAGCATCTAAATTGTATTCTATTTAAATTGTCTTTTTTCCTCTTCTTTGGATAATGACAGTATATTTGCATCAGATGCATAAAAATACATATTGAATAGCTTTAAAAATGGCTTTTTTTGATCTGCTTGGCTCTTTGTTTCTATCCTGCACCACTGCCATTCCCCCTGAAAAACAAACCAGTTAGCCAGGCTTCCATAAAGATGTGGTGGAGTCAAGACCATCTCTGAAATCAGTGTATAAATCTGGTCCATGGTTGGTACTGAACCTGTTACCTGGTGTTCTTTCAACCCAAAGCTCTTGGTAACTTTTACTCCATGCAAGGCGATGTCAGGAAATAAATCAGGGGAGACACGGCCGTCCGACCGATAGGTGGCTGGCACAAACAGGACAACACAAGAGTGCTTTCACTTTACTTAGTCTCAAGCACTTACACACATCCGCAACAGGTTAGTAAAACACCCCCAACCCTTATAATTACCAAAGCTGAGTGTGGCTCTTGAGTGGCACAGTGGGAGCCCGTCTGCCACTGGGGACTGCAAGATGTATCCAGAAGGAGAGTTCAGAAGAGTCCAACTACCTCAATTTTTCCCCCTTATTTATACGTTAGTAATAGAATGACATATCCCTTAAAGAAAACTTGTTAAGTAAGCAGTTTCAGTGGTCAAGCAAGAGGTTCCTTCTGACTATTGATTAGCCAGGTGTGGGTTTTTCCAGAGTTTATAGCCTTGAAGCCCCAACAGACATTCCTGGGGCACATCCTGCTCTTCTAAAATGCATGTACCAGCAACTTCAACTTTATCAGGAAGGATGTGGGGTCAAGCTGTCCTTTCTGTGGCACCCAAAACCCCCTCCCCTCCTTCCTTGGTTAAGCTAAACCTGCTGACTTGGCTGCTTTTAGCAATAAGCCACAGTAGTTTCAGGCACTTTACTGGTTTGCTGACATCTCCCCGTACAAACCCACTATATCTATTTCACAATAATTGCAAGAAGACATATTCTGCAAAGGCAGAATAATTAAATTATGGGTGATATTAGAGATTGCTAACCCCAGAGGTCCACCACAGGCTCCCAAAATGTAAGTTGTGGAACTGTCTTCAAGGTCAAACAATGGCCAGTAGCTTTCATGATGAGACTTAAGAAGAATGAGATAGTCCTTTGCATGTTTTAAAGTCCCAATCTCGAGGCCTCTCTTTGCCTAGGAGTCCCACTGAAGTCAAAAGGGAGACTAAGCTGCCAGTAGGATTTGAGGCTCTGTTTGAACTTCGTCTATAATTTATCTTGTGCCAGTGGAAAAGTCTGTATTGTGAAGTGAGTTAGCATGTTAAAATGCAGCAATACTCGGTGCTAGTAATAGACGCTGTCTTTGTGTCAGAAATTAAGTAGACAACACTGAAATTTGGGGAAATGTTGGGTGGTGTTGGCAGGTAGCATTAGAAGGAAGCTTAAATAGCTTATTCTGTTGGCTATCTTAGACCTATCCTGCACAAATTGCTCTTTAAGTGTTAATAAAACATATTATTTGATGTGCTTTAAGACACTGTGCATTGGGTACTTTATTTAGATCCGTTCAGAGATCCATTTTAATATACGGGATTGGTGTGTGTGTGAGTGAGTGTGGGATTTTACCCATCAGGGGATGCCCCACAAACAGGATAAGCTACCTATTTCTGCTCTCTGCAGAGAGAGATCTTCTTTCCCATGCAGCAGAAACTTTTGCTTTTTGACTAAAAGGACCAGGTCTCAGTTCTAATCTCAGCATGTGTGTGGCTTATTTAATAATTGCATCTGTCATCTGGAGCACATGGATTCATTATACCATCATGTTCTGATTTTGGCATGGAAGTGGTTATTTGATTGTTAGGCTAAACCTCAAGCCACCTCCTCCTCCCAACTAAGTGTGTCTTGATCTGGAGAACGAAGTGTGGCTGTAGTTACTGACAGGAATTGCCAGGCATTCAGCTGTATCTAGATAACTGTATTTCTGTCCATAATTAGACTGTCGGACTTTTTTTCCCTCTGTTTTTGGCAGTGTCAGGTTGTTATATCATGCACAAACAAATTCGGTAAGGCACCCTTCTTACCACTCAGGTATGACCAAGTTTGGCTTCTGGAATCATTCTGTAAAGCTTTTAGCATTGATTGGCATCTTACATGAACCAAAAGCAACAGAGTCTCCTTCCTCATTCCTTGAGGGAAACACGTTTACTTCAGCAAAGCCAAAGTGATCAGCTCTAGTAGGATATGTCAGTTGGGGTGGACACTGGACAGCACCACAGGATATCATTTCCAAAGTAACCCCTACACTGCTAGAAGTAATTAGGTCTAATTGAGGTATTAAGCAACCATTCAGACAAATGGTGTCTTTGTTTTAAAAAGCGCTCTCAACATAGGGAAAAGGAAACGCCCAACAACATAATTATGCAGCCAGTGTGGACTTACTTTTGGGATAAACTTAGCGTTTTCTTTCCAAGGGTTCATCTGATACTTAATACAAGTGTCTCTGATTAAATATACCCTCTTTCACTGTCAATCTCCACATTCCCATCCCCCGCACTTTTGGCATCACAGTAAGGAAATAAAAATTGCAGTAATGTAAAAAATTCAGATATATTGACATCAGTGCATGAAATGGAAAAAAACATGCTGTAGAAACCTTTGGTCTGTAGTATTACTAATCTTGAACTATTAGTCATAACAGCAGGTGATGCTGTGATGTTGCTATGTTCTAGAGCAGTGCACAACTTACAGCATATGATTGTGAAAGGCATTTTAACAGAATATGTATGCAATACAACATCATATTAATGGCATGATTCTAAAGGCTGTATCAGGATTATGACACAATGAAATGACCTTCTGAAGCTGAAACTTAGCATACAGTTTCATAATTCTGTATGGATGCTTTCCCAACTACCTCCCAGCTTCCACCCTAACATTTAGGCTTTGAGTCTGCAAGTCCTTGCATGTTGCATTGCAGGACGTGTGAGATTCGTAGGCTCTACTACGAGTCTGAGTAATGGCTATGTATGGGCACAAACCAATCAAAACATTAGGCAAAGTAACCCTTTGTACTGAGCCCCTTATGCGTCCATTCCTTTATTCTCAAGAGCAAATGGTTTTAAAGGGGTGGGGGCACTAGCAAATTGGATGTGTCTAAGACATACGTTTAAGAGTACTCATGAGAAATGTAGCTATATACCCCCTGCTACTGGGCAGGTGTAGGTTGGCACCCATGCAGGAAAGTTCTTGTTCATACAGGCTCAGGTCCGCTCCAAAGCTCAGCATCTTGATGATCCCTTTTTACCTTGCACTTACAATACCCTGTGATATGGTGGATCAGCTCTTCCTGAAGAAAGTAGGAACATTTTATTTTATTATTTTAGTATAGCGGAAAACAGGTCTGATTGGCTTCTGCTGCGTTTTTATTTCTATTTAAGTGTGTTAGCTAAAGCACAACAATAGCATTTATGGGCATTGATTCATCTATGTCTTTTTTTCCTGTTTTTTTAGGAATTTTTAATATGACTCAGTAACTAATGTTGAAAGTGCAGTTACTAGGCAGGCATATTAGCTGTTTTTATTAAAACAACATTTTAACAAATCTACAGTTCCGTTCTGCTGACGTGTATAAGGAAATATGGGTTTTCCATAGTTACATTAGGAACAATCCAATTGGGTGGCTGCTAACACATCTTGATCACATCAGGATTTATTAATTGTGACTAAAATATGTTCCTAGTGTAACTGTGGGAGAAAACTATTGTGTTCCTTACAATGTTACTCTAGAGCCCAGTCTGTTCCTCAATTCTGTGAGTGACCCTTGAATAACACTTTCTGTGGAAGAAAAATGGAATTCCTAAGACAGGAAGTTCAGATTTATTCTGATCATCCTATGTCCCCGTGTTACAGTTCAGATCCAGCTTATGAAGAGTGTGCAAAGCTGCTAAGTTCAAAGTAAGAACCACACCTCAATTTCTCTAAGATTCAAAGTTCAGATCTGGAGTTCTGTTTGGCCCTGTCTCCTGTTGGAAATATCCTGAGAACACAGAGGTAGTGATAGAAGAAGAAGGGGTGATGTCCCAGGGAGCTCCAGCGGGACCTGTGAGCAGGAAAGAAACAGAGACTGTTGTCAGTCTGCCCTTAGAGCAATGGCAACATCTCAGAGAGGTGGAACTGACCCCTGGCAGTAAAGAGGGACTTTATTCTGAATCCTTACACTTTCTTTGTGCTAAGAGAGCAATGAGTTTTCTTTAGGGCAAGACTCTGAGCATTCCATATATGGAAGTGCAAAGAGATAAGGCAAGAGGAGTATCCTGCACTCCCACAGAAGCATCAGGCTCAATTCAGTGCATGCACTCTCTTGAACATGGGAACTGCGGGGATAGCAAGACACCCCAAAATGGGGTAGAGTGAGATGAAGGATGGCAGTTACCCTGCTGCACTGGCCTGACAGATAGCTGGAAGCAAATGAAATGGAGATCCCTAGGGCTAAACTTGTCCCACGTTACACAGTAGGCCAATGGAAGTGTGAGAAATAGAACTCTGGACTTCTGGTCCTATTGTTTATTGCTTGTACCACCATGACTCCCAGGCATACTACTCATGTATTCTGCCTTCTATGTGTATCCATATATCTGTGTTTTCATGTGTCTATTTGAGATCAGCCTGAACTGAAAACTGGATTCGAACACCCATGAACTTTGGATAAGTTAAGCTTCTTACTTCCTGCCTTGGGCACCTGGCCGTATAACAGAGGGGATAATAGTCTACTACTACTCTCACATAGCAGGTGTTCTTTAGTTCAAGTAGTAAACTTCCATTTGGATGCTGAAGAGTTCAGGCTCAAACCTCACTGATGCCCCATAGTGGGGTTTGTTACAAATGTGTGTGTGCAGATATGCCAGATCCCTCAAGAAATGTGTATCAGTGACCAAAAAAAAGGGGATTTATTTTGCAAGATTGCACAAATGTTTTTAGTTTTTTATTCCCATGGGTTCATGCACTTTAAGTTTCACTTCAAGTTCTTGGTGCGGATGAAGGTAAAGCAGAAAGCAAAACCCACTGGAAACTGCTGAGCGTCAGCTTCTTTGCACTGAACCTGTAGATCAGCATAATAATATTTCCCTTCTTCCATGTTTTGTAAGTTTTTCAGGGCAGGGACAGTCTGTTCCGATGTATTTTTACAGCAACAACCACAATGGGGCCCTGATTTTGGCTGATACCTCAAAGGGCTACTATAATATACCTAGTAATAAGTGTTTATATCAGCTAGAAAGAAAGCCTGATTCTACATGGTACTATTGAGTTCACCAATATTCATTGTTTTCCTCACCTCATAGAAGACACGCTGCAACTTGTAGGATTGGGCCCACATAGACATGTGGGGTGTGTGTGTGTGTGTGTGAGAGAGAGAGAGAGAGAGCGCTCACAAATGGCATAAACTGTCATTCCATGCACAGGCTGGTAGCATCATCTTTTCCTGGGTGTGGAAGGGACAATTGAAATGACTAAACTGGATTATTAATAATCTAGTTTGGAGCAGTTTAAAGTCTTTCACATGGAGGCTGAAACATCTTGAGCTTTTCTAAGAAGAAGAATGTATTTTGAGCAGAAACCCCCCCCCCCTTCATCGTCTGCGGATGTGGCGTTGGCAAACGACTGCACTGACAAGGCTGGGTATTTGTATAACAAGCTGTGCGAAGTATTTTTTTTGGCCTAGTGTTTAGAAACACACAGAGGGGGAAAAATTAATAAATATGGAAATCAAATGTAAAAACTCCTTGCATTTGCAACTGGCTTCCCAGAGGGAATTCTTCTCTGTGTTCTCTGCTCTTCTTCTGCTCAGCAAAATGACTGCCAGTCATTAAGTGAAGCTGTAAGGAGCTCACTGTACAGTAATTGAACACCAATGGGCCCTCCATCATTTGCATTTCCCATTTTTTGATTGGCAGCTGTACATGAAATGCCATATCAGTTGAAAGTATGTTGTGAGCTGGCACTAATGATCCGGTGGCTCCGGGGAAACCTGCCATATTGTAATTTGGCTATCAGGCATGAAAGAAATAATTCTAAGTGCCAGCAATGTGAAGCTGAATAAATGTTTCAGTGCTGCAGGTTGCCAAGGGTGACACTTCTGATTTAGTATAAACGAATGCCCTGTTGCCTTTGGGGTTGGGGGAGTTCGCATTGTATCTGAGATGTGTGTATAAAACATTAGTATTAGAAAATGGCTTTAGCGCAGGATGGGAAACATAGGCCTGGTCCCACAAGGCGACGGAATGTTTACAACTAATGACTGGATGAAAGGATTTTTCTACCTACTGTAATGACAGGCAAAATAGGATTTGCTTTCCCTGAGATGGAGAATAATGGCTATGTTAACTCTGCCTTTCCTTTTTCTTTTTCTCTCTAAATGAAATGCTCTTTTGTAAAGAAAATCACATCTGTTTTCTTTTATGTTGGGGAGCAGAAGGGGAAGAATTTAACTCCTTGGCGTTTAGGGGGGTAGGGGATTTTGGTAAATGGCCAGTTGGGGCAACCCTGTTGTCAAAAACCCCTTATCATAAATCATGGCATTTAGGGCCCTGAGAAGATTGTGTATTCTTTTATTCCTAGTTACTATTAAAAGGGGCGTGAGAGAAGAAAGAAAGGAATCCAAATGCCTGAAAGCATATATTCAGGAGGTTTTTACTTTAGTGTTTCAGTTCCTGCACATTAGTATTTCACAAAAGGTATGTATTACTCTACAGATATGTAAAAATTGGAAGACAAAGTGTAAGAGGTGCCTCTTTTATTCCCTATGTTCCCCGTTGTTGCCCTTTTAAATTTTGCTTGGAAATTTGAACCTAGATTTTCATAGCTGTGCATGTACAACTGAGTATGCAGATGGATTTATCCATGCAGCTACTGTGACCGCATGCACAACTGCAGTAATTGTGAAGGGAAACAGCTAATTAATTGGATCAGCACACACATTTATGCTAATTGTGTGTATGCTTGTGATAACTCTTAATGGAGTCATGAAAATTTGATGCACTTTTTTTTATTCTTTTCAGATAACAGGATTTTAGAAATATTTTAAAGGAAAATATATAAAGGCATGTAAACAATCTGAACCTCTTTTATTTCCATTCTATTCCACAAATATTGTGGGTTCTTAATTTTGTTCTCCAGCTCGTCTGTTCCTCCTAAAATGGAAATAATTCCTAATTTGGATATATTTCATTATTCTACTGTAATTTTAAAAGGGCATCTGAAAACCTGGCTGGCCGTGGTAACCTAGCAATGATGGGAAAAATTAGTGTATATCTCAAAGATTCAGCCAAGAAGTAGCAAGTGAAAAGAAAGATATGAAATTAGATAAATCGGCTTGTCAGTGGTTTGTCAACTGGTGTGCTGAGACCACTGCCTATCATGCTTATCAGCAACTTCTCATTGTTTTCTTGTACTCCCCCGTCTGGCTTATTTTATACTTAGAGTGAGATCTCTTTGTTCTGTGTACAGTGCCTAGCACAGTGGGGTCCTGGTCCATGACTATGGCTTCTAGGCACCATGCTAATAGAAATAATAATGATGATAATAATAATCATAATCATTAATAGATCATGCACTTTTGATTCTGTATATGCCCCTTGGATAGTAGCAAAAACTGGCAATGGCTTTAGGGATCTGCTCAAATTATGTGCACATTGTAAAGCCCTGTGTGAAGTGCTGAGTATCCTGTATTCCCACAGTCATAAATGGGAATTGAAGGCATTCAGCACCTTGCAGGTAGGGTGACCAGATGTCCCGATTTTATAGGGACTGTCCAGATTTTTTGGTGTTTTTCTTATATGCTACTATCACTCCCCACTCCCGTCTCGATTTTTCACATTTGCTGTCTGGTCACCCTACTTGCAGGATCGGGGGCCTAATGCTTCATTTTTGCTTCCACTATTGCTGTGGGGCCCCATGATAAGAAGCCAGGTGTAATTTGTGGTCACCAGGGATGTAGCAGGGAAAGTGACAAATTAGAAGCACACAATACATTCCAACAGATGAACTGCCTTGAAAAGAATGTACATCAGTCTGAAATGTATGAGGGTAAAATATCAGAGTTGACAGTCTGTTATCACAGATCTGATCTAGCCTCAAATTTTGGATCTGGAGTTTGAACAGCTGAAAAAGTGAAGAGTGAAGTGAAAAGGCAGAGGAGAGGTAAAGGGTTGGTTTCAGGGATTTGATTTGACCTCTGGTTATTTTCAAAATGTGGATCTGGAACTAGCTTAAGAATCTAATCAATTGCATCTCTAAAATATGCCATTTGCAATGTCTGTTCAGACATGAGTATTATCCTTATTATGGTTTATGCCACCTCACATCTTCTAAATCCACGAGGAGTGGTATAAAGCAGAGATATTCAGACCTATGTGTACATATGGCCTTCCTACAACAGTAACAAGTTACTATCAATTACAAGAAGTTTCTTTTGTCATTTGGTACCATGAACCAGAATTTCTTGATGAGACTCCCGGTGTGTTGCACCACAACTGCAAAGCCAATGGGACTTTCAGAATCACATTCTGCCTTCAAGTTTGGTCTCACAGGGATAATCGCTTGGAAACAAGCAGCCTGCTTTGCAGGGGGTATCTCATGTGCAACTCAGAGGAGATATTCCAGTTTCTTTGGCATGCCCTTTCCCTGACGAGAGGAAGGAAATACATTTATATGTATTCATATGTATTCATAAATACATTTAGTGGGTTTTAGCCCACGAAAGCTTATGCTCAAATATATTTGTTAGTCTCTAAGGTGCCACAAGGACTCCTCATTGTTTTTATTCATAAGAATGAAAGTTTTCTATAAAACGAGCATGTTTTTGATAGCCTCCTCTTGATAAAAAATAACTTTTCTCTAACACAAAGCTGAATCCAGGCAGCTTATGTTTCTGTGGCACCTATTCAAACTCTCTGCATCACATAACCATTCAGCCATGGTCCAGAGCTTTGCAAAGTAATCAATATATGAGTATTATCATTTACTATTATAAATATAATGTATGTTAGATATTTCTCATTGTAACACATCAACTACATCCCTTTATTCAGCTAGGGACAAATCCATCTCACCTTACTAATGCGAATAATACTGAAGCAAGGACTATTTGAGTAATTGAGAGCACAATTTAGCCCTTAAAAGTTATTGATAAGATATATATACATAGGACTGAATGAGAAAATACAGAGGATGATATAGTATATCGAGGAAATGAGAAAATTGGGGAAAGAATTATCATTGTATAGAAAAAAAATTCTATGTAATAAAACTAATAAATTGTGCCATAGTGATCTTTTAATTATATAAAGGGATAACTTGATAGACACTCTCTAATTGATCAGTAGCGCATACATGACTAATTCCTAATCTGTACATATATTTAGCCCAATTATGCTCCAGTGAATGTATGAGCAAATGGCCAGTTAGCTATCATCTGTGTTTGCATATCCACTGTGTTTGCACCGGGAATCACAGAAATTGACCAGGCAAAGTAGATGTCCAAATCCATGTGAAATTCTGAAAATATGGGCCTACATCAGAAGTAATAACAAATGTGGGAAGGTGGAATACATAAGCATAATATAGTACTTTAACCTAATAACATGACCACTTGCAAGCTTTAGCATAACACCGAAAATTGCTAATGGAGCACTGTGCAGATATTCATGATACAAGCAGTCAGGAATCATGCATAATGGAACAGTGCAACTGCTAACCACAGATTCACACAAGATAATTTAAACTTGTTTGTATGGAAATGAAGAACTGATCTTTGAAGTGGTCCTTAATGAGATTCTGCTTGATCCTCACTGTATCTGGAGAGAGTGTTGCCTTTTCCTTTTGTATCCAGCTCATGTTTGTGGTGTGCAGAAACAGGACTCATTTAAATTATGAATGCCTATTTGCACCTACACAGTATTAGGTGAGAACTAGGTGTTACCAATGTCTCATGAGTGTTTGTGAAATCAGTTTTTAAACTTATACATGTACACAGACCACTCCTACATAGTGTATGTTATTTAGCTTCCTAATTTGTAAATATAGCAGAGTCTGTATTCCTTGACCATACAGTATAGGAGATGCAAAACCTAATCCAAACTTTGTGTGCAATAATATTATATATATATATATAATTTTGTGTGTCTGTGTGTGTGTGTGTCTGTGTGTGTGTACACAAAACCAGGAAAAGTAATAACATCTCTCTTGTGTTCTGGTATAGTGCAAAAAATAAGTCTTTGTTTTTCTTTATGGAAATTCCCATTTCCACTTGATGCATTACATTTCTGAGCACTGCAAAATATTCTTGAGATGGCTTAAAGGTATGTTGTCACTACTATAAAATTATGTATCCTATATAAGTATTGGAAAGCAGACATAATACTGATTCACTATGAAATAGCTCTAGCTACCACCAAGCTCTGAACAGACTTACATTATAAAATACTGCTGAATCATTAGTAATGTCTGGTAAAAAGTCTATCTAGTAACCAAGGTCTTGTTTTTTGTTTTTGTTTTGTTTTGTTTTGAGGGACAGAGGGGAAGCATCTAGGGTTTGTTTGTTATTTAATCTCATTTCCATGAGGAGCAACACAATTTTGGTTTCCTTGCAGGTTCCCTATGTACTTCTGTCTTCTGGTTCTATCATCAGCCAAACCAACTGAATGTCTTAATATAGCAATAAACCTCAGTCCAGCTTGTACACTTATTTTTCAGACTGGAGTTTGAAAAACATACTCTTTTCTGGAACAGTGTCATGAGGGGAAAGAGTCTAGTTTACTGTGAATCATTGGTTGGAGTTCATATAAGGCCACTATAAACTAATACTACTTAGTTAGCTGGCTCCATAAAAAGCACAGTGGAAGCCTTTCTGAATTTCAGAACTGAACGAGATAAATTTAGCATTTGTGTTTTTAATAGCATATTCGCAGCTAAGGGTAGAGGTCCCATTGGAAGGTTTTCCACCTTTCTTACATCGTTTAAGAAGCCAGCATTTCTCAGCTCTCTCAATTTTAACTGCACCATTGGTATTCCCAGCTGCTGTAGAATCAAAATAGCCCATATCCTGTATACTTACCAAGATGCCTATGACTGATAAACCTGGATCTCACAAGACGAAATAACAATTAAGAACTTACACCTTTCAAAAATTGTTGAAAGGCAAAACCCTGAGAGGTGCTGAGCACCAACAACTTTCATTAAAATGAATCCTCTCAACTCTCAACAGCTCCCCAAATTTGGACCATTGACTTCAATAGGAGTTGTGGGGACTCGGCACCAATCAGAATTCTTTCATATCAATTGTGACACCGTAGCACACGTCTATGTTTAGGTCTGGCACAATCTCATCAGCATGCCCTGCTGAAATAATAGAACCCATTAGAGGTTTTAAACTCTTTTTTACATCCTAGAAGCAGTTTGGTCCAGATTATAATTTCACTCGTGTGCATCTCATGGATGTCCTACATCTGAAATCAATCCAACCCATATTCCAGTTACACATAAGACCATTTTTTTAAATATTACCTATAATTATATTTAAATAATTTATAATCGTGAAATATTTTTTTCTGAATATACACATTGGTTTTTAGATGTTTACTTATACTCAATAAATATATGTTCTTATATACAACAAAACATTTTAATTAAATGTTCTAATTTCAGAATACTTTCAAACAATATAATTATCAATTGTTTCATAAAATTCGTGCTGTTTTACAATAATTATACTTAGTAACTTCTCATCTCCTTGTCTTTACCATCACCCAATGCCATTAGCACTTTAGAAGGCTATATTTTTGGCCAGCCTCCTATTTTGCATGCCCACTTCTGGACTTGCAGTCCATTGTGTTTTCGAAGTTGCCTATGCAACTGTTATGCCTGTGAAAAAAGCTTCTTCTTTGTGCACAAAACTACATTGATAAGTATTTAAATGCTCAATTTTCACACAGTGAGCACCAACGTCAGTGGGAATTCATAACTCTTTCCAGGATTAGGCCCATGAATTGTTGGCACATCCACTGGTGGACACATAATATCAAAGGAAACGGCTGAAAATTTAGCTCTCTCTATTTTTGTTTGCCTCATGCAAGTTTTCTTTATATGTATGGAAACTCTATCAATATCTATTTCCCATTGACATGTACAGAATTTACACACAGTTGTTATTGCTAAAAGGGATCCTGATGAGTTGTATTAAAGAAATATCTCTAATCACATAGATTAGACATCTTTCTGTACATGGTTATTTATTAGGGACATAGGACTGGAGGAGGCCTCCTGGAGAACTGAATCCAGTCACCTGCTATCACAGCAACTCTGCCATACAACCCCATTCATAAATTTATGAGGCTCCATTACGAAGCTAGTTTGGTTGTTGCCTCTGCCACTGTTATCTGAAGGATGTTCCAGAACCTTGCTCCTGATTACACTTCCCCAACTCTCCACTCCTTCTGCATCAGAAATTCCTGCTGAATTTTACTCAGTGATGGCAGCATCAAGCCTTTGTGAGAGAGTCGAAGCCAAATGATATTTAGTCACAGGTGTGGATAGAGGGTGTGGGGCCAAGACTCACCACAGGCCAGGGAAGGAATGTGCCTTGTTATTTGTGCTGGGTGGCCCACGGCACTAAGGGACTGGGAAAGCTGCAACATCTGTATGATGTGCAGCCTTCAGCACCCACTGGAGTTATGTATCCAAGAGATGGGGGAATGGTCCCACGACCTCCCAACCTCATCTTTTCCCTTCCCCTGAGGCAGCAGTCAATATCTAGTGTCCTAGCTCTACTAAAACCAATCTGTGAGATAAGCCTTCATATATCATATGCCCATGGGATGATTATCTGTTAATTTTTGCCTCTGCCTATATATGAGGTATAAAACCTGTATGTTACATGGTAATTAATCTTTTAACTGCCCTGTAACTTCTAAATACAGTTACCAAATAATGTGCAGAAACATGTAATTAAGGGTCTGTTCTCCCCTATATACATGCAGATTTACCTGGCTATGTTCACTAAGGCTAATGAGTATTATCTATATATAAATCCTCTCATAAAAAGAGGGAAAGAGAACACCTTGTATCAACGTGTTGGTCATATAATTACTGAGGGATGACATGCTTACACATCTGCCCATTAAAGCAATAGGAATTGGAGTTGAAGAGCCTGTAAGGTCACTATTCTATTCCAGAGGTGTCAAGCCCATTCTGTGGAGAGGGCCAAATTACATTTTTAATTATGATCCATGGGCTGATGCTACATAATTAGGGTCACATGCTAGCCTTGATTCACAGCAACTGCCCTCTGATGACATTGGGAGGTTTGCATAAAGGTAAAGGGCAGAACAAGACCCCTGTGAAGGAACTGAACTTCATGTTAGTAAAGCCTCTGCCACATTTGACATCAGTCAGTGGGAAAAATAAATTATGCCCAGCACTTTTAGCATGGCAACTATCGCTTCCCCCCCTGTTTCACTGGCCATTTGCAAGCACAGTGGCGGCAGTTGCACACATAAAGGAGAAAGTCAGCGGCAGGAACATGAATTTGCAGGTTTTAAGGCCCAGAATTTGCAAAGCTCTTTGGCATCTTGTGGAATGAAAGGTGCTATAGAACTCTGAATCCCCAGACTCTTGTTATTTGATTCAGTTGATATTTAGGAGCGTCTCCTTTTCAGAAAGTTCTGAGTATTTGTCCTCTTAAAATCAGGCCCGTTTGCAGCATCTTAAATTCACACTCAAATACTGAAGCAAGCAAAATCAGTTCTTACGTTTGTGTTTTGGGATTTCAGAACAGGCTTGAGGTAGCCACTTCTACAGCTTACCCAGAATGGAGAGCTTTATAAAAGTTCCATTCCCAAACAGACTGGGGGTGGAGGGGTGGGGGTATATTGCACCCTAAACATGGAGTAACACATGAAAATGGGTGTCGGTACAAAAATCTGTCATACTGCACAGCTCCTGATTGGAGCTTATGTCTTCTATTTGAATAGTCTGAACGCAATTGACAAGAAGCTGTGGAGAACTGATGTTGCATGAACTTTTTGTTTTGTTTCCAACTGACAGCACTGGCTCTGCACTTCTCAGCCTGTGTGTGTCTGTTTTGCAAAGATGGGCACTTGCTACTTCCTTTCAAATTAGCTTGTGAAATGGTTGGGATAATTTAGGACTTGTACTGCCTGATCATTGGTACAGTTACAACAAATAAAACATTTTAATATGAGCAGTCACTGCATGTTTACTGTATCATATTGCTGGGAGCTGAATGTGTGCCAAATGCTATAACAGAAGGGAGCATATGAACTCCAGAATGATGACACTAATAAGGAAATTACAAAAGGCCCAACAAATGGCATTTGTGTTAAATCAATAATGCTCTGTTTGGTTTTTTTTATTCTAATCTTTCTTCAAAAAAAAATTATCTTTCCAAACAGTTGGCAATTCCCATTCTTGTTCTTCTTCCTGAACATAATTAAAAACATGTTGTGGCGTCTACTTAAGACATCAACTTTCCCAAGCCTGTCTTGTCCACTGCGTTTTAAACAAAGACACTTGTTTTGGCACTGTGCCCTTAATTAATCATTTGGGGCTTTATTGCTGTGGAAAAAATGTCTTTGTTTAATGATTCATCACAAGCCCAATTTCTGCAGAACTTAATCAACTACAGGACTAACTTTCTAATCAGCTTAAGTAAAAACAACAACAAAAAGGTTGAGGCATTTCTTTCTATCATGTTGATAAAGAAGTATTGGTTTATGACACACTGTTATCATGGAGCATTTCTGATTTAAATCTATAGAGACTAGATTGATCAGTTACCGTTGGAGTTCGATAGAAGGAAATATGTTACTTATTGAAAAAACATGATCTTTGAAGTCATCACTAAAATCATTCACTGCCAGATACCATGGAATTCAGTAGAGATTGAATGACACAAGGCAGACCTATTTGAAGAGTGACTCCAGACATTGTAGATAAATTTGTAACTTTTAAAGTTCAGTATGACAGAAAAATAATGAAAAACATTTGCTGTATATAGTTTTTGGAAGTGTAGAGATTATTTTTCACCACATTAGCTTTTTCCTAATTTATTTTTATTTCAGGACAATATAACATTCCTCCATTTTACTCTCTCTTGAAATCTCCTATAGGCAACTCTCAAACTTTTCTTTAGGAGTAGCTTCTTATAGTGAATCAATTTAAAATGATTGATTTTCAAGAGGACAATAGGGGGCTGAATTCTTCACTGTTGATTTCTTTATTCTGAATTAAAGATTAGAGTAAAACAGCCACAAAGGATCCTTTTCATAAAGGATCTCTTATATTGTCCTATGGAAAATATCTTCAATTATACATATATGTTACAGTAGCACTTAGTGGCCAAAAATCAAGATCAGGCTTCATTGTAAGAGGTGCTGTACAGACTCATCATAGGAGACAGTCCCTGCCTAGAAACTTTACAGTCTAAATAGATGAGACAGATAAAGGATGGATAAAAGTAGTAGTCTCCCCATTTTACAGTCAGGGATCTGAGGCACAGAGAGATTAAGTGATTTGGTAGGGTCACCCACGAAGTCTGTAGCAGAATTGGGAGTAGAACGCAGGGGTGAAATCCTGTCCCTACTGAAGTCAAAAGCAATACTCCCATTGCCTTCAAAGATGCCAGGATTTCACCCCAGATCTCCTGAATCTCACCAATTCAGTACCTTAGCTACAAGACCTTTCCTCTCGATACTAGGTTTTACAAGTACATTTATAAAGATAGTATAAAATTGCTCAATTTCCTATGACATTTGAAAATTATATGATGCAATAAATATAGTGAGTCATGCCATATTTTATATTTTGTCATATATATTTCATAAATTGTAACATACACATATGTATGTATATTTCATATAGCCTTAGAATATTTATAACTATATTTTTCATGTGGGCTTATGGACTGTACTGGATTTATTTTTTGTAGTAGATTTGACTGTTCCCCACTAGGCATTAAAATATCTGAGTAAAGAAGAGAGTTTGATACAAATAATTAGGCTCCCTGTTCTGTGATGAATTGCGCAAGTTCCATTTACATCTCTTAAATCAGTCTCTCAGAGGCTGAAATTTACAAAAAGGTTTGCTCGGATGTTTATTTCTCTTTGGTCATCATTAGGTCTAGTGGATGGCACTATTATAAAGGAGCTCTGCTGGTCCCTAGCATGGGCTACCAAAATATTCCAAAGCAACGGCAAGACTTTAACCACGAATACCAAGAGTGGAATATATATAAAGTCTGACAATCTCAACTCTCCTCTCAGTATGTATGCACAACTCCCATTAAAACCAATGGTGAATTACTGGGCCATTTATGACCCCAAGCCCAGTAATTAACCATTGGCTTTAATGGAAGCTATGCACATATACTGAGGGAAGATCTGAGACTGGCAGACATTAACAATGAATATCAAGTGTGATCATTTGAATATTAGAAATAATTTGCTTCCAATTCTGCTTTCTTGTTTTACACTATAATACAAGACTAAATATGGCCTGTGGTTGTGGTGTGCCAGGTTATCTGCCTAAATTCATTACAAGAACAATCCGCCATATGAACTGATCAAAAATGGGCTTGGGATTTTTATCACAACAATCGCCAGAATATCTGAATGCCGCTACGAATCAATACTATTGAGTCCCATTTGTTCCAAAATCCCATTCACCATCTCCATTTTTCTTTAGGCCTCTTCTCACTGCAGTGGGCAGCAAAAGCTTCACTAAAGTTTATTGCCTGAATCCTCACAATACCAGCACTAGACAGCAGTGGGATGGCAGCACTGGGCTGCTAGGTTGCTCAAACAGCTTCCTATTGTTTTTTCCTCCAGGGAAACCTACTTGAAAGCACTAGACATGTTCTCTGGTCTGATCACCAGGGTTACCTTTCTTTGCTACTTAGCAGCTGCTAGTAGAAACTAGAGATTCTTCTCTGTTGGGCAAGGCTTATTTAGAATTCATTGTGGAGACTTGAGTGTGTGTGTGTGTGTGTGTGTGTATTTGATTAGCTGCTTAGTTTTAACATTTGTTTGCTACCAAGTATGTCCTAGTATATTCAGAGGCATTAAGCATCGAGATCCCCAGCCAAAGTCAATGTGTACTGTACATGTTCAGTAGCTCTAAAAATCAGGCCTGCATTTGTACGTCCAAAAATTAAGGCATACTGGAATAGTGTCTACTTTAGCCTAAGTGACTTTCCTAAGGCCGTAGAGGAAATAAAAGGAGTTCCTGATCATGTGCTCAGACGATTAGGTCATGCCCAGCTCTCTATAAATGCATTTAAAACAGTTCCACATGCAAAAATCCTTTTAGTAATTGCAGCAAGAGAGAGAGGAACACGAGCCCACAGTGATGGATTCTGATTTTTCCTTCCCATTTGAATGATTTATAATTGTACAAGCAACACTGCATGGCTGTTTAGTAAGGCATGTTATTTATTTGGCATATACTGATGCTATATTTTTGTGGTATTTCATATACTTTGCAAGGCTTTACATTATCAAATTTGTCCCTGAAGTTTCACTCCTTTCCAAGTTAAAGATTCTCTATCAGCTTAATGACAGCTTGAATCCATGGAGAGTAGGGTCCTCTTGTGCCCCATGGTGACCAACCCTCCAAGTATCTTGGCCTTCAGTGTGATGGGATCAGCTTCAGATCTTTACCACTTTGAATCTCAGCACAGTGGCTCTGACATCCCATGTGAGGGCAAGGAGGAGAGTAATCTAGTTTAATGGATAAGAGCCTCATTTCTATCCCTTTTCATCCCTTCAAAGGTGACCTGATAGGTGCCCCTCTTTCTGGAACAGAGAGCAAGTACATTGCTTTCAAGCAAGGCCCAGCCATCTCTTCCACATAGTGGAACTGAACACAACTTCTTTTCTTCCTGCTCAGCCCTCATGTAGTAGAGCGAGAAGGAGCCACACTCCAGAATCAATTACCTGCCCAACTTGGAAGAATGGGGCTTATTTCTGCAGAAGGAGGTCCAACAACCAAAGGGAGAGAGAGCAAACAGGAGACTGGGAATCTCAGAGCGAGGTGTTAGAAAGGGACTGGGAAGTGGCAATGGAAACAGAAAGAATGCCTCATCTTCTGGGAGAAAATACTAAACTTTTGTTTTTCCCCAAAAAGTGTATTTATAATTTACATTGCAATAGGGGGCACCAAGGTTACCCCTATGGAGTTTGCCATGTAAGAATCTAAAGTTTGAATGAAAGCTTAGTATAATCAGCTGGTATATGAGTTCATTTTTCTTTCCTTCCTACATTCCCTGTTTATCCCCAGGTTTCACTAGTGCTCCTTGTGCAGTCACTCCACTGTACCAATGCTGCTGTGAAGGAGAAAGGTTTGTTGCTAAGTGACACGACAGCAGCAAAGTGTTTTTCAATTTTGACTTTTGTTTTCTACTCCCACCTTCCAAACACCTCCTTTAAAGAGAGTCCTGCTGTTGAAATCATCGCTTCGCCTGGTCGCCAGCTTTTTTCACTGAGGTCTAATAGACTTCCAGATAATCCCCACACTTAGAGGATAGATGCCTCAGGGAGTTCGTCATGGACTACACTGCCTGCTGTTACAACTTCAAATCCATTTTAAGGTGGGAGTTACAAAAGCTTGTTACCTCCAATGTTGGTTTGGAGGCCTTTGTAAAATGGCTTTGACGGTCTGAATATAGTGTACGAGTATCCCCTTCACTGGTAGGCCTAAGCAAAAGAAATCAGACTGAATGGGGGCAGAGACTGAGCTGCCCTTTGATATTGAGGGGTGCTGCCCAAAGCAGGACTGAGACACACTGGCAAGGGCTGGATTGAAAAAAACGACACTGCTGCTGTCTCTGTTCTCTATAGAATTCCCATGGGTTGCCGCATCAAAGAAAATGGAAAAATAACAAAAAAGAACCCTCTGGTAATCTATACCTCCAGCTCTAGCCACTCTGCAATTTTAATATTGGTTTCTACTGAAGGTGTTGGTTGTATCCTCAAATACTTGTTGCATTGAATCTATTGTGTCAATGTAATAAAGTAGTTTAATAACAAAAACCTTTAGACAACTTGATTCTTTAGAGCTCAACTTCTGACAACACTCTGGGCTCGTCTTGATGAACAGTTGGTGCATGACAAGCTGGGCTGTGTATCTACCTCACACTAACGTGTCGTGCCATGTCTGTGTGGACCGTGCTACTGTGCACTAAAAGTTCCCTTGTGCACGCTGAGCTACTCCCATTTCAAAGCAGGATAGACACCAGATCTTGTCACATGCTGTTTGTCTAGACTGCAGTATACTGCTTTGCGCTAAACTTAATGGTACAGGGAGTGTCCTTTTGTTATGTGTGTGTACAGTAGTGCCCAGCACAAGGGGATTCTGATGCTCGATGGTACCTTTAGGAGCTACCACAATACAAATACTAGAAGTGAACAGCACAGAAAACCCTGTAAATCTTACTATCTCAGGTTCTTCTGTATTGTCTCCTGGAGGTAGGGGGAGAGGTGGAGGGGAAAGAGGAAATCCAATGATCACTATTTGCTGCTATGCAGAGTTTCTGTTTGAAAGTGTGTCATAAGCATATACCCTATGTTCCTTACCCATATTTAAATGTTCATAAAAGAGAAGGCTCTTCTGATTTAGAACTTCGTGGCAGCTTTTAAGATAGCCTTTTTATCAGAAGTTCAAAGCAGGAGTTTTTTTGGCGGGAAGAGGGAGCAGAAAGTTAAAACATTGTGATCCCCACTATTAGCTTTCTCCTTCTAAAACTCCAAATAGCGCTATATGCATTGCCCAGGGACAGGAACAGGATCCTTTAAGATGTGAGAGAATTTGAAGATGGATTAATGACAAAGACAAATGATGATTTTTATTTTAGTAGACGTTTCCGTGAGCTTCCTTCACACTTGTAGGGTGCTGTTAATAAAGTATACTTGACATGTATCTGTGTAAGTTCCTGAGAAACAGCTTTGCTTTAAAGTTTGGAGTAGGATCAAAAAGAGTGAGTTCTCTTTCTTTTTTTTTCTTTTTTCTTTTTTCAGAGGAAAAAAAACCCTGAAAAAGGACTTTTTTTGGGAAACGGCATCTATGCCTTTTGTCTTTTCTTCTCTTTGTGGTCCAGAGACAGTTCGTTGACTGACTCCTTCAGAAAGGAGATCAGTGAAATTGTCAGTTGATTACTTCTCCTTGATTAGCATTTATAAGAGCCCTGTGATACGTTATTTGCATTCCTATTTAGCCGTGATTTTTGTGGGGCAGCAATGATTAAACTTGTCACGAGGCCTGATTGACGGGGTCAGATCTTCACTTTCTACTCTTTTGAAATTAAAAACAAATGTGTCAGCTCCCTTCATGGGCCGCAGCGCTGTGAAGCTCGCTTGCCTTGTCATCACAGATAGGTCAGGAATGTTTTAATTTTAGGGATGGATTCTGCTTGTCAAGTAGAGTGTGATGGCGTGTAGTTCTGGAGATGAGATGTGAAGGGTGTAAAACAAAGAATGGAAAGAACAAAGACAAAGACATTCACATTATTAGACAGATTTAATTAGTCTGAATGGATATTATGCTAGATGAAGCAGTGAGCTGTGAAATTAACCCTTGATTACGGATTGGCGGATCATGCTCGTAAAGCAACTCAACCCTTTTTGAATAGAAGTGCAGTTCTACCCTAAGCCTCTTCATCCCCACAACCCCTGCAGGAATCTAAAGGGGGGGGGGATCCTTGAAGCAACAGATCTTAGAGGTAAAATTTCAAAAGTTAAGGCAATCTCTCTCTACCACTTTCCTCCCAAAGATGGATGCTAGCAAGTCCACAGATCTGAAGCTGAGTAGTTCACAAGTGGGCAGATTTAATGCAAACTACATACAGTACGATTCATCCCAGCTTCTTCCCTTATCCATACTACCAAAAGAGGTGCCACTATGACAAATGGATGATGCAACGCTCATATTTAAGGATTTATTTCATGCCTAATTCTTGCACCTCCAGCAGTATGAGTAATCCCTGTGCTTAAGCTAGAAAACAAATGATATGTATCATGTAATTGGTTTCAGCTAAGTGGTGAGTTAAAGTTATATCAGTCACCTTCAGAGTAGAGTTTAGACTTTGGAAGGCCAGTAAACATCTGACCGACCCTGAAGCAAAGCGACAATCATGTATGTATCAATAGGTATTCTCACAAACTGTAATCATGACCAATGAGAAGGTCCATACTTTGCTACACCTGATGCTACACAAAGTTGGTACTTAAGTATGTGCTGTATTTTTCATCATCATTCCCAAAGCACTATGTCAAGAATTAGTAATTCCAGTGTGCACCATTACAAACCCATTGCATGTCTTAAAATATATTTATATAAACTACAATGTTAGTCTCTTAAACCTTATATATGCACAGAGAGAGAGAGAGAGAGAGAGAGGTGCCATTTTTCAATGACACAATAAAAGTGAGTTACAATGTTTACCTGAGATATGGTGGCATTTCAGTGAGTAAAGTAATTCCTGTATAAAGCACACTCTGGAATGAAAGGTGCTAATAGTACATTAATGTACGTTATTGTCATCATAGGAGAAGAGGTAGCAATTATCCACAAAGAGGGAGGAATTTCTGCCAACATCATCTTTGGTTCCTTTATTGTAGTAGTTTGTTTTTTTGTGTACATGATTGTTAGAGAAGAGGTAGCATGATAAAGTGGCTAGGAAGGGGAACTGGGAAGGTCATAGTGACGTGTTCCTGAGGCTAACACTGATTTGCTGATTGAACTTGGACAAGTCACTTCCACTTTCTTTAGACAAACTGCACTGTACAAGTGCAAAGTAGTAGTATTTATTTTTATACCCGCTGAGGAGCTTCCACCTTATTTTTGGTAGTTCATTACTCAGCCATTAAAAGTTGTTCTGGTCCTGTTATAGGATGTTGCACCAAACTGGGCAGGAGCTGAGTTCAAAGCCCATCAATGTCTCCTCAGGGCCAGTGTGCTGCAAAGTATCTTTGCCCTGGCTATTTGCAAGTCCAGAGGGGGAAGAAAAGTTTCCTGCTACTGTAACACTGACAGACCCCACCTCCCCAGTCGTCGGCAGGCGGGATCAAACCTGGGATCTTTTAGTGTTTGACCTCTGTTGCATGAACTAAAAGACGCAGATCTCTAAAGCAAGGCTGTAGCGGATTCATCAATCGCTAGCTGGGCTAGGTGCCACTAGAGGGGGACAGAGCACCACACCAAGCAGGCATGAGTTACAACACTTCCCTGGCTTCCCCCACTGTGATATATTTTGAGTGTAAAGCACAGATTTTTTGTCTTTGGTTTACTGCTGCTGCTGTGGGACATGTGGTACAGGGATTACACAAGAAAGACTACTGACGTTCTCTCTCAGACGTGTGCAGGAGTTGGATTAAAACGGTGCATGTGCTCTGCCCATGACACATTTGATGGGACCATTACACAGTAAATACAGATTTGGGGGGGGGGGAATGTGTGTGTTTAGAGCATCCAAAACTAGGTGAAAAAAGCTTGTGCTAAGAAAATGGGCATCTGTCTACCTATTTTAATTGTTATTTTCCCGTCATCACAGTACTGTATCTAGACACCACATACTGTAGCTTGTGATGCTCGTATGGCAGTATCTGTCACTGTGATATTCCCAGTGTTCTGTTGTCCACATGCTCGCCTGTTTTGCATGGTAGGGTAGCTGATTAGTACATTTGGCTTTAATATGGAACATCAGCAGACATGGGATGTGCTAAACATTTCTCTGGACAACACCATCAAATCCAAACCATGTTGAGTAAGTCACTCCAATAGTTTATGATATGCTATCCTACATGAGTCAGTACAATGGATATGTAATATATCATTACATATGGACCATAATATAGCTCTTGAGCTCTTGCTGACTCTTCAATTTTATATTGCAGCCAACCTTGCTGAAGAATTTGTGCTAGGAGATTTGGCCCATATTTGAAGGGCTTGATTCTCATCGCATTTACATTGGTGTAAATCAGAAGTAACTCAGTTTAAGTCAATGAAGTGACACTAGTGTAAAAAAGAGCAGAATCAGGCCCTTTACTCCGCACACATTAATTATATGCTACCCACCATAGCATATATGGTTTAATTACATGTACTGGATCCTCTGTCCCTAAGGTTCACATTTGAAGCACAGTTTCTCATCATTCATTTAATTCAAAAGAACAGTAGCAATTACAAACACCCTCCCCCCGCCACACACACACACACACACACACACACACACACACACACAAACACACACACACACACACCCCTCCTTTATTTTTCAAGCTGAATTGTTTCAGTGGTAGCTTGGTGTGTCAGCTTGTAAGTCTATAAAACAGTTTTCTACCAGCTGGAGATCCAACATGCTACATGAATACATAACAGTGCCTAACCAAGAAGGTTTGTAATTCAGTAATTAGCTGTAATTAATGAACACAAAGTGAAGACTCATTTACAGTTTAAATTATCACATTAGCTCCTGTCACCCTCTATGTACACAAAACAGCAGGAATTCAATTATTTTTATTCTTCAAAGCTAATTTAAAATTTAAGGAATGCCATTACATGAAATAATAGGTAGGAAATGTAATAGAAATCACTGAGAACAGTTGGCCGTCCTTAGAATGGAAGGGAAAAAATGCTATCAGTGATGATCTGGAAATGTTGTTTCATCTGTGAACAGATGAAGGATTGAAATCTATGCTCTGTTCAGTGTATTTAAAAAGAAAACGAGTTTAGTGGTTGCTACATCTTTGTGCGGGAAGAGTCATTGTGCATAATTGTAAAAGCAGTTGATACAGATAATGCTGTTGATAGTAACATGATGACAGCATGGAAATGCTCACACCATTATCTTTAATGGGGCTGAGTCGATTGCAATGGCATCAAGTCCCTGTAATATTCACCAATCTTAGTTGTGGAACTTCAGCCTAGCAGGCCTTAAGTAATTGTCACTTTGCAATCTGCCTATAGTTTGTGTGTGTGCGTGCGTCTGTGCAAAATGCTTTCATTGTGCTTTTAAACCCACTATGAAGTATTCTCTCTGCAGCTGCCACAGATACTTTTCTCCAACAGTTCAGACAAAAAAAAAAAATTCTAAACCCATATGATGCTGCGTCTGTAGCTCCTACACATCTGCATTAAAACCCTTATTTTTTTGTTCTTTATTTCTTATTCAATTGCCTTTTCATTTTAAATAGGCCACGAGAAGCTACACAGGGTAATTTTTCATAGGTGATCGACTGCTGAGTTGTGGGTTTACGTAGACAGAGGGAAGGCAGCGATAAGGCAAAGAGAGAGGATTCTATTAGTGAAATGCAGCAGTAATTAATGAATCCTGCCAGTAATTGGGAAGGTGTAAGCCTCTGTAATATCGTAATGATAGTCATCCGTTCTGTGCATCCCCCATCACTCCGAACGATCCCTCATCGTCTCTCTGATCTCAGACACTTAGCCATGCAAATCTTCCTGACAGGACTCTATGTCTTTGTCTCCCTAATTGGACAGTATAGAGTTGTTTATGGATACTGCAGGCATTAGACCTCAGTTGGAGGTTGTTCAAAAATCGTTAGCGAAGTTGCCTTAACAGCATTGTCAAATATTTATTCCCCTGTTTCAATATCTGTTTTTAAACCAGCCATGGTTTGTGATGGAATTAACATTTTGACAGTACTTTGCCTGGTCCCAGGTTCAACACATGATTGTTCTTAAGCCATTTTTTGCAGGAAAATAAAAATTATTGTAATTCATCATCTTCTTGAAGATAAAACTTGAGATAGTGGGATAATAGATGATGTTTTTTTAATGGCATCTTCAGTTCCAGGGGAGAAAAAATAGGAATCCTGGTAGAGGCAGTACCCCTTACAAAAATTACAGGGAATTTGGGTCTGCTTCTGAGTTAAACCAGAGTAAATCAAGATTATCTCTGTTGACTACACTGGAGGTTACACCAGTGTGAGATCAGATTAGACCTTATGTCACCATGCATTGGAAAAACTGCACATCTCTTCTTAGCACATCAAATCTTTCTGTGTACAAGTAACCATCAGTTTGTGGCAACAGGTGCTCAAGTAATATACAGCACATTACACAGTATGTGCTCTAACAGATTAGAGAGCAAGATAGCCTTTTCTTTTCAGAAATGTAGCATATATTTCATATTTTAACTGTCCTTATATAAAATCTGCTACATATGAAAACAGAAGACTTTCCTAGCACAGGGAAAAAGTCCCAGAAGAACTGGAACATGAGCACAGGGAGCTAAACTGTGTCCAAGAAAGAGCACCAGAAATCAAAGACTACCTCAAGCATTACCCCCAAATGTAGGTCCTATTGAATGTCAGGTAGAGAGATTTGCAAACCCTTTCACACATGTGTGATCCTCATTCACGCAACTATTCCCACAGGTCACTGGGATTACTTGTGTGAGTAAGAGAGGATCAGATCTCACGCTATATGATATTTAATATCAAATTAAGGCCCTGAGCCTGCTCACGCTTATGAACATGCATATTAGAGCTAGTTGGAGTATTTTTGTTGAAATTATTTTTTAACAAAAAGTGCTGTTTTCATTCAAATTGAAACATTTCAAAAACGTTCTCAGTTTTGATGAAATTTCATTTAAAAATGAACTAAAACATTTTAATAATATCAATGTTATTTCAACATTTTCATGACGAACAGTCCAATTCTTTTTTTTCAAATTGACTTTTGGAAAAGAACTGCATTGTTTTAAAATAAAATATAAAAAGTTAAAGGTAAAAAATCAGATTGAAATGTTTTGAAATGTTTCAATAGATCTGAAACAATGTTTTATTATTATTATTATTATTATTATTTTGTTTCATGGGAAATCTTTTTGTTGTCTTCCATTTCAAAATGGGGAAAAAAACCAACCAGAAACTGTGGAATTTCCCAAGAACTGGAAAATCCATTTCCCTCCCAGATCTAATGCTTACCTTTACTCCTGTGAATGGTTCCTTTGATTTCATTTAGAACTACTCATAAAAGCAGAGTATAAATGTTTACAGAATCTGGGTCTAGTTTGATATCGGATCAATATTAAGTCTGGGCAAATGATGCTAAAAGTATTTGCATAGATGCACTTAACTAAAATTAAAGAATTAGAATTAAAGAAAGATAGTAAGCAAATTTTTGTGCATGGGAATGTTTGTGGAAAGAATTTATGCAAGATTTTATTCACATGAGCATCCACAGCTATATATCTGGCAACCATATTGAAAGCTCTATGTGGTTTTGGGAGTCATCCAATCAGAGAGTAATAAAAATACCATGTGGCTTAACTGACCAATTGCACAGAGTGAATAGTGACTTACTTAAAGGGAAATAACCCAGAGAAATAATTGTGGTAAATATTTACTTAATTTGATTACTCTGGTGCTTTCCCAGAGTTCTAGGCCGTTCCCAAAATCTATGCCAATTTTTTTTAATTGAGGGTTGAAATTTTTGAATGAAAAAGAGAGACAAATATTTTGTGTTTGTTGTGTTGTTGTAGCTGAGTTGGCTCCAAGATATTAGTGAGACCTGAAGAAGAACTCTGTGTAGTTTGAACGTTTGTCTTTTTCACCAACAGAAGTTGGTCCAATAAAAGATATTACCTCACCCGCTTTGTCTCTCTAAAAATTTTGGTTACATTTTTGTGAAAATTGTTTCCCATTTTCCAACCAGCTCTGTAATATTGAGGCTATTTATAGAATTTGGACCATTTAGCCCTCTATTCTATGTTTCTCCATCCCTAAGCTTGCATAATCTGAAGGGATAAAGCAAAGGTACTTTTAAGCCACTGTTGTACTTCCAATATCCTAGTTACTTTCAATTCTATTCTTGCTCCCAATGGGCCATGGGAAACAAAGAATGGGCTTAGCACAGAGCATTCCAGCCATTCTCTCCTCCCTCCAGTTCACCTCCTCTCCTCCCTTCCCACTCCTGGCCTGCCCCCAGCAAGCTGAAAATAATAAAGGCACTCTAGCAGGTTTACACCAGCAGGACAATTTCTGCCGCCTGTATGCTGCCAGATCAGCGTAAAGGGGCCAGAGTGCAAGGAGAATTAGCCTCTTCGTCTTTAACATAGCATTTCATTGTGGGTGACACCATGATGCAAACTCTACTCAAGAGACTGGCTCATATGCCTGCTAGAACCTTCTTCCCCAGCCTGAGGAGATGAATGTATTGGCATTTAGTGCTTTTTAAAAAAACCCTACCCTTTTCAGCTTCCAAAACTTCTGTTGGTGCAGCAGTCTATGACACTGGATACAAACTGCTGTGCAAAGTAATTGCCAAATGCTTACATAAACACATAAATAAGACAAATAAATTTATTTTCATTATTCATATTTTCTGCTCTTTCCTTCCTTTTTATTTATGCTTTAAACAACAGTTACAGTAAATATAACGATATAAAAAATGCCTGCTGTGGACAGAAAGATGATCAAAAAAGCCCTGATACAGAGCAATTCATGTTTCTTCTTTACAATCACTAACGAATCTTAACTTGAGCCATGTTATGTTCCCCTGTGAGTGATAAGCAATGATTTATTATGAAGTGTCACGAAATCGGAATGCCATACAGTGAGACATGAGCTAGTGGAAAATGTGTTCCCTGTTTCCCAGCCTCATTACTCAAAGATGCAGTGTCCCTTTCTCCAAGTCTAATTTACCTGGCTTTTCAAGGCACTTTGTTAGCAAAGGAAACATACAGGGAATGAAATGTCCAACCCTGACTAGCCTTGATGCCCACCAGTATCACCAAATACATTATACTGGGTCACTAGGCCTTCCTGGAAGCCAAAAAGTATGGTCAGGTTTTCAGTCCCTAAAGATATTACTCAAAAAGCAATTGCTTGGGGTTGTATCATCTATTGTCTCATCAGCACTGTCAGCGCATGAAAAGGAAATAAAGCAGGCATGGGAGGAGGAGTCAAAAGGAGAAGTTTTTTTATGCTTTGGGCTTTCTCGTATTCTCTAATGATTCCCTTCTCCCCACGATCCTAATTCAAGCAACTGGCATGTGGTATATTTTGCAGATAAATCAGCAGTGGAAAAGTATGTGCAGCTCTGGCACACAGTGTCAGTGATTTAACTTGTATTTGCTCAAGAGCCAGCCAGCACACTGACTATTTTTTTTAAGTGGGGAGGTTTCTATATACAGGCTTTCTCCAAAAGACAGAGAAAAGTAGTGTATTCTGCATTAATGAATGTAGTCATCCCCCGAGCACTGCTGACTAGTTCATCCTGCAGAATGTAATCTGAAAAGGCAAGGTGAGTGATTTAAGAAGTCTTCCAGATGCCTGTTTAAACTCTTCAGGGTGGGATTCACAAAGGTATTTAGGCAATTAGATACCTTGGTGACTCCCACCCGAAGGCTCTGATCCTGCAAACATCTGAGCTCAGCAGGACCATTTGCCTGTGTGAAGTTGAGCACACATGTAAATGTTTGAAGGCTCAAGAGCAGTGATACATTGGCACATACCTTGTATCAATAATCACTGCTGACTTTGTAGTTTGAATGGGCTGGGAATACCATCCATAGGAGTCAGTATGAGGGGACTATGCATAGAACTGAGTGAAAAGTTTCATTTCAAAAGTGAAATTTGCACATTTCAGATTTTGGCTGGATTTGCAAAAGGCCAAAACCCCAAACCCTAAAATAGCAATTTCTCAACAATGTAGTTTTGCAAGTATTTTCCATAAGAAAGAGTTTTCTGTTTTGAAAAGACCTTCTCATTCTGTTACAATGAAACATTTTGAGAAAAGTGACAAAGAGTCCTGTGGCACCTTATAGACTAAAAGACGTACTGGAGCATAAGCTTTCATGGGTGAATACCCACTTCATAGGATGCATGTGAGAAAGATACTGAAACAAACGATTTAAACTGACTGGAATTCACAAACTTCATGGCAAACTTATTTTCTCTGAACTTAAACAAATCCTTTCATATACAAAATTTCTGCTGATTTTCAGGGGTGTTATAATTGGCTCAGTCTATTTTCATATTTTACTGTGATAGCAGCAGTTGTTGTCATTGCAAAAAATGTGAAAATCATCAGAAGAAAATTAGCTAGAATTTGATCTTATGTGCAACTTACAAAATTTCACAAAACTTTTTTTTTAAACATTTATGCTAAATTTTTGTTACGCAAACTCCCAGCATTTTTTCACAGCTCTGACATTGTCTGCTTTTTCAGGGAAATATCTGTGTGGCGTTCATTCTGAGCTATTGTGAGCTAACTTGAAACTATGAAGAACCTTTCGCAGCAAGGGGTGGGTACAGGAAAGAGGGAGAATATTGTTCTAATAATTTGAGGGTATGTCTCAGATTCTGGATCAGTCGACTGCAGTTTGTGGAGCTCAGGCTGTGGAACAAAAAATAGCAGTGGAAACGTTCCTGCTTGGGCCAGAGTCCTGGCTCTGGAACCTGGTGAGGAGGGAGGATCTCGGATCCCCACCTCCAGCTCAAGGCTGAACATCTACACTGGTATATTTAAACCTACAGCCCGAGCCCTGTGAGCCAAGTCAATGCACCCAGGCTCTGAGACGTGGTGCCACACAGTGTAGATATACCCTTTGTTAAAACTTATCACCGTGCCTTTCCACTGTCCCCACACATCCTGGTCAGAGGAGAAGATCAGCAAAGTAATCTACATTTACCTCAAATTTCACTTTTCTATCTGTCTATGTCCCCCATCACTGTCATATCTGAGTGCCTCAAGGCACCCAGTGTCTCATGAACCTTTTGGTGCAGACCTTTTATTTTTACTGTATAACCCACTAGACTAATAACGACACTTACACAGGAGTATGAGGTCTAAACTAAAGCACCCAGAAAAGGTCACAATTTGCCTGTGACCTGTATTGACAGCTGCTAGTTGAAAAGAAACCAGAAGTCAACTTTGTTGTCCACCTTTTCAATACAGCTTCCAGTAACTAAGTATCTTCCAGAGAGGGCAGATGGTGCCCTGTACAATGAACAATTTAATTTTTTAGAAAATGCTGCAACTAGCCAAAAAGACACTTTTTTTTGTCTTTAGGAACATGCTGTCAATAACATGTGTCTCAGGTGACTATGCCTTATTTATGGAAACAACAACAAATTACATTATGTTGCCTTTTTCTTTTCAAGCTTGCCATCCTTCCACATACCCGTGTGTTTCCTGTGTACAAGTGATTAGAGGGGACTAGTCAAATGTCAGGGTATTTCTTTGTCTGTGCCTGTTAGATGTCAGGTGTATTTTTATTTATTTGTTAACTAGCATTTATATTCTAGTGGCACCTAAAGGCCCCAAATGAAATCAGGAGTGAAATCCTGGCCCCTTTGAAGTCAATGGCAAAACTTCCACTGACTTCTGATTTCACCCCAGGACTTGGCATTGTACTAGGCATTGTACACACACATAGTAAGAGACAGTCCCTATTCCCAAAAACTTGCAGTCTAAACTGACAGGTCAGACAAAGGGTAGGAAGAGAAACAGAGGCACAGAAAGGGGATGTGATTTGCCCAAAACCATTCACAACAGGTTCAGGCCCTCTGACTCTCAGTCCAGTGCTCCAGCCTCTTCCTGACCAGAAGCTGACAAAGAACTGAATGGCTTCTGCAAGCTTGTATTGTCTGGTCACAAATGCCCCCATTCAGTAAAGTACTTATGCATACACCTAAGAACTTTGTTGAATCAGAGTCAAAGTGGGGAACCCTTATAGCAAAGCTTCCACAGAAATCAGAACAAGAGAGACTCAGAAAACGGAAGAGAAAAAATTCAGTGTAATACATTTCAAGGAGATTATTTATGTTTGCAATTAATGGGCCAGACCCTTAACCGGTGTAAATCAGCATAACTCCATTGACTTTAACAGAGAGATTGTGATAATTGTGATGATCTTGGTACTGAAATCCTCTGGACTTTTGTCCATCCTTCAGCCTCTTAAACTGTGTTTTCTAGAAAGATTCTTTTCAAATGGATGCAAATTTAATATCCTTCAAGTATCTTCCAAATGTAGCTTCCTTAATCCCAATCAACAAGAACTCAAGATCCCCCATATGTTTGTTGACCATAGTGTCCTTTGCATACAGATTGAAGCATTCCAATATTTTCTGGACTGTAGAACAAATTTCTCTTCCTTTGTGTTGTCACTCATTCCGATAGTTATATCATGGGCAGCAAACAATTTTTTAAATAAACAATGCCAAGTGCATCTCCCATTGTGTGTGTATGTGTGTGTGGTCACAAAGATTTAATATCCAAGGCCTTGTGTGTGTGATATCACAAAGATTTAATATCCAAGGCCCTGTCTGCTCTGCATAGAGATTAAAGATCAGTGGTGAGTTGCCCTGATATCCTTCACCAAAATCTCACCTCTCCTCGTACTCTCCTTGGGGTGTTATAGAGTAGTTGATTGCCACTTCCATCATATATGTAATGTAGTTCAGAAACACTATAGGAAACTTAAGAGGAAGTGCAATATGGATCTGATCTCAATGAAATCATTAAAAGTAGCAAAGAGTCCTGTGGCACCTTATAGACTAACAGATGTTTTGGAGCATGAGCTTTCATGGGTGATGCATCCGACGAAGTGGGTATTCACACACGAAAGCTCCTGCTCCAAAACGTCTGTTAGTCTATAAGGTGCCACAGGATTCTTTGCTGCTTTTACAGATCCAGACTAACACGGCTACCCCTCTGATAAATGAAATCATTGAGAGTCTCTGCATTGATTACAATGGGAGTTGGAACATATATTAAATGGATGCAAAATATTATTACAAAATATTGCATTAATAATAATTATTTTTAACCCATAACCATCTTTGCTCATCATACAAGAATTTCTGTTTTGTAAACTAAAATACGTTCTATGAAACTGTAGTGTGCTATTAAATGCCCTTCCGTAAGGCTATTCCTGCTATTAGGCTTTACTATGGATATGTAGACAAAACTTAGATAGAGGAAATGCTTTGTATAATCAGCATAAATAATTTAAAGTAGCATATTTAGATTGACATACCTTCAGTTATAATTATGGATAACCATACAGCATTTAGAGTCTGTCATATTATCATTAGTTGTCAAAAGAATCTTACATCAAGCAAAATTCACCCAGATCTTTCTTTCTTACTAGTTGGATATTGTATATATGAACATTTATTCTTTAAGGAACAGATTTTCTGCTGCCATGAAAGTGTAACAAAAATAGGTAAAAAATGACATCTAGAAATAATGTTTGCTAACCCCATAGCAATTGCCTGTGTCTTTCTGTAGTGCTGCAAATTAGCATCTTATATTGAACTGTTTTAGCATTATATGGGTCTGATCCAAAACTCATGGAAGTCAATGTCTTCCATGGACTTCAATGGGCAGATCAGGTCCTATAAGAGCTAAGCATTATCATTTTAATTAATTATATTATTTATTAATTATTGTTGTTGTTGTTATTATTATTATCCAATTGATAAAGAATTGGTAAAACTATTTTTAAGAAGGCCTGACACTGTAGGGAAAAACAGTAAACAGATGAGTCTGCCATCATCCTATTGCAGTAGTTCTCAAACTTTTGTACTGGTGACCCCTTTCACAAGACAAACCTCTGAGTGTGACCCCCCTCTTATAAATTAACAACACTTTTTTATATATTTAACACCATTATAAATTCTGGATGCAAAGCAGGGTTTGGGGTGGAGGCTGTCAGCCCACGACCCCCCATGTAATAACCTAGCGACCCCGAGGAGTCCTGACCCCCAGTTTTAGAACCCCTGTCCTATTGGGTCTTGAGGGCCATAGTTCTTCCATAGGTTCTGACAAACCATTTGTGATATAAATCTCCATAGAAAAGGTTTGATGTGAAAAGCATAGGCAACACATTCTATCATACCAACTGGATGTAAACTGCAGTGCAATTAGTACAACTTTTGATTGGGATGAGAGAGAAGATAGATAAAGTGCAGTGCCTCGTGCATGGAACTGAGGGCAGTGTAGGGCCTATGATGCACAGTTGAGCAGTTCTGATTCCATACACATACACATACACACACGCCCCTTAGCTGTTGACAAATAGTTAACTGTCCAATCTCAAATTGCAGACACGCTGAAGAACTGCTCTTCAAAAGGCTTCACAGAAATATTCTGGTGGGATTCAAATGATGAGAGGGAGAGTGTTTGCTGTATGAGTGGGAAGGTGCTTACGGGAAGGAATTTTGAGTCCTGACACATCTGCATTAAAATAGATATAACTTTTACATCTGTTGATGGCTTGATTATTAATGTTAAATAAAAGCAAAATCTCAATGTCTTTGCATCTAATGCTTCACATATGCTGCACAAGACCAGCATAATGAACAGCACCAAAGGAATTATTAGATCATAATTAAAGTTATATACTTTACCTTTCTTGATATTGAAAGTTGAGCCACACTACAATAAATGCCCAGGCAGCAACATAGCTTTCCTAACGAATACCATTTGAAAACCAACCTATTATGCTCATGCTCTCTAATGACACTCTGTTTCTCTCTGAGACTTGATATTGAAATGCGTAAACAATTACCTTTATTCATCACGTCTGCACTGCATGGGGATTCAGACAAAGTGACTAAATTCCCGAAGTCCTGCCCCGGCCTGCCTTGAAAGCAATATTCTCTGGCCAGTATGGGGCCAATCCAGAGACTGCCTTCTCAGCTTGCATGGGTATGTAGGCATCTTGAACACAGCCCTAACAAACGGCTAATGTAGAGTGCCACAGGTGAGTTTCATTCTGGGTTAGGTTTAGAAAACTCCCTCCAAAAGCTTGATGCACAAGTTGGTGCGATCTGTGTGCAGCATACATACTCAGGATCCTTTGTGTGCAGTGATTCTGCAACTAAAAAATTTGCCACAGAATCCACTTCTTCCTTACTGCAGAATCTAAGGCCTGGCCACATCTAAAACTAGCGATGTTGCTCTGGCGTATGAAAAATTCACAGCCTTGTGAGATGCAGTTAAGCCAACCTAAACCCCACTGTAGAAACCACTAGGTTGACAAAAGAATTCTTCTGTCAGCCTAGCTATTGCCTGGAGGGGGTGGATTTACTGCAGGGATGGAAAGACCCCTTCCATTACTGCAGAAAGTGTCTACACTACAATGCTACAACAGCATAGCTACAGCTGTGCCACTGTAGCACTTATAGTGTAACCATACCCTAAGCTTTCATTTTTTAATAATTTTGTTTCTAGCCCTCTTGTCTGTGAAGAAAACCTTGTGAAGCAGGTGTAAAGTGAGGCAGTGTTGTCCTTCAGTCAGAAAGCCACCTGAAGCATCAGCCCTGCATGGCGTGAATCGCCCCATTCATCTCAGTGGAATGTTGACTCTGAAATGTAAAGGCAACATTTTAAAATGTCATCATTAACGATGGCATTTACCATTTTAGTGGAAATATGCAGCTACTGTACTTAGCCACCATCTGACTGCCTGTTGTGCATTCTTGGGTCCTGAAAGCTTGGGTGCCCTCCCCACTGCGGCAATCTCCAGCTTCTCTCCTACATCTTCTCCATTGCAGTGGTGCATGGTCAATGCAAAACTCTGCATCCGTCTGCAAACATCGGGAGGTTGTAAAACAAACTGAACATCAACATAAATAACATGGAATCTACTCTACTGTTGGTAGTTTTCATTTTCATATTGAATTTATTGAAAAATCTCACATTATTTTTAATTTAAATGAAACTACCATTGGTTCTGCAGTCTGCTGAGCCAGATTAAGGGACAATTCCACATAATTTCATCCTGCTTGCTATAGAGTACATGGGCCTTGAATAGTGTGTATTTTTGTCCTAAACACATTTCTCTCTCTGTCCCTTGCTGATCCTTTTTTCACCCTCTTTCTGTATTGGATTTCACTTTGTTTAAGTCTCTGTTCCATTTTTCATCTTATTTTTCCACTGTTTGTTTTTTGTCTGTTTTTCTCAGTCTCTTGCTCCCAGGACCTAAGCCAAAAAGCACTCAAATTTGAATTAAATTTTTAAACCCACAACTTAAAATTAGGTAAAAGTCACATCACATCTAGAAGTCACATCACAAAATAAGCCACTTAGCATGTTCAGTGGCTGTGGGATAGCAGAATTTTTCATGGAAGAGCCACAATTTTAGTAGCAGAGAGTTGGGTTGTGGGACGGGAACATTATTTCCAGGAATGACCAGAAATAACATGATGGTGGCCTCCAAGTTTAGAGGCAATGTGAATAGATACCAAAATATCCATGCAGCCTGGATCTTACAACATCCCTTTGATCAGAGTAACACAAGGTTCATTGTATCAAACAGGTAATGCTCATTGCTAGAGAATGGCAAGCCTAGTATATGTTTGGGACATGCAGGGTGATGGACTTGGTGGGCCAGATTCAGATATGGCACAAGCAGCTGCAACAACTCGACTTCACGTGGAGCTACAGACACTTATCCCAGGACACAAATGGATTTAATTTTCTTTTTTTTCGGTCAACCTCTGGTTTCTGAGAGCCTCTGAATTGTTCCGGGATGTCACAGAAACTGAAGCTGGGAAATTACTGAGAAAAATATATATTTGATAAAACCTAGATTGATGATTTTAAGTATAACAACATATACATATATATTATTATTATTCTGATTACAGGACAAATGCCTTAGTTCCAGCTCTCCAGCCCAGGCTTCCTGTACTGAGCCGTCTCCACATGTCACTCCACTCCTGACATTGAACTCCCGACAACCCGGACCAAGAAGACTGCCAAAAACACTCCAGCTATTCTTCTTCATCCTCACTAACAATTTGGTAATGAAGTATTGATTTCCACTCCCCTGCTTATGGACGATATTAGATTTTCATTGATAAACTGCACTGGGGCTGTCTAGTCTCCACTGTCCCTTTTTGCTGTCACTAAAACAAAGTGCCACTGAAGTAAGATAATGACTGAGAACACTGATGTACTTATTTCATCAATTTGTAACACTTGACAGGAAAAAAAAAGTATACTTCTTCATAGTTTAATGTCCAAGTGTGCTACACAAGATGCCGTCACACTGGAAGCTTTGCTTTTCATGGTAATGTCCATTTCCTATTTATAACCCCTTTGGGATAGTTTGTCTAAAGGAAATGTTTCTATTCAGTGCAGCTATTACTGTTGCACCTGGGTTGCTCAATCCAGTCATTGCACTAGGGATCAATACATCACAGTAAGTAGAAGAATTATTAAGTTAAAATAGATTCTGAGCCAAAAAAACTCTGAACAATGTTAATCTTCTGTGCAAGTTGTTCAAATAATTATGCTTAACCAAGTTGCTGCCAAAGATTTGTTTAAAATGGATTATTTTCAGTTTGTTTTATTCCTCAGATATATATATTTTTTAAGTCTCCATTAGTGCATATGACAAGACATATGCAATGGAGTGATTTTTAAACAAAAGCACTATTGTTAGATCATTGAGCATTAATTATTATATATATTTATATATATAATAAGAACCAAATTTCTCTCCATTACTGTCAATGGGGTTACTTTGGATTTGTGCTATTGCAAATGAGATCAGAATCTGGCCTTCATCCTGTCTATTACTACACAAAGCACAGCTTACTTTTAAAATCAGCTGAAACCCAGTAGGGTAGGAGAGGAGGGCTTCAATTTAAAATTTGTTCCTGTAACTTTTTTCATTAAAACTTAGAGGTCCCAATTTTAATTTGTGGAATATTCATGATAATAATGAGATCTAATTAAGACATCCATTAAAAGCCCGTTAAAGTTAATTTAACGTAAAAATTCCAATAGAACTGTATTAGATTTTCTCCATTAAATTAACGTTATGGATTTTTAACGGATGTCTTAATTATATATTATTATTAACGGGAATACTGTATTACACAGATTAAAATCGGGTTCTAAGTCAACTCAGAAAAGCTTCCAGGATGTTTTAATATTACAAACCTCACATTACTTAGTGCACTGTATGGAAAATCAAACTCATCAGGCGCAGCTCTGTTTACTCTAGCTGAGCATTTGCTGTACAACTACAGCAACCTATAATAGATAAATTCATCACTGCATTTAAAGAATGAATTTCCTTATTCTCAAAGGACAAATAAGTCTGGATCAAGATGTAAACTGCTACTCAGTTATAGATGAAAGATTTAAAGTATGCTAGGCACAAAATTGAGATGTGGATCTTTTTTAAACTCAAGAGGGTTTGGGGCTTTGCTTTTTAATTATTTTATTTAGATGATCAATGATAAAATAAAAATTTAGCCATGGCAAAATGAATCTAAATATATTTATTATATTCCTTATTTCCAATGTAAGGAGGGCTATGTTGGAATTGTTTGGGAAATTTTGACATGATCCCTAAATTCAACATCAGGAGGGGGGGACCTTGTTATTTACCTCCTAGGAAACGTGTTGCCCTTATGCCACATATAATAGCAAATTGCTTTTTTTATGACATGCATAACGTAGATGGGAAAAAATATGGCGCTTCAGGGAAGGAGGGAAAAAGTAAATGAAGTTCCAGGAATGTCATTCTGAAGTAATGAGGCATGGACAGAAAATATACCCCTCACATCATCGGATTGAGATGGCAGTCGAAATAACTTCATTGAAGTGTCAGCACTCATCCATCAATCAATCATCCACAAGGAAAAATAGCGACAGTACAACGGGGCGGCTTTTACGGGATTTACTCAGGGCATAGGGAATAGCAGCTCAAATGTAGTCCTGACATGAAAAGCAAGGTGCTGATATTATTTTTTATGATGGGAGGATCATAAAGTGAATTGAGAACAGTGAGGTCTGTCTTTGCTTAACCTATTCAACTGGAAATGAACGAGCTCAACTGGAAATGAACAGAGACTTCAGATGGGTTAAGACTGAAGCCTGCACTGTGCCAAGCCCTGTCCATTGACAACAAAATTCTATTAAAGTGAAATCAATGCATTAGCACTGGGTTCCTCTGACGCTGTTAAATTGCACTGTCCAAATCAGGATTATTAAATGAAGTTACGTAGTGGGGCGGAGGTGGGGTGGTTCCTGCAATGTGAGTCCTGCACTACTATCAAATTCCACTTGGGGGAAACATGGATATTTCCAACACCAAGATTTTTTCTCTTTCTTAATAAAGAAATAAATCCATTTTGTGACATAAAATACATTAGCAAATACTAGGGGCTGAGGCCTGATGCTGTTCCCACTGCACTCAATTGGCAAACCTCCTGTTGACTTCTGACAGTCTTAATCCTGCTCTACACTGAAGCCGGTGGACATTTTGCCATTGATTTCAGTGGAAGCAGGCTCTATAGGTGACACATTTTTGCTGCCTTTTATTTTTTTTTAACAGTACAGCGGGCCCGATTCTGTAAAGTGCTGAGGAACTAAGCCTCCTCCATTCCATCCAAGTCAGTGGGTGATGAGGTGATACTTGGGGACTCAAGCCTCAATATTTTGGGCTGTAGGGCCCTTTGGTTCTCTCTTTATTCACAGACCAGATTCTGACACCCTGTTAGTGAGATTAACCATGAAGTTATGGGTTCATTTCTTCAAGAGGAAACTCTGTCTCTACAATCTGTCATGCCTGGACTACCCTCCTTCCCTCAAGCAGACCGTCTCCTTCAGCAGAGAGACATGTAAAATGAGGCATTTGTAGAACCTAGGTAACAGAACATGCACTCTAATATGAATTATGCTGACACACAATCATGTTGGGACCAGTGAGTGCAAATAGAGATGAAAAGTTACGGCTTTCTCTAGTGGAAGGTCTGTGCTCTCTTTTTCATAGGGTGCACTCTCTCCTTGTTTTATTTATTTCATTTATTTATGTGGTAAATAACAGGTTGCTGCATGTATGAAAAGATTTCAAAAATGCCTGTGGCAGCTACGGGGGTGGGGAGCGAGTTTGCAAGAGTAGTGCCATTGCTCCTCAGTGCAAGTTTGCAAGAGCTTGATGATGTCGCAGGGCTAGATCTGTTGGACCAGATTCTCAGCTACAGTAAATCTGCATAGCTCCCTTAACTTTAACTGAACTATGCCAATTTACACCAGAAGCAGCTCTGGCCCAAAGAACACAAGTAAAAGATCGACACCAGCCTAGAGAACAGAATCTGATCTATTCAAGAAAACTAGGTACTGCATAGTCAAGCGCTGGAACAGCTACTTCATTTAGAATCTGGGCCCAAACCTTTATTACACCATTCTAAACTTCGACTATTTTGCCTGCATCACTGTCCTTTGGGAACATTTTAGATACACGTTTGAATTAAGTGACTCTTTTTTTTTTACAAGAAGATATATAAAAAAAGAAAATATACATCTCTCTTTCTATGTCTAAAGCAGGATGAGTTGATATTTTATCTGTCATATAAATCAGGTAACACAGAAAATCATTGCATCTTTTCTCTGTCGCATCTACTCAATATCTACCGTTATGACATGTATTCTTATTGGAGATCATCAAAACATTAATTAAAAACCTGGTGATCAAACAGCCGAATATTTATGATTCATGTCTCTGCTTATTAACAAGTGGCGTACTGGTACACCACATATCCAAGCTGCTTATACTTTTGCGCTGCAATAAAGCAGTAAGAATTGTTACCCTTCTGTATGGCTTTGCAAGATTTATGTAGAAACCATAGCCTCCTTTCTGCTACTGTACATGTCAAAATAAGCCATTTCACCTTTTTTTAAAAAATGATTTTTAAAGGGGTATGTAGAATTAGCAACTACTTAAAGCCTAAAATATGAGAATTGGAAGTGCTCAGCAGTTTTGTAAATAAGGCCCTAATTGTCCAGGCATCAGGGGGTTGTGTGGGAGTAGAGAAGAGGATATCTAGCTTTTAGAAATGGCTATCATTAGTTCAATTACAATTTAAAAAAAAAAAAAAACCTTTGAAAATCAGCTAACATATCCAGTAATTACTTGTCAATGCAACTTCATAAGGATTTTTATTACCTACTTGTAAAAGTAGTTACAAGACTGACCTCACTGGCTCCTTTAGCGATCATAGAGGATATAAGAAGTCATTTTAAAAATCAATAATTATATATTAACACCGTAAAGGGTGAAGTCCCAAGGAGTTTTTACAAGTTATTGTGTCAACTCTCATACATTTATAAGGAAAGGATTATTTTCTAATGTTCTCTTTGTTTCCCCCAATCATTTTTAATAAACTACCATAATAAATAAAGTGTCATATTTATTGGCATATAAACGAGGCCATTTATACCAAAGGTCCATTTTCTAATTTGCATTAAGAAATAAGGCTAAGGAGAGTGGTGGCTTTGGAAGAAAGCAGAGTGAGGTCTGCAAAGCCTTGTGAGGCTGAAGAAAAGGCCCTTCAAGGCCTGGGGCCTGAGGCAGTGCATAGGTGGGAGCTGGGCACAGCTCAGAGGGGATTTGGCTTATGCAAGGTTCACCTGTTGTTGTTAGTTACTGAGGGCTCAATTCAGCCAGGTGCTGAGCACCGCCTGAGTGGCCAGTGTTTTAGTGTGCCAGCCGGAGTAGGAGCACAGTCTGGAATGCTATGTTGCAATTACACTTGGTGAGAAAATGGAGCTGGGGAATGAAAAATGTCAGTACCATTTTTGTCAAATTTTCCCAACCAGCTCAAGATGCAGCCCTACCCAGCAGCATGCAGGAAGGTTGGGGTGAAGAAAGATCTCTGCCTCCTTACCCCCCGCATGCCACCCTGCCTCCTACTGCAAAGTTCACTGCAAAGGACGCAGTTGTGCCCAGTATAAATAGATCTCGGTAGCATTTGTCTTTTGCCTTCACAAACAGATGAATGATGCAATTTATATTTAAAACTTTCTGAGTAAAGACAATATTAATCACAGATTCCAAATCAATACAACACAATTACAATAGGGTTTAAAGGCCATCAGTCACCTTGCAGGGAAATTGACATAATCACCTCCTAAACAGGTAAATTTATATGTTGAAAAAGTACTACTAGCATGTGCCCCTATGCTTGCAATGGCCCTACACATAACCTGACATATTATTTCTGAGACCATGTGATGCTATGCATTCATGTAAATATGTAACCCTGACCCACTGACCTCAGTTTTCTGTGCTTCTTATTGCAGAGGACCTGTAAATTAGTTTCTCTGTGGGTTTTGAAGAAAGCCATAGTAAAGAATCTCAGTGGGCATAGCTTTCCTGATAAGTATCTTTATCTATCAGAATTTTCCCCATAATTTGCCATAGTTTATTTTTAAAACAAATGCTAATTATTTTCTGTTGAAAAAGTATATCAAGATACTAACATGCTAATTTATTTTCCTTAGTGCACCTAGTTCTTCAATAATGTCTCTGAAATATTTGAGACAGAAAATGAAATCTGTAAACTCAGGCAAATATTGTCCTGAGTCCTTCTTTGTTTTGCTGAAAAAAAGAGAGAGTAAAATTGCCGGATTTTGAGATGCATGAAGTATCTAAACAATGAAAAAACAGGCACTTTAAGGTAGATTTTTCAGTTTACATTTCATCAAACTAAAGGCCTGCCCCAACATCACTTGGCGTCAATAGGAGTCCTTACATTAATTTTGTTGGGCACTGGATCAGGCCTTTAAAGGAATAGCTCCATAAATAAACTCTTTCGGATATTTTTTATTTCCTGTAATATTTGATCTCATTCATGTACACACAATTTAGGGTTTTGTCATTACTCTAATCCTCTTCAGTGGGGAAAGAAGGTTTTGGGTTGTTTTGTTTGGTTGGGTTTTGTTCTTTTAAATAGGATCAATCAAAATAAGTACAATCAGTGAAAATTAATGTGCAATCCCAGAGAGAGGCCCTATATCCATTGGGCTGAGAACTTAGTTTCAGATATTGTTTAGAATCAGCTCAGTCTGATTTGGTTTCAACAAATTTCAGCCAGCCATGGTAGACAAGACCAAGCCATATTTCAACCAACTTTTAAAATTATGGGGCAAATTCTGAACTCATTTACATTAGTACAAATCCAGAGTAACTTCTCTGAAGTCAATACAGTTACTCTAGATTTCCGAGGACATAAGATCATAGAATCATAGATTATTAGGGTTGGAAGGGACCTCAGGAGATCATCCAGTCCAACCCCCTGCTCAAAGCAGGACCAATCCCCAGATGGCCCCCTCAAAAACTGAACTCACAACCCTGGGTTTAGCAGGCCAATGCTCAAACCACTGAGCTATCCCTCCCCCCAGAATGCAGCGCCACTGTTTCTAAACTTGTTTTCCTTATGTGCTAAATGGTGTTTAAAACATCTTCAGCAAATGCAGTCCCCAGCCCATGTTAGATGGCATCTAAGGCTTGGTTTTCACTTAAAAAGTTTTACTGGCATAGCTATGTCATTTATTAATATGATTTTTTTCATTACATAGTTATACCAGTAAAAGCCGTAGGGTAAAAATAGCTATATGAGTACAGCTTATTTTGCTTCGCTTACCTGGAATAAACTATCTTGGTATAAATACTTTTATACTGGTATAACTGCATCTACACTAGAGTTTGTTTTGTTTTGTTTTTTTGCTGATTTAACTATGCTGGCAAAAATTTTAAGTATAGACAAAGCCTAGGGTAAAGTTGCTTTTTGTACCAAGTGTCTGTATAGTATTTTCTTCTGAGAGAATTTTAACAAGTGATGTAGCTGTTCCATCGGACTTACCAAGAATAATAAACTCCAACTTCCAGCTCATCTTCATTCTCAGCTGGTGAAATGTCTTCAAGCCTTTGTAAAATGCCCTGTTGGATAAAACAGGTTAAATACTAATCCTAGCAGGTCACACTTGCTTCTACTTGAGTTAGATTATCTACCTGTGCAGGCCTCCTCTTCCCCCACCCCCCATTTTTTTGTTAGTACAGATAATACCTTTTCTTAAACATTCCAGATGAAATGGCAGGAAAATGACCAATGTTTTACTTTTAAAAACAAACAAACAATTATGCAAAAATACAAATACATTGCAAGGTGGTTGACTGATTTATCTTGAAATACAAATCCACAGTTGGGTATCAGCCCCAAGTGAAGAGTTGTATTTACAGAACTTAAACAGCCATGCAATTATGTCTCAAATGTGAAAGATTTGTATGGTAAGGTTTTCACGAACTAAATGATCCATGTAACATTCAAGAATTATATATCTCTCTGTATCTATGTAGATATAAGCAGATAGATATAGATAGCTATGTAGATGCAGACAGATATCTAGATATATATGCATTTATGTACAATATGCATATATATAAAAAGCATGCAACCATTCTGTGGCTGAAGTAACAGCTGTGTGTATTTGCACTGAGCAAAAACAGCAGGATTCTTCAGGGCATACAATGCAGTATTTTGGCTTTATAATGCAGCAAATGCTGGAATGTGCAATACAGGTTGCAAAAGCTGACAAGCTAAACAGTTTTTATTTGGCTCAGGGTACTCAACTGTCATATATCTCTGGTACAATATACCTTTTTGTCTAGTGCATAGCCATCACTTATTAATCCCATCCTTTGTTTTTTTCCTAATGTCTTGAATATGTCAGCATGAATCATAAATATCCATCCCTATTTAAAATAATGCAGAACAGTTGGTCACCCCAGTAAATTTGACAGTCAGCTATTTCTTGCTCTGAACAAACGCTTGTGGTATTTAGTAAGTTTGATATTGGCAGCATCTTCAGGTTACATTCTTGACCATAGGTGTTAGTTCTAGAATTTTGTTTTAAAGGTTAAAATGCGTTATCAAAAGCTTACTTCTCTTCGGTCAGACTAAAAACAATGTATATACCACAAATCGCAAAAATAAAAGTAAATACTTTTTTTTATATTAACAAAGCAAACAGGACTCCTTTCAAAGAGAAATCACAGTGACTTTATCTGTAGAATGTTTCGGTGCTTATGCACTCATTTTGTAACAAGTGCATGCTGTACAGAATATATTGCCTGTATACTTAGGGCAGGGGAAAGAGGGAGGGGGGACATCAAGCTGCTTTTCATTGTGCACTGCAGCTTGGTTGGATGGAAAGTTAAGCCTTTGATGCATTTTTATACTGTACATATTTGTATATATTAACTATATTGCCATGTTATGAACACAGATTTTGTTATATTTGCTTGTTTCTGTTTCCTACAAAACTGGTCCATTCCGGGGAATAATTTTTTTAATCAAAAATATGCTTGTAATTATTTTTTATTTTGTTTTCCTTCGTCGTCATCTTTTTATGGTTTATAAAGGAGTTAGAGTTGAGTTTACAGAGGAACTATGAGAAGCAAGTCTGTGTTTGCATGAGACCTGCCCAATTGCTGGCTATAGGGGAGGGGGGGGAAAATCTAAGTCCAAATTTTGCTTTTAAGGCATGCCTAATCCCATACATGTACAATTATTCCCTTTGTATTGTATCTAATAGTGCCTGAATTTTTTGCTTTAAAAAATGTCTTCTTAGAGGAACAATTCATAATTGTCAAAATTTGAAACATTAGCTTAATTTTGTTTTCATGACCTCTCATTTCTCCTCCTTATTTATTTTGTTGCTGTTATAATGGGCCCCAAGGCCATTTCTGACATTCCAGTGTTCTTCTTCCACATTAAGGATGTTTTTAAAATTACTAAGATTATTGAGCCAACAGGCTGTTTTAATCAAAACCATGTTTCACTTGGTTTTGATGATTATGAATGGTCCTTACAATGAAAAAAAAATGAATAAAATAAACAGAAATCCTTTCTCCTAGGAGGATTGTACCACCTAGTGGTCAAAAAGATTCATCACAGATATGCATCTTCCCAATATTTCTCTGTCTTTCTCAAATCCAAGGTTCTCAAAAGTCGCAATTTTGCTTCAAATTATTTGTCTATTATCACTAACTTAAACTAAATAACAAATTGAAAATGTTAATTGCATTTTTTCTTTGGTTGATTGCTAAATAAATTCATATAATTTATACTAGAGGAGATTACTGCTTTTATTGTTTTAGTGTCCCCAAAACCAATTATTAACAATCAAGGTCTTATGTATCTTATTAAATTTAAATCAGGTCAAACCTGTTTATCTAAGGCCTTGTTTGATTGACAAAAGAATGGCTGTGTACTGGTACACATAAGATGTATTTCTGTGTATGATTTTGCAGCATTGAAATCTCTCACCAATGATATTTTGCTCTATAATTTCTTATCAGTGCAAATAAAATCACTCGTTTTAGAACTGTAATTAAAGTCCCAAATAATCGATGATGCATCTTTATCTGTTGTGTTTAAAAGAAAAAAAAATCCAAATCGTTCATATAATCCTGAATGCCTCATTTCCATAAAAAAGGTTTCTATACATATATTATTTACATTTTTAAACATGGTAATTCTTTCCTTTGTAGCAGAAAATGTCTCTTTCTCACTGCTATTATTGGAAAGCAACTGTTCACATCTGAAACGTTATCGTAATTTGCATCAAGAAACCGAACTACAGACATTAAGGACTTGGGTGTGTTCAATTACGATTTTGCTGGAGGCTGTCCCTCATTTTAATGCTGCACTCATTGAACTACCTTTCTGAAATCTAGCTGATATGGTTCACCATAGACATGCTTCACAACATCATTAGCTTTGCAAATGGCTTCATTTCAGTCAATGCAGACTTCAGTTTTGGCCAATTGTAAAATGGAAATTTGAAAAGGGAAAAAAACAGATGCACTTAAAACATGAAAAGAATTATTTATATGATAAAAATATATTTAGATTTTCAAAGCACAAGACTGAACAGAAGTGCTCTTTTTATGCTTTCTGAAGATGTTACTGTTAAAAGTCTTTCTACATCAGGCTTAATAAATCTGTAATGACATTTGATGGATTGATTTCTGTGTGGGTTCTTTCTTTCTTTCTATTTTTCTATTTTTCTCCTTTCCTTCAACACAGAGAGAAAAAGTCTGACCTGGAGAGTTTGTGGGAGTAAAATCACAGGAATGTGCCTGTTTGAGTAAGCTCTGTGACCCATTTCTAGCATCCCCTCTTCTCTTAATTATTTTTTAAAAAATCAAACTACATCACCTCACATTTGTTTCTACATATCTTTTGCTTTCATCTGGATTCTCTGACCACTTCACGCCTGGGCTATTTATGATGTAATCTACTGAAAGGCATTGGATTGCTGTCACACAAATTCAAGGATTGCTAGCCATAAACCAGGCATGACTGAGATACCAAATACCCAGCTCTTCAGTGCTCCACCTCAGACGGATGGTTCTGTTTAACACTTAGTTTCCCTAAGTACTCCCTCGTTTCCCTTAATGTTCTCTCTGAATTGGGTGATGTTTCACATTCTGGAGTTCAGAAGCAGAAGCTGATACCACACAAGAAAATGATTTGTTATTTACTGCAGATGAGTTGAAGCTATCAGTGGCAGAGATTCCCAAGCCTTATACTCATTAAATTATGATGGATACAGTATCATCTGTTAGCTATAGTTAATTGCCACTGCTCTGCATCTGGGTGATAAAGTATAAGAAGAAAAGCAGGGTCCAACCCAATATTCTTGATGGTAACAGGAAGCAGAAGTCCTGAGGGAGATAACGCAGGGCCAGTCTTACATACACACAATGCAAGTAACTGCATGGGGCATTGTACAAACTTGCGTCCAATAGACTAAGGTAATAATCTCTCCCTGCATTCAGAGGGAGAAAGGGGAGACCACTCACTGCATACTCCAGCCCTCTTGGCAGTGGGACCAGAGGGGTGGAAAGACACCACATGATTTCCTCTTACAGCAGTGAAATCAGAAGAGGCAACTCATGACACCATCATCTCTGGCGTGTTGGAGCCTTTCATTTTATAAGGCCAGCCCTACAGATAGGCCTGATCCAAATCAAATGCCAGTCAGATTAGAATCCCATGGGGGGAATCTTCTTTTGCCTTCATGCTGGGACCTACCACAATCCCCTTCTTCATCCTTTGATCTGAATGCCTGCCACCCATGAGACCACATGTAACATCTTCCAGCCAGGATGACGGATGTGGCCAGCACTGTGCTAGTGATCTTGAGCCCAAACTTCTCATTCCTATGACAAAACTATACCATCTCAAGGAGTGAGAGGTCCCAAGGCTACTCTGGAACCTCTCCTGTGCTGCAGTGTAAAGTGCTGCCACAAAAACGGCCCTGCTCCGGCTCCTAGGCGCTCCAATGGGAGCTGCAGGGGTGGTGCCTGTGGATGGGGCAGCATGCAGAGTCAGCGGGCCATGCCTCCGCATAGGAGCCAGAGAAGGGACATGCCACTGCTTTCAGGAGCCGCTTAAGGTAAGCACTGCTCGGAGCCTGCACCTCCCTGAGCGTCTCTCCATGCCCCAACCCCCTGCCCTGATCCCCCTCCCACTCTCCAAACCCCTTGATCCCAGCCTGGAGCACCCATCTGCACCCCAAACCTGTCATCCCTAACCCCACCCCAGAGCCTGCACCCCCAGCTGGAACCTGCACACTTTCCTGCACCCCTTCCTCAGCCCTGATCCCCCTCCTGCCCTCTGAACCCCTTGGTCCCATCCCAGAGCTCCTACACCCCAAACTCCTCATCCCCAGCCACACCCCAGAACCCACAACCCCTCCTGCACCCCAACTCCAATTTTGTGAGCGTTCACGGCTCGCCATACAATTTCTATTCCCTGATGCGGCCCTTGGGCCAAAAAGTTTGCCCACCGCTGCTCTAGGGTAAAATATATATAATTTATTTTAAAGTAACAAATGACTCGTTGTACTTGGAGATGGAAAAAGACTATTAGATCATCCAGTTCATCTTGCTGTCTGCCTATACAGGAGTGTTCCCTATAGAATGGTCCCCATGGCTTTGTCTAGCCTCAGCTCCAGCAGTGGGGCTTCTGTGTCACTTAACTCGGAAAACTATTTCAGAGTCTAGGTATGGTTTATAAATACAGAGCTAAATCCTGTAGCTGTTATTCAGGTGAGATTCCCACTGAAGTTAATGGGAGTGTCATCAGTATACAAACTACACTACAGGATTTGACCCAACATATTTTGTATGAAGTCTATGAAAAGAAAGAACCTCCTACAGGCTAACCTACTGCCATATTCTCCACTTGGAGACCAAGAGACAGATTGTGTTCCCCACCCCTCAGCATGTGGCCACAATTGTAAGTGTGTCACAAGAACTCTGCTGCAAGGTTGCATGTCAAGGTTAGCCCAGGGACAGCAGGAGTCTATATAGCACACACTGCTATGGAGTCTGGATTGCTCCAAACTGTAGAGCAGCCCATAAGCAGCCATTAGAAGCCTGCTACAAATTAGAGCAGACTGGGGGCTGCTCTAATCTATGTTAGGAGTCTCAAAAGTTGCTTAAAACCACCTTTGCACCCGCTCCCCCTGGGCTGTGCCTCCTGGCATCTCAGACAGCATCTCTTTTTCCCTATTTCTATAAAAAAAGAAAGAAAAGGGTAGTTAAGAAATTCAGACATGTTGGCAAAAATATTGCTCCAAAATAAAATGTTTCAAACCATCATTTCTAGAAGATGCTATTAAAGTTTCATCAGATGACAACTGACAAGTTTTCATAGTTTCAGTTTGTGGCCACTAGTATAGGGTGGCCTTACAGCATATTTTCCAGTTCCCTTCACCAAAAGTGTAAAATATTAGATTAAAAAATAAAGGTTTGCTTTATATCTTCCATTCACATGGAGATGGCCTAAAGTTTACAACGCCAAAAATAACTGACATCTTAATTTAATAACATTTTTGCTTCTTTAAGCTAGAAACTTGAATGGAGCTACTATTATACACTCTCATTTAATGTATAAACATGACATGATTTGCCCCTGAATATATGTAAAAAGAAAATTATGAGTCACATTTTCAAGTATCCAGTAATACTGGGCGTCTTCATTATTAGAGGCTCTATTTGAGCAACCCAGGGCCTGATTTTCCACGATGTTGAGTAACGGAAGTTGTGGTGCTCAGCCTTTCTGAAAATAGAGCAGCACACGAGGCACACAAAACAATTTTGCAACAGAAAGACTTCAAAAATAGACTCCAACGAGAAACTGCTGAGCTTGAATTGATTTGCAAATTAGATACCATTAACTCTAGCTTGAAGAGAGACTGGGAATGGCTGAGTCATTATACTACTTGAATCTGTTTCTTTATGATAACTATCCTTATACCTCTTGTCAACTGTCTGTAATTGACCATCTTGATTATCACTACAAAAGTTTTTTTTCCTGCTGATAACAGGTCATCTTAATTAATTACCTTCTTAGAGCTGGTATGGCATCTTCTCAGTATATATATCTATACACACACACACACACACACACACACACACACACTCTTCTTATATGTTCCAATCTATGCATCTGATGAAGTGGGCTGTAGCCCACGAAAGCTTATGCTCAAATAAATTTGTTAGTTTCTAAGGTGCCACAAGTACTCCTGTTCTTTTTATGGATACAGACTAACACGGCTGCTATTCTGAAAAAAAACACTGAGGCACTCATTATCAAGAGAATTTAAAAAAAAACACATGTATGGTATATGCCAGTACATTGAGCAACAGCAGAAGAAATAGATCTGTCCCATAAATTCAACAATATTCATAATCTACTCTTCTCCACTTCCTGAGGCAGAAGTCTGAGAGGATAGATCCTGAGCCTTGCAGCCATTCTATAAAGTTCAACAAGTTCTGGGTGTTGGACTAGAGGGGAAAACAATTTCCAACGTTGCTTCAACTCAGAACAACCTATTTCCAACCCAGATATACAAAGCTAGAGATTGTTAGTAATGGCGACACAATTGACTTCAACTAGAGCAAGGGCTGTAGCCAAAACCAAACTTTCTAAATATCTATTCTGGGCCAAATTTTTGAAAATTGAATATCTGAAAAAAATTATGTGCACCCAGAAAACTCGACAGCCAGGTGTGGGCTCAAACCGGCCACAGTCAATTTGCACCTGCCTGTCTACTCATTGAAGTATTTGCACCTTTTGTGACCATACTTGAAAATCTGGCTCTTGATCAACTTGAAATTTTGTTTCTGCTTTCTATTTAGGTACTTATGATCATGTATTTAGGAAGAAACGTGTATGCTTCACACATCCACCTAATACAGCATCCAGTGAAGTTCTTGTGTTCTTATTGACAAAAAGAGCCTAGGAAAGGCAAAAAGGTGATACGCTGTTGCAAGCAATGTTCTAAGCTGCCCCTGGATTTAAGAAATGTACTGGAGATAAACCTAGGCAAAAGAGAAACTTGAGAGCTTTGGACAACAGTTCTGCTGAAGGGCAATTTCTGAGAGAGAGTTTGATTGCTGGTTTTGATTTCTGTTACTCCTTAAAATTGTCTTTGTTTAATAAAAGTTAAGCATTTTCTTAAGGCAATCCCAGCTTGGTGTTTTATGATTCTTCCATACACAACACTAACATTACACCAGTATTATTATACCATGCAGGTCCCCTCCCTGACTAGGGATCATTTCATTCATATCTATCTATACTGAAAGGCTTATAAATTGTGCTTCAGATTTTTATGGCTAAGCAAACTCCAGGCATAGCTGAGAGACTGTAGAGCTCAGGGATGTCTCCAAGATCAGGGGATTGTGGGTCAGCAGATGGGAGGCCACGGAAAAGTCCATGGGACCTCAGAAGGAAGAGCATTTGTTAGGCTCTTTGCCAACCTCCAAAAATGAGAACGAGACCTCAAAAGATTGGGAAGTTGACATAAGCATCTGCAAGTATGGAAGCTAACATATGCAAACTGAATCAAACAACTGGGTGAGGCTCACTGATCTACAAGACTTTCTGCTTCTTTGCGAACTAACATAGCAGCTGCCTACACAAGTATGTGCATCTGGAACGATCTTCAGTAACGACCAACAGGAAAAACATTTCTATAGGAACCATATGTGATCTGCCCTATCTAAACACAAGAGGTGAAGACTGCATCAGTAATTCCAATAGTTTATATCATCTTTAGATCATGTGCAAATTTGAAAAAAAAAAAAAAAAAGAAGAGGGCCAGACTGTACTTTTAGATACTCCAGTGAAACTTCACTGGACTCAAGAGTGCGGGACTTGGCTTTACATTCCACATACCCTATTAACCAGCATTCTCTCCAGTTGCTCTGAAATGTTCACAGAATTACACAGAACAGTCATCAAGGTCTGGTAAAAAATGTGTCAGCGCATAGCTGATGAGCGAATCACACCCTTAAAAACAGCTTGCAGCATTGAAAGGGTTTGTGTTTTGCTGTCAAGCAGCTAGACCACTTCATTGAAAAGATTTATGTTTGGGGAAACAAATTTGGGAAATAAACTCTAATCAAAAAGGAATACTGGATGCTACTCCACTTACACTCGAATATTCCTTATATGTCCTACTTTTAATCCTGTGCTGATAATTTACTGCCTAAGTACAGAGTAAGTTTTAATACAAACCAATTTCCAGTGTGTTTTACTAGATTCCATCTCCTGCTCACCTCTACAGAGGAAGAAATAACAAACAGAGCAAGAAAAAAAAGTCCAAGGCCAAGTATGGAAGTTACAGTCTACTGTGTGTTGGAACAAAACATTACCACAAGTTTCAGTCTTTCCATGCTCTGTGGAGCTTCCTGTTCTTGCTCATTTGTGGGAGGTTCCTCCTTGTGGACAGAACAGAGATTTGGGGAATGAATCACAAGGATCTGATTTTCAGGGATGCTTCCCACCCTCGCACCCTATAAGTTTTAACTAGAGCTGCGAGTACTCAGCACTTTGGACTCGGCTTTTGGGCTTGCTTGTCAGCAGAACCAATTTTAGCGACAGGCTCCCTACTCTGGAATTTCCCAGTTTAGAATGCGGAGTGGCTGGGATTTTATAGGCCACACAGGGTGCTCTCCCCACATTGTCTTCCTGCTTCACATGCTGCCTCATAGATAGCCAGATTATGTATCAAAGAGGAGGATCATTATATATCCTCAGCAACTCGGTGAGCCATGATGTTCCACACGGTGTAAGTACCTTCAGCTGAAGCAAATAAGCTTGGAAATTTAGGCCAAGTGTCCCTGAAGGCTGAGCAGAGGGGCTGTGCAAATAACTTAAGTGATTTTTCAATTAAACATTTGCTCCTCAGCAGTATACTCAACACTGTACCAAACAAGGAGGGAATGTGCTTGCTGCTTCAAGGGACTTACAAACCTGGCCCTAACATGGGGGCATAATGTGAGAGAATGGGCTAGGTACATCCCTGCCTTGAAGAGCTCACAGACTCCCCATAGTAGGCAGTGGCGCAAAAGGGAGAGCGGGAGATTCGGAAAGGGGAACAAGCTGGCCCCCATAAAGGATATTGTCCCAAGTATGCGCCCTCCAGTGCTCTGGAGAGGTTTGGAGAAACAGCCTACATCACACCTGACTCTGGGATATGCCTAAAAAGCACAATCTAATATCAAACTAGAGTGGGATAATAATCTTGAGGATAAGGAACTAAACTAGATCTTGGATGAATTGGGGTAAATTCCTATTTCTGCTACAGACTCTGTGACCTTAGGGTGGGATCCACAAAGGTACCTAGAAGCCTAAGTCCCAGCTTTGGTTCCCCTGCAATCCACTCAAACTCTAAACTCCCTCAGTGCCTACATTTTCAGAGTAAAAGTTCTGTTGGTACCTACCTCAGGGCATGCAGAGTGCCGCTGCCTCGCTGTAAGCATCTAGATACCTATCTTACACTTAAGCCTGAGTGACTCACTACTCAGGGAAATAAAGCCTATTCAGTGCGTAAGCCACGAGGGGCCCTATCTGCTGGGCGGTCTCTGTGCCATTTATCCAGGTATCCATTTAACCAGGGGCGGCTCCAGCTTTTTTGCCGCCCCAAGCACAGCAGGCAGGCTGCCTTTGGCGGCGCGCCTGCAGGAGGTCCCAGGTCCTGCGGCTTCGGCGTGCCTGCTGCCGCATTGCCACCGAATCCACGGGACCAGCAGACCTCACGCACGCATGCCACTGAAGGCAGCCTGACTGCCAACCTCACAGCGACCGGCAGGGCGCTCCCCGTGGCTTGCCAATGGGCAAGCACTTGGTGGGCTGGTGCCTTAACTAGTCAGTGGAAGAGATCAACAGAAAGGAGACCCTGCAGTCCAGTAGTTAGAGCATCTATATAGGAGGTGGAAGAACTTGGGTCCAATCATCACCATGCTCCAATCACTCTATCATTATTTATCCAGAGTGCAACAGCTTCAATGGGAGAGGTTGAAGGGAACCCCCATGTCAGAATATCCCCTATGTGCATAACTGAAGCACTGTTTAGAGAGGTAGGAGACCTCTACTCAAATCCTCTCTGCTCCTCTGGCAGATGGGGGAATTGAACCCGCATCACCTGTAGCCCTGCCAAGTGCTCTAACTACTGGGCTACAGGTTATAAGGTTGGCAGCACCACTTCTAGCCACTGCTTGTGTGGAGCAAGAAGTGCCTAAGTCACTAGATTCCAGTGGCAGGATTTTTGGATCATTAAGCAGAGCTAGGTGCCTCTCTCTCCCATTCATTGTATAGGGATCCTAGACACCTAACTCAGCTTTGTGGATCGCAGTGATGTTCCTGTGATTTTCTAGGCACCTAAACATTAGGTGCTATGAAGCTCAGAGTTGCAATGCCCAAGTCCCTCTGTGACTTTTACCCTCATACTCTCTCTGTATTTTAGTTCTGCATCCATAAAATAGAGATAATACTTCCTTTCCTCTGAAAATATATCTATCTAGTCTAACTGAACTGGGTTCAATTGCCAGCTCTTCCACTGGCCTGCTGGGTGACTTCAGGCAAGTGACTTCATCCCAATGTGCCTCAATTTACCTATCTGTAAAATGGACAATACTTACCTCCTTTGTGAAGCTCCCTGAGATTTACAGATGAGGGGCAACATTTTTGAAAGGGACAATACTTACCTCCTTTGTGAAGCTCCCTGAGATTTACAGATGAGGGGCAACATTTTTGAAAGAAACTAAATGACTTAGGAGCCTGATGCCAGGTCTACACTAGATATTTTTGCCAGTATGGTAATGGCTGGTGGAGTGTGATTTTTTTATGACATTTCTATACCAGAAAAAAGCTCTAGGGTAGATGCAGTTATATCATCTAAAAAAAGCTGCTTTGGGCAGCACAGCTTATTTAATTCAGGGAAATGGCAAAAGTTATATCAAGAAAAACCCTTTTTTGTCTGTTGAAGCTGTCTCTATGTTAAGAGTGTTTGTCAGTCTAGCTACACTATTATAGCTAAACTGGCAGTCCTTAACCAGTGTAACTGGCCTTACTTGCACGGATTTATTTTTTTTTTTAATCCAAAAGGTACCATAAAAAAAGGGTAAGCATGAGTATTTAGACTGTAAACTCTTTGGTGCAAGGAATATCTCCTACATAATTTGCATGCTTGGAGTCTGTAGGAGCACTGTGATAAACAATCAAAAATAATTAGACAAAACAGTGTTGTCCAGTAAAATTCATACATATACATCATATTTTTAGTAGATGCTTGTTTTAAAGTAACACCTGCATATTTATTACCATCATATTAACATTGCCATGGTTCCTCAATGAGCAGGCGTTAACCTAAGCAATCTGGGGTTGTGTGCAAGTATCATTGATCTGTATTTTATAACATTCACAAAATATATTCTCAGAATTCAGTTGGGCTGAAGTAGTCAGACAAATATTTTGAGGGCCCAGCTCAGACATGTTAAAAGGGCATGTGCTCCACACTCTCTGAAGAACAGGCTTCTTTCAGGTGTCTAGTTGGGAATGCAAAACTGAGGCATTGAACATCACTGGTCAGTTTTCAAATTAATTGTAGGTCCATATTTGTAATGAGTGATTTGAAAAATCCCATTAACAATAGCCAAGCAGTGCCCCAAGTTGTTTGTTTGCTTAACTGATGCAGCTAAGTTGATATCAATAAGCTTGGACTGAACACTATCAGTGTGGTGCTGGATGCATTTTGGTTACATCAAATTAGAAAAGCAACAGCTTTTAGAAGAATTGCAATACTGATGAGCTGCCAGAGGGAAAAGTCAGACCTTTTACATGACAAAAATCTTTCTTTAAACAATTGGCGCTTTAAAGGTAATCAGGTCTTTGGAATCAGCCAGGTAAATACCACAAATTCTTACCAGGGAAGAAAAACTTGAGGCAGGATCGTGTCAAATCCTGAAATTTAGAGTTGGTTAAAAGGATTCTTACATGACTTCATTTGAATAGGAATGTTTTGTTCAGTTACTTTTTAAATTTTCAGTTAGTTAAATACTTTCTGGCAGAGGATTTGAACCCAAACACAACAGTTTTGAGTTAATGCAAGGGAAACAATACTGGCCAGCCTAATTTCTCCATCCAGGCAGAGTGAAATGCAGAGAATAAAACGAACAGTATTAACAGTGAAAAAACAAAGCGCAGTTGTAAAATTGTTGCATTTCTAGTCATTTAAGGTGGTATTTTCAGCACAGGTAACGTTTGTTTTTCTTCATCTTCATTTCTTCAGCTTCAAAACAAAGTGCATGGCTACTTCTCCTTAACAGAGCCCTGAAAATAGCACACATTTACAAACATGCATCAATAGTCCACTCCTCCGCTTCACTTTTCCCCACTCCACCTTTTCTCCTCCCCCTCCAATAATCTGGAAGTTGCAAGAGAAGAGCTGGGTCATGGAAAGTATTTGTGAAATTTATTCAATGCAGAAAAAAAATGCATCACATATTATTTGCAGAACATTATTGGACAATCTCGACAGCTGACTTACAGATGAAAATATTTGTAAATAAAGATTTGATTTTTTTTTAATGTCCGAGTACACCACAATTATTACTTGCAATTAATTTGACCAGCTCTGCTCATAAACAGGGAGAGCGTTCGTTAAAATCCAGTCAGAGGGCTGTCTGTCACAAAGTGATATGTATTGTTATATAATACAACTTTTAATTAATCTTAAAAACAGTCAAAAATAATGGTAGCCAGGAGCCAAACTGTGCACTAAGTGTGTTCTGCAGCAGCACATTTCAGTAAATGTTGAAAAGCTGAAAGAAATTAAATCAGAGATAACATTACTGTCTCTGCGGGCTTCCTTTTTGGTTCATCTCACTTGTCAGTGAAGGTGTCTGGTTGAAGGTGTCTGGTTATGTACTGTGATTCCTTTAACACAAGTAAGTCAAACAGATCAAAATCTGTGTGTGCATGGTATGTTCTGGGCTGGCTTTCTGTTTATTTGTTTTTACCACCACTCATGCAGCTCCCGATTAATTTAGGAACATAGCACAAACTTGGCCTTCAGATATATAGTACCTTTGACATTTTTAGTCTCTCTTTCTTCATTTAGCATCTGTTCCAAATGATTACTGCATGCCAACACTGCCACCTAATGCTCAAAACACATTCTCAGCCTTTACTGGAAAATAGGAAATCCCAATGTGCGTTACTTGTGGTAGTTAGGCTACAATGTCAACTGAATGAAATGAAAGAGAGACTTCCCCATAGGCCCTATCACCTTGACCCAGTGATTGACATATTAGCAATCATCAGTTTGTCTCTGCTCTTGCTTCCACCATTGCAAACACTGGTGAACTGCTGAATTAATAGCAGATATTTTTTAGGAAATTTCCACACCGTAGACAGAGCCCCAAGACATCAGACAGTTAAGAGAACTGATTTCAGAACTGGGAACCAAGAACACTTGAGTTCTTTCCTAATCTCATCTGATATTATTTGTATTATATTGTATCTTATATTTCTATTATGGTAGAACCTAGAGGCCCCAGTCAGAGATTAGGGCCCCACTGTGTTAGGTAGTATACACATATACAATGAAAAGATGATTCCTGTCCCAAAGCTTGTATCATTTAAGGTGGATCAAGAAACAGATGGTAACGGCACAAGGTAGCATACTACCATGTTTAGCACTTAATCTAATGGTTTAGGCATTAGCAAGGACCCCAGGTACTAACAGGGGTTTTGACAGACTTCCTTTGACAGTCAGCCAAATCAGTTAGGACTGGATTATCAGGAGAAGGCCTCCAATTTTTCTGCCCTATGTATTTGTACACACCATTTAAGACACTCGGGCATCTGAAGTGGGATTTGCAAATATGCTGAGTGGTCACCTAACCGATCCCACTGAAATTAAAAGTTTTGCCATTAACTTCTTTTGCAGCAGTTAGACTGATGCTGAGCACTTTTGAAAAGTCACACTCAAATACTCTGGATCACCTACAAATAAGGTACTTAAAAGTCCAAGGAACCTAAAGTAGGGGTACAAAAGATTGCCAGAGCAAAATTACATCTGCAGTTATTTGTGCTCACAAAAGTGGAAGCCTATTTACAGGTGGACTGAATATCTATTGTCATTCCATTTCTGCCTGGGTGGCCCTCTTCAGGGCTAGTGATTTGCCAGACTAAGGGGAGCTGAACTGTGCACCATTCCCCTTCCTTGCCCCTGACCTATATGGAGAATCCAGAGGCTGCACTAACACTTAACCAGGACCCCCTTCAGTCAGGGGAACCACCACAGTCTCTCTGAGTACAAGAGGTTGCTCCATCAGAGGAAGGCCCATCAGTCTGGCTCCACTGAAGTCACACTCAGGGATAGATCAAGATTGTACTTCATGAAGCACAAGCACTCTGAGCTGAGGGCCTGGCCTCTGGAGATTGTGAGGGATCTGCAGTTTTGCCCTGTCTCATCCATGAAGGGCGGGCAGGGGGAGGCGGGGAAAGAATCACTAATGAAGAACGTGGAGGAAGCTAATGGAGTTTCCTGGACCAATATAGGGGGTTTTCCTGCATAGAGACACAATTTGGCCCATTAGTTATATAGTAACAGATGGGTACACAGATGCACAAATACGTAAAGCTGGCAGGCCCCTATCCCCAAGAGCTTACTGTAAATTAGACTCAACAGCAAAGCATGACAGATGACATGAATGGATGGTGATCGGGAAGAACACAGGTTAATCCGTAATCATGAGCTACGCCATTATTTTTATCTACCTTCAACTCCTTTTTACAGTACAGTACTTTAATATATTATAATTTAGGAGCAGTGTTTTCAAACTGAGACCAAGATGACAGCATACTAGGGGCTAATTTCCAGTCCTGTGCTCAGTTTAGTAGACTGTGGTGCCTGTGGGGAGAATGGACATGACACTACACTAAAAGGATCCACAACTAGTAAATAAAAAATATTCCCTCATTCTCTCTTTTGCATTGCTTGGCCTCATTTTTAAAAAAAAATGATATATATTTATGTTCAAGGCAATGTGTTCCTTCACAATGAGAAATACTTGCACACATACAAAAAAATGTATAAACAATTTCACACTTAAGTCACATACATCACTGCTGTGATTGCAGTACATTACAGATCCCCAAACTGCAAATGCAAATGAGCATGCCTGATAATTGTGCACTCAATTTGCATAATTGGATGTACAAATTATACATTTGCAGTGGCACTCCTGTTTGAAAATGGAGACCATATTTTCCCCAACAAAAGGATTTTACTATATATGAGCCACTTTCTAAACTAATTTTTCCCAGGTGCAATGAAGTATGAATGAAGTTCACTACTTAACCTATTTTAGTTTAATATTTTAATGTCATTATGCATGAATGCACTCAGAACTAAGTGACTTTTCTCCATGAATCACCTGCAATTAAAAAAATTGCTAATCCTAATTAAATGTAGTATGTTTAAGTGTGCACAAATTAGTGAAGAAATACTTTTATACCTTGGAAAGATTGAGCTGTAGTGTACTGTACTGCCAATTTTCCCCCATGTTTTCTTTCTGTTAAGAAGAAAGAGGGGGTGGAAATGTGAGGGTGTTAAGCTTTGTAAGTCAGTACTAAACCCTCCTAGTAAGAGAAAATGAATGGTGCTTCCTTATAATTTTAAAGCAAAGAATAGAACATTTTCTTTGGTTATGTAGCTGACTACAATTTTACTAAAAGCACAGGGATGAATTTCCCCCAACAAGTATTACAATTAATGCTATCACGCAAATGATCTGACAGTTATAACTACAGTAGTAGTAGAAATCATACATTTTGGTTATATATATTCCAGCATTTTAGACATTACTCAAAGCCCCGAAATGATACTGTGCTTGAAGGTGGAATGGAACATAGTGCTTTGCATAAAATGAAATACACAGTTACTATGATAAGGTTTAATTTTGTTTACATATAAACTCTTAGTCTGCACTGTGGCTAGTTTAGTGGCTAAAGCAGGAAGTCCTGAATCTAGTTCCCATTCTCCATAGATCCAGAAGAACTTCATAGCAGACAATAAAGATAAATATGGAATGGCTTTATGTAACAGAAACGGAGCACAGTGAACAAATCTGTTCTATTTTTGCTCCTGACTGAAGCTATATCTACATACAACTTATGTCTAGATAACTTATGTTGCTCGGGGTGTGAATAAACCACTCCCTGAGTGATCTAAAGTTACACTGACATAAGCTCTGGTGCGGACATTGGTATGTCAGGAAGAGAGCTTCTTTATCCCCCATGAGCTGCAGTAGCTATGTTGGCTGGAGTATTGAAGCCACTGGGAGAGCTCTCTGCACACTGTAAAACTCTCTAGTTTAGCCCTGCCCTAAGTTAGTGACCCTGTTCAAGACCTCTAACCTCTTTACTCCTTTGTTTCCTCAGCTCTTACCTGGGGATAATGCTCACTTCTCACAGGGCAGTGGAAAGGCTTAAATATTGATAAAAGACCTTGGAGGTCATCAAGTAAGTTAATGTGAAGTAAAAATATATTAATTCACCACAGTTAAAACTGAAGAGCTTACACTGATATAATTACAGTAAATCTAAGTCAGTTCTTTGGTGTTTTGGAATTAATATTTCAAACACCCCACATTTTCTGGACTGTATGTTCCGTCGCACCCCTTTAATATAATCCCTCATTTGAATATTTCAGAAATAATAATTTGCTAAATGAATTGATTATGGTATGTATCAGTGGTTTGAAACTACAGGCTGCATACACTGATGTGGCCTAATTCAGTGTCTGTATGTAGAGAGCTGGGTGAGAAATGGTTTTCCTGTATCATGAGAGACTTCAAAAAACTTCCTTTGCTGAACTGAGTCAAAAATCTGAAAAGCTTTCATGAACTAAATATCAAAATATTTCAGAGTGGGTCAGTTAAAATGTTTCATCTCAATGGGACTTTTACATTTTTATTCAAGTTCTTTTAAATTTGAAAGTAAAAAAAAGTTTTCAAATGCCAAAGTGGAATTTCACTTAAAAAAGTCAGAGTGGGACAGACAATTTAATTTTATTTTATTTGGGGGGGGGAGGGGGAAAGGAGTCAGGAAGGGAACAAAATAAGGAATTTGTCAAAACAAACCCTTTCCTCCCCACAAATTTCAGTTTGTCAGAAGAGTCCAGGCTAGCTTATCTGTATGTTAGTGCATTTCATGGACACAATAAATGCCCTAAGGACTAAAACAGAGCACATGCAGTATTTAAGTGCTAATACGGATGCTTACTATAATAATCTAGAAAAATAGTTTGAATTTTTTTTTTCCAATTCAGCACATTTCTTGCTGTTTACCTTAAGCTTCTTGTATTATACACATCAATGATTAACAAAGCCATTTTAAAAGACCTGAAAATTGCATTGACCATTTGTCCTCTTGCATATGGTATTTTCTAACCAAAATTGTATCCAGTACAGATTTTATATCAGCTGGCACAATCTCACACACTTTCCTAGCCTATTCTCATTATCACTACAGTGATTTAGTCTCAGGGTCACGATAATTTTCAGTAATGGTGGAAGCTTAGCTTAAACAGTTAAAGGTTGAAAATGACAACTGAAAAAATTCTTACTGGAAGAGATGCACTGAACTGAGATGCAGAGTTCTAATCCCAGCTATGACATAGAGCTTATGTGTAGGATTTAGGCCTGCTCTACACTGGGGGACAAAGGAGGGAAGAGCGGAAATCAATCGAAGTTCACTTAGCTGAAGTTGTGTAATAATGTAGCTGAAGTCGACATACTTAGATTGACTTACCGTGGTGCCTTCACTGCAGCAAGTCGACTGCTGCTACTCCCCCCTGTGCCTCTCGCTGAGCTGGAGTACATGGGAGAGGACTCTGGGATCGATTTACTGCATCTAGACTAGACACAATAAATCTATTCCCGCTGGATCGATCACTGCCCACCGATCCAGCCGGTAGTGAAGACATACCATTTAATCTCTACCTCAGTTCTGTCTGAAAAATGGAGTTGATACTTCAGTTTTCCTGTTTATTAAACAAATGGCACAAGCACTACTCATCTCAGTCAAGATCTCTATGCACTCTAGTGATACAAATAGATAAACAGCAGCAGTGAATATATACAAAAAGAATAGAGTACAGCTGCCTTGAAAAAATAGTATTTTGTCAAAACTAAAATGTTTTGTGGAAGCAATTTGACAACGTGTGTTTGGAAGGTTTCAGGTGCAACATGGAATTTGAGGTGGGGAAAAGAACAGGCAAGTACCCTAATCACTAGTCTGCCAAAGTCCCATAAATATTTATTTATACAAAGTAGAGCAGTGCCAACAGGAAAGACTGAGAAGAGTGCAATTGATTGGTGTCCGGTGTTTTTTCAAGAAAAAATCTGAAAGGTCTCTTGCTGTGTTGCCAAAATTTAAAAAAAAAATAAAAAAAAAATCAATTTTTCACAAAAGGAAATTCTTGTCTGGCCAGCTCTATTAAGGGTCTGATACTTACTTGATGGCAGCAGGTCCTCTCAGTCCAGAAAGCAAAATCAATCATTAAAGCAGTGAACCTGCATATAAGAGCAAATGTCTAATTTGTCCAATCAGGTGCAGATGAGAATGCATCAACATCCCTCCCAACTGTGAGTACCTGTATGTGAACAAAGAGCTCCAACCCTTCACTAGAAATTAGTCCCCTGAATTTTTCTGGTATGTCGTGTAAAGATTTTATCAAGATCTAAAAGCAAGAGGTATCACCCCATACAGCTGCCAGTGACAAGCACCTAACCAGTAAGTGGCACCACAGCAGTTCAGTCATTTCAGCTTGAGGAATGAGTACATCAAAAGGTCAGAGGACTACAATCATCATTTAGGGACAGATTCTCAGCCTTGTTCCACTGCCTTTGTTCAATTCAGGTGCTACAAGGGGAACAGAAACCAGCCACAGAAATTGTGCTTGCTGAAAATCAAAGCATGGGAGCTATTTTGTGTACCTCCTTCCTCACTATCCCCAGCAAAGAGGCAAGTTTAGGGTCAGGAAGGAGAAATGGTTGGTGCATGTTTTAGTCACTTCACCCATAGCTGGTGTCTGGTCCCTTATGTCATAATTAAATTCACATTCTTCCAAAAAATCAGATGTCTTTGAGGCCCACAATTTAGATCCCCAAAGAAGCACAAGTGACTCCTGGACCACAGGCTACACACCATCAGACTGCAGAATCTCCATATGTGCTTCCCTTCTTGGTCAATTGAATTCTTCCACTGTATTTGACAATCCCAGCTCAGTATCAGTTAAAATGGAGATCTTAGAAATATATTGGGCACTTTGTGCCCAGGCATTGGAATTACATCTGACCTGAATTAGGGTCTTAGGGATACACTACCTTTCTGTGAAATAGTACATATGAACTATGTGGAACTAAAACCTGGAGAGAATATCTCACTCCAGTTAGCAATGTGGAGTGGGAGAGGAGAGAGAGAAGGAAGAATAGCAACACCATAGACTTGCAAAAATCTCAGACTGTAGAAGCAGCAAGAGACCCTAAATTATTGAGCATTTTAGTCATTTCATATATATTATCCACCCTCCATACACCAGGATGGGTTAATTTGCTGTTGATATCAGAGGATAGTAATTACATCTTAATGATTGTACAGCAGGGCTTATTAAAGTAGATCCTGTAGTCTCCTACTGAAGCACAAAGGGGATCTACTACATATCTCCTTTGCTAGAGTGAATGATGACACAGCCACCTTAAAAAGATAAGTCTCACCTGTGTAGACAAGCCTTAACCACACAGCTGAGGTTCTTATTTTAAAACAATTTTAGTTATGAGTGAGAAACCATCCTAGCCCCCACATATACTACTTTAAAGTCATTTTTGCTCTGATTCCCATGTTTATTTTTAAGCTCCAGGCTTTCCATGGACTTCTCCTTCACTGAGGATAAAAGCCAAGATCCTCAAACATGTTTAGGCACTTAATTCACATTGTCACTTTTCTGAAATCAAGGAGTCCTGTGGCACCTTATAAACTAACAGACCCACTTTGTATTCATCCACAAAAGCTTATGCGCCAATACGTCTATTAGTCTATAAGGTACCACAGGACACTCTGCCGCTTTTTACAGATTCAGACTAACATGGCTACCCCTATGATAATTGATTTCAGAGGGAGTTAGGCACTTAAATACCTTTATAACTCATCAGATTTCCAACTCGTTGTCTTCCCCCACCCCCGCCCCCATACACTCAAATCCAGTTTCAGGGGTGCTAAGCACAAGCAGCATCCCTTTACTTCAACTGGAATTGAGAGTGCTCAGCACTTCAACAACAAAAATACCACCACCACACAGGCCTCAAGTTGTTTCAGAAGGCATTTGTCCTCAGTGACAACTAAGTCCACAGCAAGTCTGAAGCTTTAAAGATCACCGTTTATCTGAATTACCTATGAAGAGTTCCTGATCTCTTCCATCCACTGTTAAGAATGCATTGCATAGAGTATAAATCTAGGAGAGGTAATCAAGTGGAGGCAACTGAAGGGGAAGCATGGGCTTCTTTTGCCATCTTTCTAGAAAAAGACAGCTAAATAGACGTTCAAATTAGTTGTCTGGAATCTTGTATTCAACTGACCTTTGATCATTTGACTCTCCAGCATCATTCAAGTGAACATTAAAATATTCTGAAGTTTTTAAAACAAAACAAAAAAGACAAAAAGGCAGATTTGCAAAACACCAAAGATATATTTACATCCACATGTAATAACATACTCAACTAAAGTGAAATACATTATAAATTAAAATGAGTAATGTGTGTGTCTACTGCTTGACAACTTAAGGTTTCAACAATTTTTTTTTAAAAAATCAGACAAAATGGAATGAAATAAATATTACAAAACAAAATCAACAACTTGTACCTCTATATATGCACTGTTCTCTCCAAAGAAACATAAAAACCAGTAGTATCCCAATAGTTAATACTGATGGACAAAAGTGTACTTTGAAGTACAGGGTTGTAACTCCATGAAATGGGCAAATCTTTGGGTACATTGTTTTCTAATCCATTCCCAAGAGATTTGGGAAGAGGCCAAAAAATAAAAACTTGAAGGAAAAAAAAAAAAAAAGTGTACCAGCATGAAAAAGATTCTTTTAAAGACAGATTTGGCAATTCAGATTTTGTTTTTAATGCAGCCCTGTGGAATTTTTAATTACATATCCGCTTAAGATGTATAAAGACAGTTACAGCATGCATTCTATAAGACTCATTGAAAGATCAGACAAAAATAGATTAGCCATCTTCCAAGTGAATTCATCTTCAAAAAAATAAGCTATAAAAGTGCAAAACTAGGAAAACAATATAGATTATGTACATATGGCTCAGCTTATGAACAGGAAAAAAGTAAATAGTGTACAATTTCCTGATACACAGCACTTCATTACATTGCCAGTTTACAGAGACATTAAAATTAGATTCCATTTAAACTACAGGAACTAGCCACACAACTAGAATGTCTCAAGTTGCATAATGAAAACAAGAATTTCTATGCTTGGCTATTTTACAATTGCTATATGAGGGGCAAAGAGCAAAATGAACAGTGCAAAAAAAATTTTTTTTTAAACTAAGATATATGGAAGTCAAAACTAGGTACAGAAGAATCAAGTCTCAATTACAGGCTTTATGTAGAAACAAAGTCAAAATATGCAACAGCTCAACTGGCTGATATCTGGCTATCCTCCTGTAAATTTAATTGCATGTGCATTAGAAAAAACTCTTGCTGTCTTCATAAAAATACAAGAACAAAGTTCTCCCATAGCAGACTGTTCCTTAGTATACTTCCAACACTCCAGTTTGTAATTAAGATGCTAGAGGGATATCAAGAAGCTTCTGAGCACAGTCAAGTAGACCAAGCCATGATAAGCCACATCCCCTTAAGAAAACTTTGTAGTTCCCTATGTTTTTATTGTAAGCCTGTTACATATGTTATTTTTGAGTCTGGACCAAATGACGCAGAAATAAAGATACTATGTTGTTCCTAAGTGAAAGTGTGTATTACATTTGGTAAAAACCTAAAAACACTTGAAGTATTCAAATATTTCCTGTTTGTCCCACGAGTCCTCTGTACACTCTGCTATTAAGAGTTTAACTGTTGGTGGAGAGTTCATCTATGAGACTATGAACTTAACATAAAGGAGAGAATTCTGACTGTCCCAGGAACACTATGAAAGATCTTGCACAGGATAGTGACAAGAACTGCTTCTCTCTCTTGCTTTTTAAAGGTAAGATGCTGGAAACATCAATTCAACAGAAGCAAAGTTTGCTTCAACAAATTATGGTCCTAGTATGTGCAAGATTGAACAGCCAAGAGTTAGCACCTTAGCTAGGATGATCACAATACTTCTAAACTGAACAATTTAATGTCATAGTTTTTAAATAACTTTTTCAAATGATCTAACAGTTATAGCAGAAAAATGCAATACGAGAAACTGCCACCTGTATGAAAAAGGAACAGTATTTAAATCAACATGCTTAGATATTTACAGAGAATTTACCTGAGGTGCAAGAATTATATACTATTTCAAACAGGATCTCTTTTCAGCAGTGCTCAAGTATGTAAAAATATAATTCCTACCAAATATTTGGTCAATTAATTCTAAAGAAAAATATTATTCAAGACCAACATTGAGATACACATTCTCCACACCTTTATAACCCAACTGTTCAGACTACAATTTTTTATGGCTATTTGGTACAAATGTTAACAGAACCAATATTATAAAACTGTAGTGTTTTTATATACAGTACAATCACAGCTTAGTTCAGTAGCTTTCACCATTCATTTCTCTCAAGGGATGAACTGCAAGTAATAACTCCATAAAATATGGATTTGCGTCCTCAGACCTAGAACAAACCAAAAATAGTTGTGCTATAAACTGTAATAAAATTCAAATACAGCTAGAGAAAGATCTTTAAATATTAAAATTGAAATTATATATACACACACATTTTTAATAGGCATATTTAGACATTAATGTTTTCATATGAAGTATGGCATCTATTTGGTAGACTAAATTGTCAATTAAAGCAACTTTTCAAAAAACATTCAAACCATGAACAGAAATAGGAGGAAATAGTTAAAGACAGACAGATATCCAAGCTGGAGAGAGGTGGGGAAACTTGACTGGGAGGCATTTAGCAAAAAGTCAGATGAGACTAGGGTGACTACATGTTCCGATTTTATAGGGACAGTCCTGATATTTGGGTCTCTCTTGTATAAGCTCCTATTACCCCCCACTCCCGTTTCGATTTTTCACATTTGCTGTCTGGTCACCGTAGACGAGGCCCAAAGAACAGTACTACAGCAAAACAATCTAACATGCTGTAGATATAAAAGCTTTGCTTTATGGACCAGAAAGGTGATAGTTCAGATCTGTGGAGCACGTAGAACTATATGTAAATTATTGCATAGGTGTGGACACTTCAGCATTCAAGCAGCATCTACCTGAACTGGAAGGAATTTCAGAAAGAGGAACAAAAGTGGTTAGAGAGACTAGAAAGAATGAATACATAAATCAGAAGTAAAAACTGGATACAGAACTGTTTATGTATAGTCTTTTCTAGGGTGTTCATCAGCTGAGCATCCGAACACATCAAAAACAGTTACCTTATCCTAAACAGCGAGAGGGAAGAACTATCCTGGATTATAGTGATTTGAAACAAAGCTAGATTATGTGACTTGACCAAGGTTACACAGAAGCCTCAACTCCAGAGTTACAGCTGACTGCATTGACTATAAGACTCCCCTCTGCCTCTCTTGGAGAAACAAAATGACTAATAAGATTGTATAACTCCAAGCACATAATACATGAAGTGTCAGTGTCAAGGAGCTGAAGATCAGGAAGTGTTTCCTGAAGAATGATGCACAGGATGCCATGCAATCTCTACCCAGAAAAATAGTTAAAGTTTAATTCAAGCTGTGGCAATTTAGTTATTTCACACCATCTTGTGAATATTAAAAAATGCAGTGCAATGAACAATCCCATACTGGCAGGGACGTTTGTTTGACATGATAGCTTAGATACCAAGTTTAGAGAGCAAGTTTTCATAAGTGCATGAATGCTAACTAATGCCAGCTGCTTCCTCATTTGTAATTGTCAATTCTCCTTGTAGTTTTTTTAAAACTTACATTTTAACTTTGAGTAGATCCTTCCCTTGAACACTTAATAGACTGATATTGTAACCCTTTAATCTAGTTTAATAGATTTAAATTTAAATATTGTTAATGATTCCATTTGTTTTGGAAAACAAGCCCCTTCAGATTTACTATCAAAAGGTAAAGGTTCTAAACCAAGTCATTTGGACTTTTCAAAATACAATCCTAAAACACTGAAAGTGATATTTAGTTCATTTTTCATAGTAAAAGGGAACTTTTATTCTTCTTACTGACCTAATTTACACTTTTTTTCATAACTTCTAATAATTCCATGCACCAATATATTTGATGCCAGATTTAACAAATATGAAAAGTAAAACCATTTAATTAACAGGATTGTTTACCATTTCTTGAAGTAAATAATCAAGTTTTCTTGTCATTTGGTCGAAAACGTGCATTGCCAATAAAACTCTCATAACTTCGCTTTTGTAGCATGCTGTTAGCTAAGTGTTGGTATGACACCGGCCTTTTTCCTGATAAAGTAAATTTTAAGAGGCATTAACAAGATTAGTTGGAAAACAAGGCTCATCATACAATTTAATAAATACCCTTTTCATTTGCGAGTGAAGTGATTTTACAGTGCCTTTCACCCAATGATTCAAAAGTGCTTTACACAAACTACTTATGTACATACACGTTGCCACTGAAGTTCAGACAGCTATGGAGCGGGGGACTGCAATCAAACAAATGCACAGCACAACAATTTTAGAGGTACAATAAAGACATATTGCAGAAGAACAATCCTAAAAAAGTGGAACGGAATTTTAGGCATCTAAGAAAAAAAATAAAAGCTTCAACTATTAGGGCCTTATATGAAACATCACTCCCATATACAGATAAAGGTTCCATCAGCCTTTCTTTATACTTAAAAGTTTTCCTCTTACACAGATCGACAACGTGTAAGCACAATGTAATGCAGTCTGTACATGATTTACTAAAAGAACAGTGTACTAGTCAAAGTGAATACTTCCAATGAACTAGAATCCACATTGCCTTATGTCTATCACAATAACTTTTATTGGGCTTGCATTGTAACCTATTTTACAGGCACGTTCAATTTAATTTATTTTCAAACTGAACAAGTCATCTGTCTAAATGCAGTGGTGCTAGGTACAGGATTTCTACCTCCTCTATATGCTTCATATGCAACACTTTCAAATAGAAGTTTTTGATAATTTAATATGCCATGGTAACAGGTTGCATTTCAAGTTTAAGTTTCTTTTCAATGTGGTACGTGTACAGAAAGTTTATACTTGTTTGTTTTAAATCTGTGTGTGTGTATTTACAATAGACAGATCTTATCATGCTGTTACCAAGATATTATTGTGCTTATTGATTTAATTACTAAAAGGATCACTTAAGATTTCTAAATACAGGTTTACATCAATGCTTGGTCATATTAAATCTTATTAGCTTATGTCAAAAACATTGCATAAAACTTAGAAAAAGGTCATGTCTGTTTCAAGAACCAATACTCCATTAGGATACAAAAGCTCAACTACTGTCTATATTCCATGAAAGCCTTAAATGCAGTGTGAAAAAAACAGTAAGGCTTTAGTTACATTAAAATGGCAAAGAAATTAATATTTCAACATAATCTACAAAATTGCTGGAATATGCCTAAGCAATTGTCTTCAGTTTTCAATCTCTGCCAGATCAGCCAGCCAACAGGTTACCCTTGATAGTGTGTTGCCACTGCAAAGGATGACTAATTTGAGAGTAACACAAACTGAATGGTTTCAGAATATTTCTGTCTCTTCAGGGCAATGCAAACTGGCACAGTTTACAAGCAATAAACATGGTTTAATCAAGTTTGCCAAGTGGAACATATTCTCATGACAATTTGATCCAGCATTTAACGTGATATAACATGTTCATAGGACCTAAATAATGTTTACACAAGACAACACAGGCCATAAAAAGGGGTTTATCATCATGTTTTAGATGATCATCAGGGAGAAATAAGGGTACCAAAACTTGTAGCTGTACACCTGCAACTATTTGCATATGCTGTCTTATAAAACATATCCCTTAAGAGTTGCTAGTTGTTACTACTTTTAGTTATACCTACATACTTATAATGGGTAAGAAAGTTTCTCTGTAACTTATACCACAGAGGAAAAACATTAGACTTCTTTTCAATCTCCAGCCTGTCCCCATTAAGTATCTAATACTAAGCACAATTTGCCTGTCTCCTCTTCCCAACTCCCCGCCTTCCCTCACACAAAACACAAATCCACCTAAATTTACTCATGTATAGGGCAACATCAAGAGGATTATCTGAAAGTTGGAGGATAATGGGACATGTCAATGAGATGACAGTTTGCAAGAGTTTTAATTATTATTTTTGAAGGTCATCTCAAAAATTTATTAGCCTAGAAAGTCTATCTTTGGTTTCTACCTACTTCTAAGGCCTTCTTCAATGTCGTATCTAATTGAGGCCATGTATGGGGAAAAACGGTGGTTTAGATACTAAGAAGAAACTGCAGAACTTATTTGATGAAGTTTAAATTCTCACCTGCAAGCTACAGACCTCACTGCCTACAGGTGCAGACATCTGCACCTGTAGGACTGTTCCTACAGACATTATAATACACACTGCAGCATGTGGCAATTATGTTGCCCACAAGCTCAGATTTCAGAAGCAGAATTTTCTTCAGATGCCATAAAGATTTAACATAGGAAGAGGTCTAGGTCTGCAGATGTTTTTAAGAAGCATAAAGGAAAGAGAAAATCCAGGTGAACGCCAAGGTAGGCATTATATAGAGAGTGTCTCATGCTTGTGTGAATGAGTTCAACCTACAGAAGCAACAAAGGAGTTTGTTGCATTCCCACCCCTGCAAGCTCCCATCCCTTTATTTTCAGGGACTCCCTGCAATTCCCTCATTTCCCTTTGTCTCTGGCTGTGTCTCTCTCCCTTCCATAACTTCTACTGGCATACCATTGTACCCATTCTGTCATGTGGCCTCCCTTTCCATCCTCCACTCCACGTCACCATTCTTATTAATCTCTGACAGAAAAAGAGCCATTCAGGTTGTCAATATTTTAAAAATTCTACTGAGAGGACTGGCAGACCTGAGAGATATAGATATATGTGTGCGTGCATGCTAACTAAATGCAAGCAAGGGGCTCAGTGTGCATTCCCCTCTTGGTTTACACCAAAAAAAAAAAAAAATCAATAGGGTTCTACTCATTAATGCTTAGACTATTTCTTGAAATCCTGGATTATTGGTTGCAGGACCTTCTTTTGCATGGCCAATAACGGCTTCAAGATCTCCAGAAGGCCGTTCTTTGGGCTGAAGGACAGACCATCAGTTTCTTCTGAGCATGTAAACTGCACATTACTCACAATAAACAGTTTAACCAAAAGATGAAAGACCGAGACCATTTCAAAAAGTTTATAAATTTGACTAGTGGATGGCTATTTCTGTGTCTAGCTGTCAGTTGGTCAAAGAAGTTACAGGTTCTATCACTGCAGCCAATGCTGTCTTGTGTTTTACTGAAAATACATAATAGTAGCAAATTAATGTTTACAGACAGATAATGTCCACATCAAATTAAGACTTAAATGCTTTCTAAAAGCAAACTCCCACATTAAAAAACTTCAGTGCTCAGCTAAAGGTAAGATTTTATCAGTAACTTTTGCTAAGAGACAAGTTACTTAAAATATTTTGATTTTTTTTTCAAAAAGCCCATCCATCAGATAATTTCCTCCCTTTATTGTTATTTATACAAGAATGAAAACATACAACCTTCCAACCCAGAGACAACCCATACCAAACTCATCATCTATTTCATATGTCTCCAAAGCAAGTCACATACCCTAGCACCCAATGTTAATACATTCAAGGCCTGGGCTATGCTTAAAAATTAGATCAACCTAGCTAAGTTGCTCAGGACTGTGAAAAATTTCATGCCCTGAGTAACATAGTTAGGTCAACTTAATGGAAGAATCCTTTTTCAACCTAGCTACTGCTTCTCAGACATGTGCATTAGCTACGTTGATCGAAAAATCCCTTCCATCAATGTTCTGTAGACATATTTAACACTTAGCTGTGCTGTTGTGGCCTACACAAGGCTGAGGACACTGTTCATGTAACCAGGAACCAAATACAATTTCAAGCACTCAGAAATGAATGAGATATTGCATTCCACCTCTCATCCATCATGTGATAAATAAAAATGTCATTCTTCCTCCAATATTCCCACTAGTGAAGACTAAGTTTACACATCTCCACCCAAAACACCAACACCAACTATACCTTTCAACTTCCAAATGCAGGCTTAATATCTTGCCATCAACAAATCTTCTATGACCCAAAGTGGTGTTGCACTATTGATTACCCACCACAATAATGTATTGCCTTATTTTCACAGAGAACAAGTTGCTGGCAAAGTTTGAGAAGAACTTAGCATGCATGCCTCAGTGGAGCTCAATGGGTTATGAGGCATAATTAAAGATAAGAAATTCTTTAGCTGTCTAACATTGAGACCGTTTTAGTAAAATGCAATTGATATATTTAAGCTGCAAAGATATCTTACAAATCGTATGTCAGTCTATAAGTAGAAAGCCACCGAGTTCTACATAGTACAGCATTTCAACTTTAGTGGCTGTGTTAGACTGCAGCGCAAGAGTAAAAATGAAAATAGGAATAGCAAGATCCCATCTTCACCTAAGTTCAAGTTTTTTTCCTCATAACTAAATTTAGTCTCTTAAATCCGTGTTGACCTCAGTGGGAGCTCTCAGATGTTCAACATTTTCTAAAATTAGGAAGGAGCTTAAAAATGGATTCATGCATTTAGCTTTAGGCGCCTGGTTTTAAAAATCTTGGCTAAGAGTGAAATGAAGTTCCTACAGTAAAATGTTAATACTATTGATTAGTGATGGGACTTTTCAATTTGAATATTAAACAGACAATACATCCTAATGAAGTGTTCGGCTTCTATTAAAATTAATTACACATTAATGTAACCCACTGACGTTTTTAGTTCAGATGTATACTATATAGGTTTAAGGCAGACCTGCAGTAAGTTTTACAGGATTTAATATATTTTGAAGGTTGGGCATTTTTTAAAATGCTCTCTTTGGAAGAAATTCTATTAACATTCCATGGGGTCCAAGGTTTCTTTGCAAGAGATGCTAAATGTTTAACATTATCATTCTTTAATGTACTCTAGAAACATTAACTGACCCACTGCAATGAAGGTTGGGAGTATTAACAGTAGTACATATTTGACATCAAAGAATCAGAGTAGCAGTCATAGTAACAACTAACCTTTTAGAAAACTTCTGCTTCCTGCAACAGATGTTTGTTGCAACATTTAAAAATCTGAATACTTGCTATGACCTCAAATTTATCAGAAGCCATTGATAAGATAATAAAATGCTGACAAACCATCATTTGCATCACTAGTATCTACTGGTGTGGAGATATTTAAATGCACAAAAACTATCCAATTTGAATCATTTATCTTAAAATTAGAGAAAAAAATTAAGTTTTAGCACAGTTATAGTTGAGTATATACAGAGAAAATACAGTACCTTCTATTGGAGAGCTGGTAGCTTGGCCATTGCTAGGTCCAAAAGAACCATAAAGTGGTCCAGGGCTATACGGCTCATAGGTTTTCAGAATAGTCAGTACATTTCGGGAATCAACTTCATCTGAATTCAGAAGCCCTTGTTTGGTTGGCAAAACAGAGGATGCAGGTTTGGCACGTGAACATTCCTGAGGTAACAGATTTGCATATCTGTTTGCAACACGAGATCTGCTCATGTCGTATCTTCTGTAATTAACTCTTGCAGAGTCAATGTGTTCAAGAGCTAACAGATTAGGTTTCACTCTTTTAGAAGATGGTTCACCAAATTCTAAGTTTATGTGACCCGCAGATCTATTGCAGAGATATTCTCTTCCTCGATTACTGAACCAGGCAGATTCATTAAGGGGAGAATCATAGGAGCTATTGATACTGCTACTGACTACAACAGGTTGAGAAACTGATATATTTAGAGTTTTTGCTTTAGGTTCACCTTTTTTTACTCTATCCATTACTGAAGAAATGCTAGGATTTGAGTGCAAATCTTGCTGTGGTTGCTGACAGCTACTCGCCTGAGCTCCAATGCTTTGTGGTTTGTAAGACTTCAAGTTACTTGGTGTTGAACTGCTGGAATCTACCATTGAAAAAACAGGGACTTTGCTCCGTAGAGGGGGACACTGTTTAGCCTTCTCTGTATGCAACGGTTTTGGTTGCATAGATAGGGAAGCCTTACTTTTATTAGGGTTAAGAGACAGGGGAAGCACATCTTTACCAAGAAGAGCTGGTGGGCATCCAGTACGCCTGGCTTTAGCCAAAGCCTTGTTTCTGTAACCATTTTTGTTAACAGTGTCAGGGTTGTATTTATGCATCAATCTCTGGTGTATCATTAGGACTTCTGGATAAAATGTTCTATAAGTACAAAATGGGCAGGTGCTGGTTGCTAACAAGCCTCTAGCAGTTGAGATCACTGAACATTCTTGCACTGTCCCAGTAGATAAATTTAACGGCTTTTCTTGAGAGCCCACTATATGCTTGTTTGCACATTTTTCGGTGCTCTCTCTCATTTCTTCCATGTTATTTTTGTCCTTTAAGGCACCAATCAACTGGATATCATCTCCTTCCAATGTCACTAAAGCATCTCTCTCTTTTTTATCAATGGGATCATTTGCCTGCGATTCCATTAATTCTTCCTCTGCTTTTAGCTTTTCCAGGTAAGGAGCACCTGAGTTCTCATTCATTTGATTTGAGCTATTACCAACTGCACTCTTCTTTGAGTCCTGAGTATCATTTTTCATGGTCAAGATAACTGGACAACTCAATATGCTCTGAAAGGAAGAAAATATCTCTTTTTGTTGCTTTACAGGTGGGCAGCCCTTTGCATCTTTGGCACCATCAATAAACCTTTTCAAGTTTTTGATTTCTTGAGCACCGTCAGTGGCTGACAGGAGGTCCATCTCCTGACTCTGTAACAAAACTTTGCTGTCACTTTTCACATCTGTTGCAACATCGGCCTGCTTCTCCTTGTGATGCCTCTCTAAGTGATACCTCAATGATGTTTTTTGGGCTGCTGCATACTCACAAAATTCACATTTGTATGGTTTTTCACCTGAAACACAGTTTCATCGGAGAATAAATTTGATGCATATTGATTTAAAATCTTCAACATAATTAAATGATTCAGTGGGTTTTAGAATTCACAAGACTAAAAAGATATAGGTGATCTTTTCTCCTCCCCCTGCTCAAAACAGACACCCTTCTTATGCAGATCCCAAATTGATCTATGACCCCTAAGAACTATACCTAGTGGGTTTTTGTGGGTGTTTTTTGTTTTTGGTGTTAGCTACAGTGACATCTTCTGGCTAGGATGAGAGTTTTTCCTACATGTTCAGAAGGTGTAAGGAGGGCAGTTAGCAATCTGTTGAGCACAGATAAAAGAAGGAAGGATAATTAAAGGGACCCCGGTTGATCAATTGCAGCCACGTGTTGGCGTGGCCAAAAACAACAACATGGGCTGGTCAGCAAATGGGAATACACATTTGGCTAATATTAAACAGTGCTTTGAGGGGAAAAACATAGGAACAATTACATTCATTAAAATACACGGACTCAGACAGTATCTTTGGAGGGGAAGTACAGGTGAGGTATGGAAAAGAAGCTTTACTGAAGACAGGGACACCAGTCTCTTGACACTGCAGCAGTGGCATACACATACTTGGAAGTTATATTCTGAATTTTTAAAAGCAGTTTGATAATTAGACAGGGTTAAACAAGGGTGAAAAGCAGGATGTGTGTCACAAATCGAAGTGTAGCAGAGACATAAGAGTCTAGTGTGATATTTGTCTAATTTACAGTAGATTTGAGTTTAGGAAATTAAAATAAATACACATAGCTGTTTAAGGCTATGTTTCATTTACAGTTCAATTGCAACATTGGATATTTTAGAATTTAGATCTTAATTTCAGCAATTTTGTAGATAGTTTTATTCTGTCCTTAACAGGAATCTAAAGTTCCCTCTGATCTGGATTAAGCAGACCTTCTCCTAAAGAATTTAAAATCCTTTACCTGTATGAGTTCTGAGATGAATATTGAGGTAATAATTTGAGCGGAAATATTTTCCACAATAGCTGCATTCTCTGGACGCCCCAAGGTTTTTAACTCTTGCTCTTTCCAAGCCATCTTCATTTTTATCTTTGTAAGAAAACAAAACAAAACACGTAAACCTATATTATGAGGAGTAAATGCAAATTTGGGCTCCATGTGTTTCAATCTCAAAAGCACAAGCATTTACTAGAAGTCACCTGCCCCCCATTTAATTAGAGAATGCTAACGCCAAATATAAATCTACAAAAACCCCTCTGATCTACATTGCTACACACCTGCTAACTGTCAAGAAAGTTTTAAGAGACTTCGTTGTGCATCACATAGTATTGTGGTTTCTGACTGATGAAAGATCCATTGGGATTGAAACAAAATGCAAAGCTAGGCCTTAAGAGTTGAACAAATACACTTCATTAACTTTAGTCACTTATGCCTCCCATTGTGTATGCCATATCTTATAAATCCTTTATGGGTCACAAACAGACCAAATGTTTTCTTTAAGATAGGAATTTAAACTAGAAAAGATAAGACACAGACTTGTAGTACACTGCTGCAGAAATTAATTTGCACTAAATCAATGGAATATCGTGCCTGTGGGAGACCATTTTAGTATCAACAGGTCTTGGTAAAATGGTCTTCATTTTTGTCCCTGGGAACTATCAATACTTAAGCTGAGAACTGGCAAACATACTGGGGTAAGGAAGTGACATGACTAGTGTTTCACAGAATTTAACATTTTTTTCCAAGTTCGCAATTAGAGAAACTTTTCTCTTTTTGTAAGTGTAAGCACCACTAGAGGGTAGCAAGTGCAGCATGATGTCCAACAAGGAAGAGGAGAAAGCTGACTTTGACTTTTATAGTAGTCATGAATACAACCATTTTTTTTTTTTTTAAAAGCAGGTCGCACTGAGAATATTGTTGAGGACAGCAACTGTCATTCTGGTCAAAATGGACTAGAAACGATTTTGTTTATTTGTTTTTTTTTTTTAAAGTAAATCCATCCTTTTACTTGGTTAATCACTGTTTGTCAAATACTGAAGTGGCTTAAAATGGCTCAAAATTTTTTAAAGTGACATTTAGGAGAAAATTTTGTGATAGTTTTAAACACACCCATACAAACTGATATATTGCATTGGAACTATGACTCAGCATCTCATGATAACTATTTTATGCAGGAAGATAACAGCAACCAAGAAGGATCAACAACAAAAAGTACATTTAGCATTTCTTAATTCAATCAGTATCACAACAGCCAAACTAAGGGTTATACATTTGTAAAATTGGAAAAAATGCAATGATGTGTGCCAGGACATTCTGTACATTGTGTCTTGAGGTTACGCAAGTATCCTCTCTTTAAATGCGGACAAAAAGTAGGTCACATGCAAAATGAAGGTGCAAGACCACAGTTAAATTCAAACCAGTTAAAATACTATCTTTGCTACCTTTTTTGTAAAACCCTAATCCCCTATACATGTTAACTCTAGAGTAATTGTTCAAGTTTTAATGTTCCATTATTCCTGTCCTACACAGGATTAGAACTTTGAATCTCAGCAGTAACGAACAGTTTGATCCTGACTGCTCTGGCCAAGGAAACTGTATTAGCATTTTTCTCCCAAGTAATGTATTCAGGCATACCTGTCTCTTAGTCAATTCACATGCCAATAGCTTGCCTGCCTTTCCTCTTTCTGGTAACTTAAGGCTGTTGGTCCCAAACATTGAATTTTTCTAACTTCACATCATTCAAGGGAATATGATACATACAAGAGCAGCGACCAAATTGTTTAGAGTTAATTATTTAGTTTTTAAAGTTCTAATATCTGCAGATACTAAACACTAGACTGTTCTGCCTGCCTCCACAATAGAGGCAGAAAATGAAGAAAACTTTTTTACAATATTTCTCCAGATTATGCAGGGCCATATGGGGAAGAAAAACTGGAAATATTGGTCCATAAGCTAAATTACTACTTAATTGGCATTACAGAGACTGGGCGAGAAATCTCATGGCTGGAATATTGACAGAGGTGTATACGTTCTTCAGGAAGGATGGGCAGGGGAAAAAAGGAAAAAGTGTTACATTAGACATGAGAAATATACACTTGTTCATAGGTCCAGAAAGAACCAATCTGAAGAAAATAAAAGGAGAAAACAAAAACGAAACACAAAAAGAGGGGCTATGTCATGGTCAGAGTCTAGTATAGACCACCCAATCAGGAGGAGGAGGAGATGGTGGTGGTGGTGGTGGTATAGGTAACATTTCTAGAACAATCAACAGAAATATCCAAAAAACACTAGACCTGATAATAAGGGAGGACAAATTGCCCAGACATCTTTTGGAAAAGTCAAATGTCAAAATACAAAACGCCCAGGCAGGGCTGCCAAGAGGATTCAGGGGGCCTGGCGCAAAGCAATTTCAGGGGCCCCTTCCATTAAAAAAAAGTTGCAATACTATATTCTCATGGGGGCCCCTGTGGCGCCAGGGCCTGGGGCAAATTGCCCTATTTCCCCCCCCCCCCAGGCAGCCCTGCGTCCAGGACATTCTTGGACAATTTTTTGTTTCAAAAGGTGGAAGTAGTAGTTAAGTAGACTTAATCCTGACTAACAAGGAAGAATTGGCTGTAAAGCTGAAGGTGAAGGCAATTTGAGTGAAAGTGATCATGAAATTATTGATTCTAAGGAAAGGAAGGAGTGAGAGCACCAAAATAAGGACAATGAACTTAAAAACAAAACTAACAAGCCCAGAGAACTGGTAGTTAAGGTCCCGTGAGAAGAAAATCTAAGGGGAAAAAGAAGTTCAGGAGAAACTGCCAGCTCTCAAAGTGACAGACACACAAAAGCAAACTATTCCTACATGGAGGAAAGAGGCCATCAAGACTCCATTAGGACCTTTTTAAACATGGGGAGTGGGGGAAGGAATCCTACAAAAAGTGGAAACATGGGCACATCATTTAGGGTGTGTACAAAAGAACAGTACAAGGATGTAGGGACAAAAAAAATCAGAAAGATTAAGGCACAACAACGTAAGTTATACCTAGCAAGAGACACAAAAAGCAATAAGAAATGCCACACACACATAAGTAACAAGAGAACGACGAAGGAAAGTGTAGGTCCTATACTTAGCAGGGAAGGAAAGCAAACAACAGATGACATTGAGATGGCTGAGGTGTTCCTATTTTCAGTCTTCACTAAAAGGGTAAATTGTGATCAGACACTTAACAGAATTAACATTAACAACAAGGGGGAAGGAACACAAGCTAAAATCGTATTCTTCAACCTGTTTTCCTAAATTAGATGCACTCAAGCTGACAGGGCCAGATTGAATGCACCCTGGAGTATGTCAGGAACTACCTCAAGGAATACTGGAACCATAAGCAATTATCTTTCAGAACTCATGGAGCACAGGTGATGTCCCAGAAGACTAAAGAAGGGCAAACGTAGTACCTATCTTTAAAATGGGTAACAGAGAACTTGGTAATTGTAGCTCAGTCAAGCCTATCTTCAGTACTGGAAAAGTTACTGGAACAAATGATTAAACAATTTGTAAGCACCTAAGGAATAACAGTGTTATAAGAAATGGCCAATATGGATTTGTCAAGAATAAATCATGCTAAGTCAATCTAGTTTCCTTCTTTGATAGGGTAACTGGCCTAGTAGATTAAGGAAGTTGTAGATGTGATATATCCTGAGTTTAGCAAGGCCATTGGCAGTGTAATGTGACATTCTCATGACCAAGAAAAATATGGTCTAGATGAAGTTACTAGAAGGTGGGTGAAAGGCCATACTCAAAGAGTAGTTGTCAATGGTTCACTGTCAGACAGGGGAAATGTATCAAGTTGGGTCCCATAGGGGTCTGTCTTGGGCATAGCACTACTCAAATATTTTCATTAATGACATGATAAAGCAGTACGCTTAATAAATTTGAGAATGACACCAGGGTAGGGTGACCAGATGTCCCAATTTTATCAGGACTGTCCCGATATTTACTTGTTTGTCCCACGTCCCAATCGATGTTCGGTCAGGACGCAAATTGTCCCGATATTTTGAACTCCGGCGCACAAGCAGAGGGGGTTTGTGCCTCCAACTCCACCCCGGCCCCGCCCAGACTCTACCCCCTCCCTTCCCTATTGGATCCCTCCCCAAATCCCCACCCTGGCCCCGCCTCTTCCCCAAGCATGCTGCATTCTTCCTCCTCCCTCCTAGGCTTGCATGAATCAGTTGTATGGCAGCGCAAGAAGAGGGAGGGAGGGAATAGGAGGACATGGCAGCCCGCTCAGGGGAGGCAGAGGTGAACTGGTGCAGTGGGGAGCAGGGCGGAGAGCTGCCAGTGAGTACTCAACCCCCACCAAATTTTTCCAGAGGCTTTTTTTTGGCTCTGCCAGCAACCACCCCACCCCCATGTCCCGATATTTCATGTCTCATCTGGTCACACTACACCAGGGTGAAAGAGGTTGCGAGCACTTTGGGGGACTAGATTAGAATTCAGAACAGCTCTGACAAATTGGAGAAGTGGTCTGAAATCAACAAGATGAAATTCAGCAAATACAAGCGCAAAGTATTACACTTAGAAAGGAAAAATCAAATGCATAACTATAAAATAGGGTTTAACCATCTAGTAGAAGCAGTAGTATGGCTGAAAAGAATGTGGGCATTACAGAGCATCACAAATGGACTCCGAGCCAACTATGTGATGTAGTTTCAAAAAAGGCTAATATTCTGGAGTGCATTAACAGGAGTGTTGTATGTAAGACACAGAAGGTAATTGTCCCTCTCAATTCAGTAGAAGTGAGGCCTCAGCTGGAATACTGTGTCCAGTTCTGGGCATCACACTTCAAGAAAGTTGTGAAGAAATTGCAGACACAATCCAGATGAGAGCAACAAAAAAATGAGAAGTTTAGAAAATCTGACCTATGATTAACGGTTAAAAAACTGGGTACGTTTAGTCTTGAGACAAGATGAGTGGGGACAGAGGATCCTGATAATTTTCTTCAAATATGTTAATGGCTGTTAAAAACAGGATAGCGATGAACTGTTCTCCATGTCCACTGAAGGTAGAACAAGTAATTGGCTTAAGCTGATTTAGGTTTGATGTGGAAAAAAAGACATGCTAACTATAGGGATAAACAAACACTGGAATAAGTTACAAAGGGAGGTTGTGGAATCCCCATCATTGCATGTTCTTAAAAACTGGACAGAAACTTCTCAGGGATGGTATAGATGGCCTCAAGGTCCCTTCTAGCCCTATATTTCTATGATTATTTTTCAAAAGAAAGTCACTATTTGGACTACAGTTGCCAAGCAGTTTCTCAAGAATGGAACCCAATAAAATTAAGCATTCTTGGAAATGGGGATAAGAAGAATGATGATACAATTTTAGTTCTCTTCCTGGATAGTACTTTTGGGGGCAGGGGAGGAAGAGACATGCTAACTTAAGCTTGTACACTACATTTCATTTCAAGTCTGCAATGACAACTAATTCGTTTATTGCCACAAAAATATTTAAAGAAGTCTTCACCAGTTATTTTAGTGATTTTTTCCCCCTAACCATTGCCTGCACTTGCTATTTAGTTTGGTAAACTAATTTACCGCCCTAATTTCCTAAACTCAAAGCATAAACACAAGGACATTAAATATTTTATGTACCTTAATGAGATGATCTCAAAGTGGTGATACAAACCCTCTAACATTTCATGTCTCTAGTCTTTGTTTATGATGGACAAATTAGGCAGATATTTAACATTTCCTTGCTTCATACAAGAAAAAAAATTAGATATCTATGCTATTTTAATCTAAAATGATCATATATACTTCTTACCCAAATGAAATGTGTCTGATAGTCCATCTTCAGATCCATCTTCAGAGCCTCCCTCTGTTCGGTCTACTACTCCATTTTCATGTAGGGTTACAATTAAGTCTGCACAGCAGGTTCTAGAAGTGGCTGAAGTCTCTGCATCAGTCCTCCTATCTCTCTTATGTACTCTTGAATGAAGAACTAGCTGGTGGTATGTTCTAAAGGCTTTGCCACACTCTGAGCAGTGTGTTGGTTTCTCTTTGTTTTGTGACAATTTAGGATCCACCTCCATAGAAGGCACTTCACCACTGGGATGTTTCAGTTTGTCTTGAGACAGGGTACCATTTCCTGGACAACTGCTATTTTTATTTACCTTTGACTTCCCAATATTTTCAGTCTGACTAACCTGGCTACCTTTATTTGTATTCCAAATTTCACCAAGCTCTTCTTTATCAGATGATGAATCATCATTGTCTGTACTTCCTTCTTGCCCTGGTTCTTTAATCTGTCCATGGCCAATAGCAACTTTACCTTTGGTTGCAAGCTGCCATGCTTGATATGTATTGAATGGATCCAATTCAGCTATCCATTTCACAGGTTTTTCTGATTTACTCTTTTCTGGAGTCACATTTGGTCTTAAGTTCAAAAATTGCAGAAATTCTTCTCTCTGAGCCACTCCTTTATTGGTTCCATCAGTGATTTGTGAGCTATCATTGGATGCTGACTCTTTGGTGTGCACTTTACTGTGCTCAATTAAGTTCTCTTTATTGAGAAATAGAAAACCACAAACCATGCAGATTTTGTAAGGTGATGTTACATTTTCAGTTACATGCTCCTGTATCACCTCATTTATTGTTATTGGGCTTTCAGAACCTTGTTGAAGCTTATTTCTTGAACCAGGTTTACCAGTATGAGTTCTCATGTGATTTTTGAGGAACCAAGGCTCTTTAAATCTTCTTCCACATACATTACACCAATATGTGAAAGAGTCCTTATGCTTTTTCATGTGAGTCTCAACATCAAAAGCTTCATCAAATGTTTGCCCACAAACCTCACAGCTAAATTCTTCATTGTCCTTTTCGTTGTTTTTTGATGATGGCAAGTCTGTTCTAACTTGACATTTATCAAGAGGACTAAGATATTCTGCTTCGACACGAAGAACTGCTGGTTCACAAAGCGTTGGTCTATGTTGAGTTAAGACATGCTTACCAAGTTCTTCAGGATGTTTAAAAGTCTGATCACAAAACATGCAATCCGAAGGCATACACCCCTCCGCTTGCATCAAGAACTTTTCTTGCACGTTTTTGTAAGAAATTGTGTTGGTCCCTTTTATCGGCATCGAGGCATCATTATTCTCCATCTGAGCACCAACAGTACTGGCTATCCCATCTGGTCCCTCCATATACACTAAAAGAGGTTGAGTTGGCATATTTCATGGGTTTCGTTCCCTAACATGTATTAATGCAATGTCTCAGGTCACAATAAGGACACTTGTAAGGTTCTCCTCACATATGCATGCAGATATGCTAGGCTAGAAGACTACCTCGTGGAAGTTCTTGCCACAGATGTCAAAGGAGACTGATTTTGATCTGTATTCATACACCATTAAAAGTATACCCATTGGTTTGTTTCCTTGAGCTACTTTTTCTGCTGTTTAAGTTCATTTAACATTGAAGAGTCTGTAGAAGTCATCAGTTGCACTTATTTCTCCCTTTGTAATATTTCAAATACTTCTGTTGTGCAGAACAGAGTCAAGAAGCGGCTCAGTAGAACAGAGAACTCCGGAACCTATAGAAACAGAACCACAACTAGTTTTTAAAATTAAAAAAAAAAAAATGAAACCAATAAGAGCTATTAATCATCACCTCTCAAAAATACACAGGTGAGTTTTATATTGAAGAAGCCTTTAGCACTCATTCAAAATACAAGCTATATTTCCAATGTTATAAAGAAGGGTTAGATTACATCTCTTCCCTGACCGACTAGGAGTAAGCCATATAATCTTGAACACCAACTCATTTTTTCCTGCTAATTTCTATACTAATTTGTTATATAAAAAGCATTTCACCCAGCTACATTTAAAAAAAAAACAAAAAAACAAAACACTCACCATGACCCATATTTCAGATTACAAGTCTGCTAAATCCATATTTCAGTGCATATATTAATGCATTTTTAAGTGATGCAACAAGCTGAGGTAGTTACACGTTAGTGCTGTGAAAACTCCCTTTCAGAGAGAGGGATACTGTAGAACTTTGGATTTTATCCTTATGGCCTATGGAAAGGAAGGAGGAGAATTCTAAACACTTTTCCAAGCTCAAATCAGCTTGAAATTATTTTCACATTACTGGCAGACAGTAAAATGTCAGTATAAATACCTGTACTAACAGCCTCATTAATGCCACTATTTAAAAATCTGTCACTCTAGTGAAAAAAATCTTAAAGAATTAGATTGTATACAAAAATGAACTAGGTATTAGTGTTTAAGTGCATAAACTGCACAGACACTTCATTTTGAATGACAAAAACCCCAACTTCTAAATGTAAACGCAAATGCTTCCAATTAAGAATTGCTTAAAATAATTAATGTTTTTAATCTCGTTTACCATTTAAATAGCATTTAAAATTTTTGATGTAACCAGTTATACTTACTGTACATTTGTAAGCATTACACACAAATTAAATCTATTCACTGCAATAAATCATCTTGTTTGGACAGTCAAAATAAAAATGATAAAGCAGAGTCCAAAGGACCCTGGTATGTGTGTGTGTTTTTGTTTAAGGAATTAACACACAGCACCTACTTATTTTGAAAGCACTGCTTTCTTCAGATTTTCAGATGTGTTAGGTTCTGGACTTATTTGTTTGCCTTAAACCTTGAAGTTTCTCAAGTTACCACTATTTATCAAGAATTTCCCGCAAGAGATTCAGAAATTACAACTTGAATTACTATGCTTCAAAGCAGTTAGTTTGTGTGTGGCACATTATTATGCCCCACATAATGTCAGTTCTCATTACGGTATTCTGAAAACAGTTTTTTTTATTTTACACTTCCAGTAGTTTATCTCGATGAGAAATGCGGTCAAATTTAGGTTGGGCTTAGCTAACACGCCATCTAAATCCAACCTAAATTTACCCTGGATGTAATCATTTTTTCCCGCAATGTACTTGACCCCTTCAGTGTTTTAGCACATGAAGTTTGTAAACATTCTTTACAGTGCCATCATTCATCTGAAAACCTCAAAAAACACTTTCATAAACCATGAGCCTTAACATACTCCTGTATGTAATTATACCTTTTTATAGACTGTGAAATTGAGCTAGAAAGATTAAGTTATTTGCCCACGATTGCTCCAGAGCCTCAAGTAGAATTCAGAGGTCCCAATTTTCAATCTATCACTGCCACGGGGCAACTCTTCCTGTCTAAATACAGTCTCGAAATTTTTGTAATAACTAAGCAGGTTGAACCTAGGACACAGTCAACTTAATTTAATTCTCTCTTTTCTGGGAGTGAACTTCAGCCATAAAGATTTCATTTATTATTTTGACTCTAGATAAATGTCAGGTTGACTAACCAATAGTGATATAGGACTGTTTTTTAGAAAATTCTGGTGCAGTATGCAAAATTTCACCATGGAGCTAAAATACTCAAGTATATTACAAACATATGAACTCACCAGTAACTTTTTATATTTCTACTTGTTGCTTTGTTCAGTGTCTTCAGTAATTGTATAAGCTGTATTTATATACTAGTGATGGATCCATGGTTTGCTGTTCAAGTTTATCATTTTTATGGTAAGGATGAGTGAATGTGTATGTTGCAATAGGAGAGGCATCGATTTGTGTGGATGTTAAGTGAGGAGTGTGTGTGTTTGGGGTAATTGTGTGTATTGGTTGTGTTGTGTAGCTCTGGGGGGTGGTGAATGAGGGGTGTGTGCTGTTACAAGGGGCAATTTTGTATGCTGCTTGTTTTGCAGGTGGTTGTGTTGATTTGTATCTAGGGGATTTGTGCAGGTGTCAACTGAGTGCATGGGTATGGCAGCTGAGCAAAGTAATTCACCATTTATGTAGTCTCCTTCTTACAACCAATGGGACTGTTGCATGCAAATTAGCTGTAGAATAAGGGCCTTTCGTGGGGTTAACCGCTATCACAGTGGTCTAAGATGCTTTGCATATTAAAGTTACCCGGTACAGGCCTTACTGCAACTGTATGCCACACAAGTGGAATTCAGAAGATAAAATGGTCAAGAACTTGAAAACTGGGTGGTAACAGACCATGAAATTCAATGATGATTCAACCTGGTGATATTCTGAACACACGCAAAAAAGGAAAAAGCTCTCAACCATGCTAGAAGCTGCTTCCATCACTTCACATGGGACTCAGACATTTTAGGCTTTGGAGTGACACCCAGATCAACATTCCTGGAATGTTATTAGATCACAGAATACCATTGTGTCCTGTGGCAGAGCTCAGATGTGATCTTTGTTGTATAGTGGAAGCTGCTTAAATGAAGGTATTTTATTGGTAAGACAGATGAATAGGCAGCTTTGAAAATCTGAGCAGCTAATGGCACAGTATCAGCAAGCCACTTAGGTAAGAGGGCTATCATCCAGGTGTGGATTTAAAAGAAAAAACAAAACACTGTTTAACCCTAACTCTTTAGTGAATGTTCAGGCAAAATATAGAAACTGGCCCATTTTAGAAAGAGTTGCTATTCATTAATACCAACATGCACAGTAAGTTCTTCTGAAGTGTATATGAGAGTCATTCTAAACAGCATCTGCCGCACACTGACGTATGTTCTAGGTCAAGCTGTCAGTGCCAGAGACGGTTAAGAACCTACTTCACCTAGACAATCTCAATTTGTTGTGCGGCAATGAAATTCTCTAGAAGCACTCAGTTACAGGGAAAGCATCTTTTCCATGTAGTTTCATCTATATGTCAGTTTAGCAAATATTCAGAAGGAGAGGGTCTTTCATCCATCAGTCCTTTGATTCTACTTGCAGTATACTACATAACTGAGAAATACCACCACGAAGCTAGTAACAGACCAAAACCTGCTTTCACCAACTACCAATTGTGAAAAATACTTTCTTGTAGAAACTGAAGGCCTCCATACCAAATTCCAGGGCCAAGTTTTGTTCTAACTCCCATCCAACAAGATAACCAAAAATTCCTTGCAGACTGAACCATTTAGAGACAATGAATTCTCTGGATGTGTTGGGAAATAGTGGATGAGTTTTGCAAGTTTCATGAACACATGTTTAATAATTCACTCTTCAGAGCCCAAGCTCCAATACTGCAAGCCCAAGTCTATAGGCTCAGACTCATTGTCATGGCACCTGGCTCCTTTGAAGATTTAAGATGTGATTTTTCAGAGTAATTTACACATTTAGGCCAGATTTTTAGAAGTTCTTAGCACCTAGTAGCTTCCATTTTTCTTAATGGGTACTTCCATGTGAGCACTTCTGAAAATCTGGTCATTACTAACCCTCAACACATCATTCTGAAGAAATACAGCATACTCTACTTTACTATTTCAGTGTCCGAAATATTTATCTACCATTAGGGCAATTATTGCTGTCAAAAGAGATGTGGTTCAATATGACAAGAGCTACTTTTGGTAAAAAGTCTCTCACCTGTAATTTTTAGATCATGAAATCTAGTTAGAGATCACATTCAGTTTTCCACCAAAAATGTTGACTCTTCCAGGTAGATTGAGAATTAGATTTAAACTACCAAAGTGAAGTAAACAGTAAATGTCAAAAAAATTGAAAGGTGGGCTTTAAAACAACAAGACTGAGTTTTCTGGCCGATACATTTCAGACTTCCTCCATCAGTCAGAAAGATCTTAAGAGTAGGGCACATCTTATGTTTCGAAATCAAGTATTAATAAATCAATACTAGACAAGAGATTAATTCAGATAAATAGCAGCATCAATTTCCTACTGAAATTAAGGAAATCCTTTCCCAAAGAAATCAGAATATTAAATTTATCAAATTATTAAATATAAGCGTACTTTTAAAATAAGTAAAACATTGTTTTACTCTATCTAGAACTGGCACACAACTCATGGTCCATGACACATTCAAAATACTATCATTTAATTTAGTTATACAATTACTACTTTTTACTCCTGTGAACACTACAGAGACAAAGACTGAGCTGGAATCCATTTTTGTTCAATCAACAAAATTATATGAACTCCAAATGCAAGGCCAATCCTGCAGCTATAACTGGGCAAAGCCATTGGAAACAAGGTTAACCCAAAGTAGAACCCAGTCTGCAGTAACATTAATACTTGTGATGATGGATGAAACAGAACAAGAATACAGTTTGAGTTTAACAGAACTAGCAGTTAGGAAAACATTTTTACTTCTAAACTGAAGTAAATTGGGAAGTCAGTGAGGGACAAACAAACATGTAAACAGATTTCAAGTACTTACTTTCAGAATAAGATTACATTGATACAACAGAACATTGATCACAAAAGTGCCAATAGCACAACCATTCTGAGGCAGAAACCCCAAATGGCTGACTCCAACAGTGGAAGCACCAAGAAGAAGAATTTACCACAAGTTAGCTCACAAGTGGTAAAATGCTACCGTGGCCAAGGCAGTTTGTAGTTTTCACCTGTGTTCACAGGGCATGGTAAACTGTTGTAAAGTTAGCAGGTTACAGCAGACAACAGTTTACCATGCCTGCAAACTCAGGTAAAAACTGCCTTGGCCACAGTAGGATTTTACCATTTGTGAGCTAATGTGTGATAAAAACAAAAACAAAACAAACTTTTTTTTTCCCTAGTGAAGATAAGGTCTTAGAGTAAAGGACCAAAAATGTTGTTTCACTGCATTGCAGCTCTTCAGAATCCTTTGGGCAGCAGTTAAACTGTCAACAATCACATTAGTTTAAAACTGATGCTACCTGGGGAAAACTATGAGCTACAGTGTAGATATGCACACGAATTGCTCTTGACTGGAATGCCAAAATGCAGACTACACTAGAAGTCTACACTAGATGCACTACATCGACACAGAAGCAGCTGTAGGATGTCTGGTGAAGACTCTCTATGCCTAGGGGAGAGAGCGCTCCTGTCCGTATAAGTTACTCAGTGCTTAGGTTGCTGTAACTTGCGTCACAAGTTATATCGACATAAAAGTGGTAGTTTAGACCTGCCCTAAGGAAAGGATACAGTAGCTAAGTTCTCTTCACTATTTCTGTTCCTCACTGCAGCCAAGGGGTTGGGGGAGAAGTGATACTGACCCATCAGCCTCACAGCAGTAGAAGTCTCTTGAGTGGGGAAATGGAAGCTTTTACTTTTGATAGCTGGGGGAGAAAAAAGTTACAAGTTTGAAAGCTGATAAATATGCATTTTCCTACCTCCGCAGCAGAGCAGCAAAGGGAATCTGGGCTTCTTGGCTTCCCTTCCCATCAGCTTGTGAACCCTGGTAAGTTTCTCAAGATCCAGTCAGAGCTCAAATGCCTTATAAACTGATATCCCCTCCATCACCCATCCATCCCAGAAGACAAGACATGCTAAGCAAGATTCTTGGAATGGTCTGTAAAAATGGAATGGACTGTAAAAATGAAAACATTTTTACAGTCCAAAAGCAGCAGCAAGTTACTCTCACCTGAAGGGTGCTCCCTCTTGAACTTGATCCCTTCAAAAGTCCACCAGAGCCTGAGTTCAGCAAACTTTAGTGTACAACACAATGCGTTCACTAAAAACCTGATTTGTTTGTCTAAGGGTGACATAAGTAATGCCCAGATTCTATGGTGATGAATATTCTAGGATTATGCCTATGAATGGCTGAGACCATTGTGTTTTCACTTCAGTTGCTGTTACCTAACCTAGAAACAACAACAAAAGCTGCTGCATAAAAAATGCATTAATTAAAAAGACATCCAAAGCATTCATGAAAGACTAGCAAAAAGGCTTGATTTCCTTTTATTAAATTACACAAATTATTTTATACTGTATTCAAAAAGGTTCTTTTAGAGATGACCTACTGGGACTAATTTTATTTCCCTTATTACTCCTTTCTGCTTCAAAATTCTCTAAGTCAACATGCTTTCCCCCTTACCCCAAGACACGTGTCAAATAAGACCATCCTTTGAGTTTCCAGTTATAGTTTAACACACACTAGAGATTAGGTGAAGAAAAGGAGGCATGATTATGTGCTTAGTACTAAAGCAGTTACTAGCACATTTTTGGTATACTATGCTACTAGTAAAGTTATGTATTGTTCAACATTATAACAAGTTAAAGCAGGAACAAAGACCTATTAAAGTTTTATTTATCCCACAAACATCGCAACATCTGTCTAAAAACCAAGAACATACCAGCACTTCCAGTTTTCCCAGTGGAGATAAAGGAGACTGCCTCAAATACAGTTAAAATTAACAGACCCTTAAATCCAAGAGCTGAATTCAAAGCTATTATTTCTTACATTTATTTGATATGCAGAACTTGTTTTGCTATGTTACTAGGGACCTAGAGGGCTTTGAAAGTCCTCAATATTGCCAGCATTGAACAAAAATCCTGTTAGTAATCAACTGAAGCAACTAATGTTTTTGGCACTACTGAAACAGTACCATTTATGTTGCTGGCTACTAATATGAATCCACAGATAAACTACTGATATCACCTGATTTTATCTCCAAGCTCTATCTTATTACAATTACCATATATACACGTTCATAAACTGAATATTTTTTGTAAAAAATGTGATGCACCGAAGAGCGGGAGTCAGCTTATAAACCGATCTACACCAAAAAATGATGATTTTAAACTATGGAATCACTGAATTGAATATATACTATATTGTCATGTTTACCTGGAGCGTCTGCAGGCATGGAGCCCTCAGCTCCCTGTGGCCACGTTTCGCAGTTCCCAGCCAATGGAGCTGCTTGGAGCCAAAGTTTGCCAACCCCTGAAATATAGGGTCGGCTTATGAAAGGTTTTTCTATTTTTACCTAACCATTGGGGGGTGGGGAGGAGAGCGCGGGGGTTGGCTTATAAATGAACGGGCTCATGAATAAGTAAATATGGTAATAGTTTAATAGCTATAACTTGGAGAGCCTAAACAGCCTAATACTCTCATGAGGGTGTTAACAGGACACTTCACCTTAAATGGTCACTTGAAATGCATTAACTATTTATGCTACACAATCTGTCCTATCCTGTATTTAGCTGTGACACTCACCATAGGTCTATACTTAAAAGGGTGCATCAGTGCCTGCTGTTGCACTTAAACGAAGGAAAGCTTCTCCGAATTAATCCACTTTCTAGAGAAATGGTCACCAACCCTCCAGTGGAGCAGAGGGGCTGCCACTAAGGCAGGCTCCCTGCCTGCCCTGGCTACAGACTAGTCCCAGAAGCAGACACCACAGCCCCAGGTGTGGGAGGGGGCAGGGGTCTCCCTCTGCAGGCTGCTCCTGCCTGAAGCACCGCCCCCCACAGTTCCCACTGGCCAGGAACAGGGACCTGTGGCCATTGGGAACTGCTGGGGCAGTGCTTACAAAGAAGGGCAACATGCAGAGCCACACGTCCCATCCCCTCCACCGGGGCGCATTGGCCCCTTCTATGATCTGCGTGGGGCTGGGGTAGGCAGGGAGCCTGCCTTAACAGCAGCCACGCTGCACCGCCAAGTGGGAGCCACGGGGTGTAAGCACTGCCTGGTGGGATGCTGCACCCCAAACCCCAGCCCTGAGCCCCCCCCAGAGCAGGCACCCTGTGCCCCCTCCTGCACCCCAACCTCAGCCCAGAGCCCCTCCCACACTGCAAACCCCTTGGCCCCAGCCCAGAGCCCATACCCCCTCAGTGCAAATGCCACTCATTGGGAGCAGAAGTTTTTTGTTGGCAGGAGAGCCGACAAACACCAGCTACGCTATGCAACTTTTAACAGCATGGCTGTGTCACCACAGCCATGTCACTAAAAGCTGTGTAGTGTAGACATAACCCTAATAAATTATATGATTAAGCTTCATGGACAGTTGGAGAAGTTTTATTTATTGGTTTTACAATTCATCCTCCATGTGCAAGTTCCGCTAAAAACAAAATTTAAAAGCCTATTAACTATACTAACCCCCTTAAAAATGGTTCAAGTTTTGCTTTATATGAAAGAACTGTTAAAAAATAAACTGTGATTAGATTGTCCAGTCTGACACCACTGGGTTGCTGCAATACTACTAAGGGCTTGCCTACACTGGCAATTTACAACACTGCAAGTTTCTCGCTCACGGGTATGAAAACACACCGCCCTGAGCACAGCAAGTTTCAGTGCTGTAAAGCACCAGTGTAGCCAGTGCACCAGCGCTGGTAGCTACGCCCCTCAGGCAACTAGATCTTCTAGCTCTCTCCCGCAATGCTCTGCCATGACCACATAAGCCACGTTAAAGTGCTGCCAGTGTAGACTAGCCCTAATATGGGTATGAGGGAGCAGAAACCAATCCACAGACGTTTTCACCACAGTGTGCATTATATAAGAGCTGATATGAATTTTTAAACACCAGCATCATGTCTGTCTCTCCTTTATAGAGCAGAGTCATGGAAAACTAAAAACAGAAATTGATAAGATCAAGTCATTCAAACGTAAATGCTTGTGCAAGATCTTTGGAGTCTTTTGGAAAGAATTTCTTGCAACATCAGAAACTTTAAGTGGAACAAACCAATCTAAAGCACCAAATATGGCAAGACAACGATGGACATATTTAGGACATGCTTTAAGGATGTCACTAACAGTTTCCAAGGCAAGAGATAATATGGACACTACCTGAACAGAGAAAAATGAAACATGACACTGTAGAATAGAGAAAGAAGTCAAATCCATCAACAGGACACTCGGAAGCCTGAACACACCAGCAAAGACAGAAACAAATGGTGGAAACTGGTGGATACCCTATGCACTTGAGGGTAAAGGGAGGATAAAGAAGAATATTCAAACATCTCTTAATACTGGTGAATACAGTTAGTGAACTTCTCCACTTTTTTATACTGTAATTTTACATAAAGTTCATGGGTATACCAGACTGCATAAATGCAAGTCAAAGACATGTTATATGTAGCCATGTCCTCCAGTTGGAAAATTAGCAGAGAATTAGTTCCCACACCCATTTTGGGGTCTATACTATAGAAACAAGTATTTGATCTCTGAAGGTATTCTCAACACAGACCTCTGTGTGGAGTCTCTCTTTAGTGTTTTGAGAGACAACAGAACTTCTGCATCTCAGTAGAGGAAATGACTCTTAATCAGGAAGATCAGAAGTTTTCCTTAGCTAAAGATCAGAAGTGACAGGCTTGCACAAACTTCCTTTCTGCATCCAAGTATCCACTGAGCAATACTGAATGTCAGTATATAATTTTAGCAAAAATACCAAGAACTAGACAAGTTAAGAATTTGTTTTTAAAGTTCACAAGTGTTATTCTGACTGCCAACTGTTCCTTCTCTCAGATTTGGGCAGAATGATGGAAGGATTTCTTATAGTCCATGAAACAAAAGTATACTTTAGGCATCATGAAAAAAGGTGAATACGTGTACTAAGAATCATCAGAAAGCACTATACTGATCACTCTGTTTATAAGTCCTATGATACATTTCACTGCTGCCATGAGATGATACAATTCCATTAAGTCAAGAAATTTCATGCACCAAGCCTTTACCTTTCAAAATAGCTATATTGTTCTCTCCACACAAGGCAGCCTTGGTGAAGCAAGAGAATTTAAATCTGATCTTTCATAGGGTGTATTATATTTAGTTTTCCTTATTCAATGGAGAAATATTCTTTACAAGGACATAACAGGATTGGACGTCTCTGCTTCTTAACCATAAGATGTTAGCCTTGCTTAATCTCACTCAATGGATAAAGTTGGTAAACTGCAGTTCCCCGAGTTGGGCTCAAAGCCTCATTACGCTGTTCAGACACAACTGCTTTCCTACGTATCCAAGAGCTTCTCCAGAGCTCCTAGTATGGGGAAACGTCTATCCCTTTAGATTGGATATTTCTATGATCTCTTTAGCTGTACAAAGTTAATCTTTGTCTTGGGAAACTACTTTTTTGCCTGTGGAATAAGGGCTCCTTTGAGGAAACAGTGTTGGCAGATGCTAATCTCCTCCCAATGCTGCCATCTGACTGAAACTCAGACCCCTCCCTCAACAGAAATCTGAGCAGAAGAGGCAGAATATGCACTCAAGCAAGAAGCTTTAAGTGGGCATCACTTTTCATACACCACCTGAATTTGGACCTACGGTTTTCAAGATTTATACAAAATTGTGTTCTGTCTACATCATAAAAAAAAGTGCATGGTCTCTGAGACAGACACTTCTACTACACAAATCAGCCACAGGGTCAGAGATTGATGATGCTAAGAAAAACAAACTAGAAATATAGCTAGAAGACCCACAGATATAGTTGCCTTCTTTTTCTACCCAGGAAGGAGATCATATAGCAGAAACTTGTGGATTGTCTTTCCTCTAAAGAGATGTCGATGTGACAATTCTGAACTGCCCCTTATCTCAGAGATATCAATTTACTAGGATCAAATTGATGGGTATATGCAATAAGAGAATAGTATCAGTTCTCAGTTTTATATTGTGATGTCAAGCTCACAAAACTAAACTGCATTGTCTACTATTTTCCAAGAGCAGGATTTTAAAGAAGGGTCCCCAAAATGTCAACCTTTAAAAACATTAGACAGCAATTCAAGATTTAAAATTCTATTTTACGGAGGGCGGGGAAGGGAAGAGAGAAAAGGAAACACCACATAATATTGCAAAAACCAGTTAAAACCATGATTCTTCATGTCTAGCTTACACTATTCTCCCCACCCAACACAATACTCAAAATGAGATTGTGGATTTTAGTACATATAGTTTGCCAACACTTTTATCCCCTTCTCTCCTTCCCCCCCCCCCAAACCACTACACCTCAAAAAAAAACCTTTGGCATACATCAGGAATTTCCCCAACACCTGTTTTAGGCAAATAACGTGACTATATAAAGTAAAGTTGGGATACAAGGACAATGATGAGTCTTCAGTTTTCCATATGCAGTTTATATATGATATGATATATTGTGTGATAAGTGATGAAATTGCACTTAAACATTTTTCTGTGTAATCAAGTGTTAGAGTGCCATTGTGCATAAACAAAATCAGACTTTGGTACTTTTAGTTGCACAAAATATACAGTACCTATTAGGACAATAGTTATCCAGTCATTTATTCACTTACACCCCATATTTAGAAATCCACCCAAGTCACTAAGCATAACTTATCAAAATAGACTTTCCCCAAATATTCTACATATTGTATCCAATTGTGATATTTCCTGTTATGCTTTCTCTTGAAATACCCACTTAAAGGCCATTTGATAACTGATCCAATCTTCTGCAATGATTTTAACTCATTATCTTTTTAACCTGTTTCTCACCTGTATTCATTCTTATTGGATTCCTCACCCAACACATACACTGCAAACACCTTACCACCAGCTTAATTTCAAATAAAAAAGGTACTTCACATCACTTCACAGGTCTCACCAACAAATATACCAACAAGAAATAAAAACAAGATATGAATGCATAATAAATTAGTAACTTTGTTCTCAATCAAGTCACATGACCACAATGAAAATCTTCCAAGACAGACTGCAGCCATCCACTTAACAGGTACCAAACTTGACATGTGACTGTTCTGATCAGCAACGAAAATTTAAATATTTTGTTTCACTTCGAAAATAAAATTAAAGCAGTTTGTTTTGTTGATTCCAAGCCCTTCAAGAGTCACTTTCTTCTATGACACCTACAAGAAGTTTACACAACAAAGTTCAGGCTGAGAAGCAGTTGGGTATAGTTGATATGCAATTTTTTTTATATAAATAAATAAAACATGCATTTTAGACCGATACATAGTTTGATTATATCCTCTTCCCTACATTGCATCTTAGGTTGTAAAGCTCCTGGGGCAACACACCATGTCCTTCTGAGTGTTGGTACAGTACCAAGCAAAATGGGGCCCTAATCCTGCTAGTGCAATAGAAATAGAAAGAACTCTTGAACTTTTTAAAGATAACTTCAGTGACAAAAAGTGAGAGTCCTTAGAAATACTCAGGAGTTCATTAAAAGTAAATAGCATGTTTGAGACAATTTGGAGTAACAAATGTAATTATGAAAAGCAAAAACAAGTATCTTATTGAATGCCTCATGTTCTAATCAGGAGTCTCAAAAATAAAAACAGGGTAGTAAGCCTGGCTAATGGCAGCCCCGCTGTGGCAGAAATGTGCTACTTTTACTATAATTAAAAACCAACTGAACAGTTAGGCATTAAAAAAAGAATAGACAAGATAAGTGTAAGACACTGGCAAATATCCTTAGTTATTTCATCATCCCAAAAGCAGTGTGCAAGTGAGTTCAAAGGTCACTCCTCTTCCAGATTCCCCTAAAGAAAGGAACTTTACCTCCAAAGGGTATGGAGAAAAAAGCTGTTCTTCCCACACATTAAGAACAAACCAACCAACCATTATTGCTAAAGTATCGAGTGTTCTATATCTTGTATGGAAGTCTTGTACTAAGACATTACTCACTGCATCAAAAAAATCAGGACAGCAAAGACTAGAAACATTTAACAAGGTTAAATCTTACTTAACATTCCTCAGAGCTTCTTAATTACAAAGCCTCAGATTCTTGTAACTCAAAATTTACAGTAATCACCATTTTGAAAGTCAAGTGAAATCCAGTTCTCTTTTAAACCACTTTCTCTGCAAAACAGTGATAACTTAGCACTTTATTTTGATCATGTAAAAACCAAGCAATTCATCTTCTATCAATGCAACTCTAAAATTAACATTATGAATAAGATACTCTAGTCAAATATTTTAAAGATTAGTAAGAAGTGTTCAGAAGGTAATTATGGGGTTTAAGGAATCTAGAAGCCAAAATGAAGTCTGATGGTCTGATAAAGGTGCTGAAGTTTATTAGCTTCCTCTTTCCACTCACCCTTACCCCCCCATCTTCCTCCCCCTACCCTTCTTCCCTACCAAAACAAAGCAAAAATCCCAGAGCTATCCATTTTGAATCTAAAACAAGTATTCCTGACCCAAACTTCTAAAACCTAGAAGCTATTCTAAGAAGCCTGTTGTAGTAGCCTTGTATACAAGAAACAAATAGACCCCATAATGTAAACAAACCCAGAAAAAAATTTCACACCCACTTATTCAGAACAAAAATGTCTTTTCATTTTGACAAATAAGAAAGTAGGTCAAGAATGCTTATTTATATTAAGCCTGTCTATACTCATTTGAAAAAAAAAGCAAATATTATATATGTAGTACCTGAGAATATATTTAATAAAAGAAGTGAAAAAGCTCTCAAAACGTGCAGGGAGCCTTAATGACTGACTTAAAAATAAACTCTGATTACAGCATGGTAAAAATTATTCTTCTAGGCCTTACAGTCAGTTTTCAGAAAGAATGAGTCCAGTCAATGTAGTAATATTTGTCTCACTGGAAATTCTGTATAAAACATCTACCTAAAATAAACAAGACTTCTCTGCAAGAATCGTCAGCTGCCATTAAGGACACACCTTAAAGTTCTTACCACACAGTAACTAAGCAAGTAGAAACTAGTGGTGAACGTTTTGCTACTTTTTGTCTGAAAAGTTAATGAGATAGATCCAGTAGTTAATACCAGATCTTAAAATTTTGTGTTTTTAAAAAGACAAAAATCAGTATGAACACACAGGACTTAAGTATGAGATGTTGTTAGACTGTTCATATGATATATCATGAATATAAATGTGAACATTTAAACTTACTTGACACCACACAATACTAAAAGGTAAAATGCCTTCCTGCTAAGAGCACTAGTGCTCCAGTACTGGAAGGCAGCTGTTGTTACCCTGCCTTTTCTTTTGTTGTGCTTAATCTCACATCAAGTCATTCAACCAACTCCAAAGTGATGAAGACATAACTGAATCAACCTTAACTAAAAATGAGATCTACTGTTTTTAAATAGCTATGTACATTTTAATGATTCCAAAAAACCCAACTTCCACACACTCCAAAACAAATTTTTATATCTATAAAATCAGCAACTCCAGAATGTGCAGAAGTTTGATTTGATTTACAGCCAGACAATTACTGTAATAGTCACATTTCTGAAGTTATTTGCTATTCCTCCTTATAACTATTAAAACTTACAACACCACCTGAAATTTCAGTGATTCAAAGAAAAGGCCAAAAGATGTAATGAATTTCAAACATTAAATCAGAGAGCTAGTATTCTCTATAATTTAGAAGAACCATTAATATTAGATTAACTAACTCATTAATGATCCATCATGAACTAGCACTGCTACCACAGATAATAAATATTGACTCATCAGTTCACAAAACTAGTATGGGGGGTGGGGGGGTAAAACCAACCAAAAAAAAAAAAAAAACAACAAAACACACCACTTCACTCTTCCCTCCCCCTTTGCTGAAGAATGCAGTTTAACTGCCCCTTCACATTATCAGATAAAATGTTTAAATAGATCACAAATTAGAGTATTAGGTTTGGGAATCAAAGTACAGTTAATAAAAGAGCTCATAAGAGTAATAAAACATGGCGTGAAAGCATTTGCAAGCTATTGTCATAGCCCTATGCTCTGATACCTTTGCAGACACAAAACCAGCCCTCAACAATGTAAGCACTGGTCAGCAAGTCAATGCTTGCTATTCAACTTGTAGTTAGGCATTTTATTTCAGTGTCTCCCAGATCATATCAGTCCTGCATTCAAGGCCTAATAAAATGTGAAGAATGATATCCTCTCTCATTGCATTTGAAACTGCGTTATTTCCCCGTTCTCTCACATATAGACTTAGAGAAACTTCCCTTTTCACATACTTCTATGAGAAAACATTTCACTGCATTTACTTTAGTTCCTATTTCTATTTTCGCTTTGCACTAGATCCTTCTAAGCGCTGCCTCCCCTCAAACTCACCGAGCAGAAACTGATGTAGCTTTAAACCCTTCAAAGTCATTTTAGAAATAAACTACCGATACATTAAAAAAAGAAAATAATAAACTTCAAACACACTAAAGCCTTTTCAAATCCAAACGCCTTTCATCAGTAGATCAATAACCCAACATAGAGATTTTGTTGGCTACCACTCCAAAACTATTACACTTCAGTTCAAACAAACCCTTACAAGAAGTCACACACCATATTTTATGGGATGGCTCATTACAGGGCATACAGAAGAGCTTGCTTTGGTATTAGAATTTCTAGATTCTAAACAAAACAAACAAACAAGTCACACATGCCCAGGAACAGACAGTATATAAATCTTTTTTAATAAAAAATCCAATACCTCCCAACAGATATTAAGAATCGGGAGTGAAATCAAATCTCCAAATACTTAAGGAATTGTATTGTCCTCGTTTGGTAACGTCTTTTGTTGTTGTAGAAACCGGTTGGGGTTTATTTATTTATTTTTAAAACTTCCTATTTCCCCTAGTTTAAAGAAAGAGAAAAGAAACAATACCAACTAAACGATCTGGAGGCTCTTAGACTTCACATATCAGGCAGTAAGATGAAACAAAAAGAAACTGACAAGACTGATCAATAAACTTTTCATTACCAAATCTCTTCTCCTCCGCCCCCCGATAAGCCACACACACTACAAACCAAACCCTTCTTCCAGGAACATCCCTGACTCACAAAGAAATGTTCTCTTCTCTTCCTTCCCCTCCCTCCCCACCCCCGATTAAAAAGGTCGACATTTTGAATATTTAAACCAAATACCTAGGTATAGAATGGAAGTTTGAAGCACCTACTTACACAGAGGGAGAGGGAGAATGGGGGGCGGGGAGGAGGTGATCCCAGGCAGCAGAGAGGGAAGTCAGAGAGAGCGACAACTTTATAGGTGGGAGGGAAGAGACGAGAGAATATATGTTCATTCTTCATCTGCCTTTTCTTTTTTCTCCTCTTCCACCCTCCCGGGGGGCTCTGGGATGAAGATCAGACCTTGGAGAGGGTATGGGGGGGGGGCGAGAGAGAGAAGGGGGAAAGAGGTTGCTTTACCTGCTGCTCCTTCTCTTCCATTGCCTGGCAGAGGATAAAACTGACACACACACACACGAGTTGGGGCCTGAATGAGAAAGAAAGGGGAAGGGGGCAGGGAAGATTGGGGGCTGTTGTGCTTTACTTCTACACACCTGACCCTCTGTACGCCTCTGCTCAGGCGTCATGTCTTGGGGGGAGGCTTATGTCCCCCCACAGCCATACCTGCCCCCCCACCTGGGGGGGCAATACCCCTACCCCACCTCCATGGAGGAGAAGGCGCCAAGATACCACGGTGATGGGCCACCTTGCCGATTTAAGACGCAGCACACCCCCCCTTGCGCGCCTAGGGGCTCGCGGTGGGGGCTGTCTCCGTCTCACGAGGCGGGTAGTTCCCCTACAAAACGCTCGCCCCCCACCCCCCTTCTCCTCGTGAGGGGAAAATACTGTATCTCCTCAAGGCAACTCTGACCCCTCTGGGGCTGCCCTCAGCTGAACTCCCGCCCTCACCTGGGAGCGAGCCGCCTCCCCAACCGGCATCCTGAGGGGGAGGGGGTCTAGCCACCCCGCCGTGGTGCTGCTGAAAGGAACCCGGACTCCGCTACGCCAGCGCGCTCGGGCCACTGTTTGTAATAAATTACTCCCCTCAGTCCGCAGCTGTTGAGCCGTGCCCCCCCAGGGCCACGCCCCCGATACCACGCCCACTCGGAGGGGCCAACCCCTCCCCTCGCCTTGCAGCCTACAGCCGCCTCGAACATGGGCGGAGCTAGGGAAACGTACGGGACAAGTGGGAGGGGCCAAAACCAAGGGAATAAGTGATGGAATGTGGGGGGGGGGGAAAAGGAGTGAGCAGGAAGGGGCAGAAGAGGGAAGGAGTAGGGGAGATGGAGGGCATAGAAGGGGGAGCTGGGGAGATGAAGGGCGTGTAGGGGGCAGAATGGGGAGGGAGCAGGGGAGATGGAGGGAGCAAAAAGGGGAAGAACAGTAGTGGTGCAGGGGCACAGAACAGAGGGCATGGGGCGAGCAGAGGGGAGCAGATGCAGAGCGGAATGTTTTTTTAAATTGTAAATACACAGAATAATTGGGAATGAGGGGAATGGAAACAGACTTGAGACCATTAAAGTGCTAAGGAATAGCTAATTGCACCTTTTTGGCCTGATTCCCAGAGATGCTGAGCAGCTACAGGTCTTGTTGACTTCAACGGGTGCTGCTCAGCACCTCTGAAAAATCAGACCAATTGTCTTTAATGTTGCTATGAATGGGGACCATTAACACCATTTGAGTTGTTTCCTTTGTGCTACCAAGTAACTCCATTTTGAAGGAGCTGTGTAAGAATGGGATTACTTGCTTTTATATTTCTCTTACACAGGTAAGAAATCAAGGGCCAATTAGTTTTCATTCTTTTATGTGTTTTGTAATTCAGGAAGATAACTATCTTCCTGAATTGCAAAACATATAAAAGAACTATTATTCTAGATTACACTAAGGCTTTATATATGTGATGCACACACAATATTCTAGACAAATAGTCCACAATAGCAGCATTATAAGGGCACATTGTTTTGGACTATGACTATGGTATATTTTAATGGAAGTTAGCAAATGTAAATAACATACATGTGAGTATTTTTCATTAGTTTCTTGTTTTGATCATTCTGGTAAAACAGTATCAGAGGGGTAGCCGTGTTAGTCTGGATCTGTAAAAGAAGCAAAGAGTCCTGTGGCACCTTATAGATTAACAGACATTTTGGAGCATGAGCTTTCGTGGGTGAATACCCACTTCATCAGATCCATGCATCTGACTAAGTGGGTATTCACCCACGAAAGCTCATGCTCCAAAATGTCTGTTAGTCTATAAGGTGCCACAGGACTCTTTGCTGCTTTTTCTGGGAAAACAGTTATTTTTTCTGTCTTGCTAGTACGCTCCAGTTGACCACTAGCTACTGCAGAGTAATTTACATAAATTAAAGTTTAGAACAGATTCACATTTTCCACAATAGAGAAACACACATACATAAAAAAGGCAGCAGATAGACAATGTGTTGTCAGTCATAGCCTTACTTAGGAAAATTAGTGAAAAATTACTGAAAGAGGATTTCGGAACACACCTAGTGGAAAGAAATGGTAACAGAGAAAGAGAGAACATGAGCTTATTCCACACTCCTGCAACATGTTGTGATGGTTGCTCACATATTTGCTCAGTTGCTGAAGTTGGTGGGTTGTTATATTTCTTTAAAAAGATTTTAGCATGTATGCCAAAGTGGAATGAACTCAGCAAAGTAGCAAGTAATGGAGAGTTAAAATAATATTTTTAAGTGTCTCAGCTCCAACTGAGTGGTTTAGATGCTATAATTAAATAGAATGCATTCTCAGCTAGACCCTGAAGTTAACGCCTTATTGAAGTGAATAGTGTGAGGGACGTGTGAGTTGCCAGTTGTGTTGCTTCTCCTGTTTTCCTGGAGACAGTTTAAGAGACTTGAGTTGCAGCTCATTGAAATCAGTCCCACACTTCAGTGGGCTTTGGATCAGACTCATGATACTAATAGGGCCTGTCTGCATCATTTTAAATTAATCAAATTTAAAATTATTCTGGGTTTAAACAGAGGCAATCTCTAATGTAGAGGCACTTAAACTGATGTGTTAGCTAACAGTTTTTAAACCACAATTTGTTTTCCTAGTCTAAACTGGGCCCCAATATTCAACTGGAAATGAAAATTGACAATTGTGCAAAGTAAAAGGACATAGGATCAAGCAAAAACCTTTTTAAAAGTTTCATACACTGTCTCACCTACCCAGATTTTTACCTTATAGGTGGCTCTGAGCAAAGGGAATGATGGTCACTGGCAAGCAGAGAGCTATACTACTGGATGGTCTTTAACCATACTTTCCTTACTTGTGTTCTATACTCCTTTAGCCACTAGCTGGGGGGGACCCTCTAGTGGGCTCAAGGCAATAACTTGATAACAAGGGCTATCTTTAACAGTGTATTTATATTCCTATAGCCTGGCCCTGTAAACTGATCAGATAGGTGGACCGCATGTGTCCACATGGAGCCCCTTGAAGTCAAAATATCCCCATGTGTATCTATTTACAGGATTAGACCCTTTGGGTTGTTATTCAGGGTTTTGTTTATGTGGGTTTTTTTTTGCAACTTTAAGCTTCAATCATGCTATTGACTTTGTGAGGAAGTGCTGTGTGGGTGCAGTGGTTGACCTATACAGACTTAATTGCAGGATCAGCATATTAGGGTTTTTTTTAACGCTGTTATTTATTTTGTGATGTGCCTGAGGTAGGTGTTTGGGCATCTTTGTAGAATTTTGCAGCATGTTGCTTGTACTTCAAAATGGCAGTAGCATGGCAAAGCATTAAGTAGCATACTGTAGCCTTAAGCTGTGTGTGTGACATGTCAGCGCTACCAGCTCCAAATGTTTTAGAGCTTTTAGCATTCATATTTGCAAGTTTCAGGAAAACACCATATATTATGAGACACAATACAATTGTGAAGGTTGGCAACATTGCTTGCACTAGACGCATATGAACACGTGTTGGGTTTTTTCTTTTTCTTTTTTTTTTAAGCCTTAACTCTTTTGGGATGAAATCTTGCCTTATTGAAGTGAAGGGGGGTGTTGTCACTGACTTCACTGGGATCAGGATTTCACTTATAGTGACTGTAAATATGACTTAAGAGGAAATACAGAAGCTGCATATATTTGTGTTCATTATAATATGTGATAATTGGGAAAAAGATTGTGTTATTGCCGTGCAGTGTTTGTTTCTACATACATTTCAGACCTGGGCTCTGATCCTGCAAATACATGCCTAGCTTGTTGATATGAGTAGTCCTCTGTGAATGAATGCCACTACTCACATGAGTTGTGCAGTTGTATATATGTGTTTTCAGGATTGGGGCCTAACATTTTGAATACCACCATGGACCATATTCAGCTGTCCAGTAAAGCAGATGCACTTCCTGCTGATATCAAAAGAACCAGAGCCTGAAAAAACAAATTTTGCTACATGTGTGGAAGAGCACCACAAAATGAAAATGTACGGTCAGCTTATGCCTTTGAGATATGCAGTTAATGTAAATACAAATAAATGCCAAATCAGTGGATTTGGGTGCATGTATCTTCTGGCACAGCTTGACCTGTTTGTTGGGAGTTTTTGTTTGTTTGAGACTGGCTAAACTGTAGCATCCTAATCAATATTATAAATAGAAATAAATGTAGGTCAGAGAGATCAGGTCATCAGCATAGAGTGATGAGTAAGAAAACAGAAAGATTGTTTCAGGAAAATCAAGAAGCCCAGAACAAGGTAACACTGTTGTTTTGTTAAATGCATCATATAATATTACATTATTACATTTGATATGAGGCAATACGATTTTTACAAGTTGCCCCTTTTCTTCCCTTCCTTTTGCCTTATGTTGATGATATTTGCTGTCTTTCTGCAATCACTGTAACCGTCATGTGTTATGTATGAAGTGATAACTTCAGTCTAGTGCACAGGGAGGACTGATAGGACAAGCTTTGTAGTGTCATGCTATTTGTTGATACATAGGCTCACAACATTCAGTTAAGTCAGAAACTAGAAAAACTGCAGCAAACTCAGAGAGTGATAATCCCCTTCCTACCAACAGAGAAATAAAATAATGTTGCTGTCCCTCCCTCAACCTTCCACTTCCCATCCCTATTATTTAAAAAAATGCATTGCAGCACTTTTTAAAGCTTTTGGTAAAGAGTTGGGTGTGTGCATCAAAGGGAAAACACTGTCCGAGAGACACTTGACATCAGAGGTTCTCGAGCAACAGGAAGCCTTTACCCAAACTTAAATCCATCTAAGGTTAATTAAATTATCCAGTCTGTATCACAAAGTAGGAGACCTGTCTGATCATTATTTTGGATGGGAACTCCCTTACTTTAGATTAATATTTAGGCAGTTGTACCATCTTGTGGCTGAGAAAGTGGAATGGATTTAGGAGATCTGAGTTTAGTCCTAACTCCGCCACCAGGGCTGGCTCTAGGCACCAGCGAAGAGAGCAGGTGCCTGGGGTGACCAATAGAAAGGGGCTGCACTCTTTCAGTTATTGGGGCGGCATGTCCGGGTCTGTGGCGGCAATTCAGCAGGAGGTTCTTCAGTCCCCCTCCCTCATCAGCGGCACTTCTGCGGCAACTCAATCGCTCTGTCTCAGTCTTCGGCAGCAATTAGGCGGCAAGCTCAATCTTGCTCCGCTTCAGTCTTCGGCAGCACTTCAGCAGGAGGTTGATTGGGTTTTTCTTTTTTCTCTTTTTCACTGCTTGGGGGCTGCAAAAAGGCTGTAGCCGGCCCTGTCTGCCACAGACTCCCTGTATGACGTTGGTCATGTCTCGTTAGTGTTGCCAATTCTTACAACGTTATTGTGAGTCTCACACAGTTTGGTGGTTTCTTAAAGCCCCTGCTCTTGGAGGCAAGTGATGAGAATCTCAGCTTTCATTTTTTTTAAAGGTGTGTTTTTTCTAGCTCTCATGGTTGTGGAAAAAAGCTTGAAGACATGACCAATATGTAATTTAAAGGCTCAAACATCAGAAGGCAAATAAAAACAAGACGTATTTTTTAAAACATCTCATGATTTTGAGGACCTGATTCATGTTTTGATGACTTGAGGTTGGCAAGACTGCTCTTCATCTCTGTGCACCAGTTTCCCATTTGTAAAATTGGATAATAAACTTCCCTACCTCCCAGGGATGTTGAAATTTACTCTGTTTGTGAGGTGCTGAGATAGATACTATGATGATTGGGACTATATAAATACATAGACTCTTGTGATTAAGGCTTTTTCAATGTTTTATGTACTTGTTTTTTGACCTCTCTCTTATACAAATTACGTTTTTATTTCAGCAAGGAGTATAAGAAAGCCAATCATGTGTCAGCTGACTTATGTTTTTGCCTCACACAGTAGAATGTTTACAGGAAATGCCTGCTACGGAGACAGTTTTGTAGCTAGACATAGTGTCAGATTTGACTAACATGCTCACATGATTAGGTTTACTAAGTGAAGATACAGATGACACAATGATGACAAACTTGCAAGCAATCAGGCTTTTGCAACATCAATTAATCCAAGAAAACGATTTTATGCTGTGGCTCCTTACTGATCAGTAACCATGCATGAGGTTACACGTCCCCCTCCCCCACCAAGAATGTGCCTCCCTGCTGCATAGTAACTATCTCTTCAACGCATATTCAGTTACCAGTCTCCTTCTATAATCAGCAGGCAGACTTTTTTTTTTTTTTTGCGTTCTAGTAGACTAAAAGAACTGCAGTCGTTAAAAGTGCACTTTGCAGGTATTTTAATACTTGTCCAGACTGTGTAGGTTCAATTACATTGTGTAGTGAATTAACATGAAACATCTTATTTTTAAATCATGCAAAATAAACGTTAGTTTGTTTCTTTCAGTGATACACACATGCTGTGAATGAAAATGCATAATTTCAAGTATAGGAGGTGTGTTTATAATACCTTTACTGTATATTTGAAACTTTACATTTATCTTTGATTTTTTTTTTATTCTGGTTAAGCATGAACTTTATTTAACAGATTTGAAATATTAAGTGTCCTCTAACTTCCTTGTTTACTTATCACAATGCATTTGTTATATCATACGTCATGTACAAGCAGAGCTTTGATAAACATGTTTACTTTGAGATGGTTACAAGCTATCATATTTCTTAAAATATTTGCTATTCTAGCAAACTCAAGCTTTTGACCACCCACCTATCCTCCAAAGCTTTCTTTCTGCAATGGCAGCATTCCACTGTGTCTGCATATGTTCTATTTTCTGCTGAGCTGTGTTTTTAAACTGTAAGATATTTGGGGTCAGGAGTCTGTTATTTATTCACTACAGAGTACCTGTGCAATTAATACAAATAAATTGGTAAAATGTAAATTATGCAAAAAAGGCTTCCTGAGGAAATATGCAAAATGGAGATTATAAAACCACAACTATTGCCCAGAATGCATTCAGCTATCAGTACCTGAGACACTGATAACTTTTGTTATTGGTCAGATTCCAACTTTTCTTTCCTAGTATCACATGGCCTTTACTCTATATATCAAGAGTCAGATCTGGGAACAGACTATTAATCCCAGCTCTTCTTTTTTGTCTGATTAGTTTGGGGTTTACAATCCTATTAGTTTATAAAATCCTTTCTTTTGTCGATAGAAAGGCAAGAACATAAACATGTTTTACGATTACAAACCTCTATTCTTTAAAAAAAATTTCTTTTAATATTAAGGACCGATTTCTGAAAACACATGCGTAACTATGGGACTACTCGCATGTGTAAAGGTAAGCACATGTGTAACTAGTTATGGGATCAAGGCCTAACACGTTACTGGTTTCATGGGCCTTTTACATTGAAGTTCTTTATTTGTTTGCAGAACACAGAAAGCACAGTGCAGATTTCTTCGTGACATCCCACCAATATATGTGTAACATTCATAACAAAAGTAGAAGTGAAGAAGGTCATACCAAAATTCAGATCTGAACAACCCTGAATAAAGGGGAGGTTTTCATTTGGATCCACATCTGAATTTTGCAGCTCATATCATTCTCCTAAGTGAAATATAGAACTACCTAAAATCAGTTCTTGTTTTTCTCTCTCATTATGTACTGAAATGGATTTGATTCCACCAAAAAGAACTGTTGAGAGTTAAACTTTTGTTAAACTGGCTTCCCTTTGGGGCACTGATGGCTTACACTGCAAATGTGGAAATTTGCTTTGTTTGCATTCTTTTATATTAAAAAGAGACTCTCTTTTTTGGTCAAAATTCATCTACATCTACAAGAATATGTACAACATAAAGAAATAATGATGGAAATAGTCACACAAAATTTCACAAAACTCCCCAGTTCTGGAGGAACCACCTCTGAAAATGAAAAAGTGCTGTAGTTATATTTCATAGTACATTCACTCTACATTTCAAAGGCTGAAAATGCCAAACAAAACAAAAACCAATTACTACTAATTCTGACTGTATTTTGTGATATGGCTGAGATCTTTAGGAACTGGACCAGGGATACCAATTCAAACAAGCAACAAATATATCTACTTTAAATTAGCAGTAAGGGAGAGACTTAAGATTATGTGTGCATATTAAATTTAGAGTTAAGAAAGTATTCATTTTGTAATAGTTCTTGAGGTATAGATTACACAAGGCTAGTATGAGATGCAATCCCTAGAGTTAGACACAATGTGTGAGGTTCTTAGTCTTACTCTAGAAAAATATTACCTTAGAAGCTGCCCTCTGCTCAATTGAAGTGCCACTGCAGTATTTATTGATAGGATTCCTAGGTCAAAGAGGATGGGATGCAAGAGGCACTTTTACAAAAAAAAAACAAAAAAAAACCCCCAAAATAATAACTTTCACAATATAAAAAAATTAATCAGCTGTCTTCATAAACTGAAGCTAACGTGTTATTTGTAAACTGCTCTGAGATCCTACAGAATGAAAGAGGCATTACAATTCTCATAAGCCTTCAACATTCTTTCCTCCCCGGAGTCTCATAGCGGAAAGAATTCCCTGGGCTCTATCTTTAATTATTATTTTTTATCTTCTTACAGTCGCTGCTGTCCCTTCAGCATGCACACTTATGTCTCAGATCTCCAATGCAGCAAATTCCTGTGCTATCTTGAACTTTTGAATGCCTTGCAGTTGGTATGACAAAAATGTGCATTTGAAAGGATATAAGAGATGAGTGACTGTTTAAAATGAGGCATTAGCATGACAGTTGACAAAGGCATGATATATTGGTAGATCCCACTGGTTCTAATGCTCATTAATGAGAACAAGTATTCCTTGATCAGAGTCAGAGATAGTTGCCTCAAAATATTCTTCACATAGACATTGGATGTATTTCACATTTTGAAAACATTGTATATATGTTCATATGCCTTTTGCTTCAGAACATTTTTGGTTGTTTTCTTTGGTGATTGACAAGTGACCTGAACCTTTACCTGAAACTTTTGTTGTGTTTACTTGATTTCCCCCCACCTTCCCTGTAGGTGCAGTAATAATGCTCTGGCATGCATGTGCAATCCTGTACAGCCGAGATCTCCAATAAAGAGCCTGACCTTGAGTAGTGCTAAGCATCGGCAATGCCATTTAGGTCAAATTACTTTATCTGGGCTCTGAGCAAACTTAGCTGCTCCAGGAAACTCTCAGCAACTTGAAAGATTAGTTTCTATGTGCAGTCTCTTGGCCAAATTGCAGAGTTTAGCCATAATCCCTGACCAAATCTCACTGATATGGGCCCAACTCTCCCACACAATTGTACAGATTTGAGGCAAAATCTGCACAGATGTTGTCAATGGTCCCAGCTGATTTCTATTACCCCAGATCATATGCAGATACTTTATGAGAGAAAGATAGCACAGGAAAATCTTGCCAAATTACAGTAAGTGTAGCATAATACTAGGTCCTGTTTACACAATAGCTATGTCTTTGCTAGTATTTATCTTCAAACTTCTCACCATACGCTACTGCGGATAGAAGACAACCAGTAGTGTTAACAGTAGGAGCTCTAGTATAGACAAACAGTAGGAACAATAGTGTAGATTGGCTGCTGGCATTAAAACTAGAGGCCACTAGAAATTTGTCTACACTTACCTGTTCTCAATATTGCTATCAGCCGTGGCATCAGCATGGGAACAAGGCTGGGAAATTTGCAGGGAAATGTTAGTGTAAACATGGTTGCAGTGGTGCCAGCAAGAAACTGTTTAGATATATGCATGGACCAGATTTTCAGCTGTTGCAAATCAGCGTAGTGCCATTGACTTCTGTGGAGCTACACTAATTTATAGCAGCTGTGAATCTAACTCAGGGTTCTAGCATGTTCAGAGAGATTTTTTTTTTCTTGTGAACATAAACCTCTGTCTGTTGTTGGGAGCCCCAATCCTGCAATGTTGGGCAGACTCCTATTGCATGGAGCCCTACTGAAGTCAGTGGGGTCTACGCGCAACTGCAGAGATCCTCCCACTAGAAGTTCCGGGACTGAGGCTTAGCATGATTCAACAAGGGTGATCTCCACTCACATAAATAATATTTCAGGATTGGGCCCTTAGGGTTTTGCTACAAATATGGTAGTATATTGAATAGGACTACATTCTGGCCCTCAACCTACTCAAGTTAGGGCGTGTCTACATCAGAAAGTTGCAGCGCTGGTGAGGGAGTTACAGCGCTGCAACTTTGAAGGTGTACACATCTGCAGGGCATCACCAGCGCTGCAACTCCCTGTTTGCAGCGCTGGCCGTACTCCCGTTTTGTCTCGGGTGAGAGGATCCACGCTGGTGATCCAGCGCTGGTAATCAATGTAGACACTTACCAGCGCTTTTCTTGACCTCCGTGGAAGGAGGAAGCCTCTGGTAATCAAGCTGGTCCTCTTTCCCGGTTTGCCTCTTTGTTCCCAGGAACTCCCGAGCAAGCAGGTCTCTCCTTCCCTGCGGTTTGCAGGGTGGCTCCGGGAACGCGAGAGCAAACCGCAGCGAAGCTGGTCTCCTTTCCCCGGTTTTGCTCTCTCGTTCCCCGAACCCGCCGAGCAAGCGGTTTCTCCTTCCCTGCGGTTTGCAGGGTGGCTCCGGGAACGCGAGAGAGCAAACCGCGGCGAAGCTGGTCTCCTTTCCCGGTTTGCTCTCTCGTTACCCCGGAACCCCCCTTGAAGCCGCCCAACAGCGCTGCAGTGTGGCCACATCTAACACCACTTGCAGCGCTGGTTGCTGTAAGTGTGGCCACTCTGCAGCGCTGGCCCTATACAGCTGTACTAATACAGCTGTAACAACCAGCGCTGGCAAAATTTTAGATGTAGACATGGCCTTAGGCTGTATTCAGAACAATCCATAGGCAGAATTGCCTTCATTAGCCTTTTCTGTTAATGAGCCTATTTTAAATGGACACTCATGTCAATATTATCCCAGATTCAGGTTTTTCTTAAGATAAGTTTTAGAGAAAACCTATCAACATTGGAAAAAATATTCCATGATAAAAAAAAAAAGGAGAAAGTAAGAAATGTTTCAAATAAGACCTTGAGGCATTACGCTAATACATGAGAGCCAGGCAATTGAAACTGATGCTAGGGATTATATATTTTTAACTATATACAAAGATGAAGGTGCCAAATTTTCCTGTCTAACTGCCGATAAATAAAAATAAATAAAGAAACAGCATGTACAGTGAGTGAGGTAATATATTTTATTGAACCAATTATGAAGATCTTGTCTGAACCTTCTTGTCTGAAAAGCTCTGTGTAAGCTTGAAAGCTTGTCTCTCTCACCAACAGAAGTTGGTGCAATAAAAGATATCACCGCATCCACCTTGTCTCTTAATATCCTAGGAACAACACTGCACACAGTATATATGGAGAAAAATACATTTAAAATGCACACCTATTTCAGTTTATTATCTAAAATATTGTTAGTCATAGCTTACATAGGGATTTTAAATGTTTCTAAATGGGATTTTTTTTAGTCTACAAATGTTCCTTTGAGGTTTTGACATCAAATGTATCCCTCCACTATCATAGTCATTGGCAACCGTCAATCCAAACTGGATCATGGTATATGCATAAGAAGTCTAATCAGGTGCCTGATGAATCTGCTTATGGTTGACAATTCAAGAGTGACACAGCGTGTTATGAATTTCACAGCTCCATGTGTTGTCTGAGTTAGACTCCAATATTACAGAACACTGCTTTCTTCTTTCTCACTTTGCTTCCAGCCTCTGGAACAAAGCCACTGCATGTTGAGTTGCACCCAGTGCCACCTATTCCCTCCAAATTGGATGAGATTCTCTGCGCTTCTCACAACTTTCTATATTGATGTTGAACGACTTCATATCATTTTTACACATCGTAGTACTGCCATAAAGGTAACCCTGCTTTGCAGAGCCATCCTGAATCTTTCTATACAAAATATTCTTGAGGATAGAAGTCTCCTCCCATTCTCCTGACATGAGCAAGCCATCGCAAACCTCCTCTTCTTGATAATGGTTTCTAAGTGTGTCAGTCTTGTGTGCTCCAGTGCTCTGTGCCTGGTATTTTGACTTTTCACTTTATTTTCAGAATCTTGCGCAGCTATTTCATGTAGAAAGCTGTTCAATCTGCTGATGTGGCAATGATATGGTAGTCATTGTTTCTGAATCATAAAGCAGGATGACAGAACACGTCTCATAGATTCACATCTTCATCTTTGTCTATAGTTTGCTGTTACTCCATGCCTGCTTCTGTAATAGGCTGACATTGTTAGCTGCTTTTCCGGTTCTATTAGTCAGTTCAGTCTGAAGGTTAAGATTCCCTGCGGCTCGTGTAACCCAAGTAGCAAAAAGCTGTTAACCGCCAAGCAGATTACCTCCAGAGTGATGTCAGCACTGGTTTTTCCTCTCCTAGGGTAGTGTCTACATCTACCAATTTTGCAACGCTGGTTGTTACAGCTGTATATACAGCTGTATAGGGCCAGCACTGCAGAGTGCCACACTTACAGCAACCAGCGCTGCAAGTGGTGTTAGATGTGGCCACGCTGCAGCACTGTTGCACACCGCGGGGAAGGAGACCTGCTTGGAGGGGGGTCGGGGAACGCCCAGAGCACACCGCGGGGCTGGATACCTGCTTGGAGGGGGGGTCGGGGAATGCCAGAGCACACCGCGGGGCTGGATACCTGCTTGGAGGGGGGTCGGGGAACGCCAGAGCACACCGCGGGGAAGGAGACCTGCTTGGAGGGGGGGTCGTAGAACGCCAGAGCAAACCGCGGGGAAGGAGACCTGCTTGGAGGGGGGGTCGGGGAACGCCAGAGCACACCACGGGGAAGGAGACCTGCTTGGAGGGGAGTTCGGGGAACGCCAGAGCACACCGCGGGGAAGGAGACCTGCTTGGAGGGCAGTGGAGTTTGCTTAATTACCAGAGAGGCTTCCTCAGGTATGCTGGGATACCTGCTTATTCCACGGAGGTCAACAAAAACGCTGGTGAGTGTCTACACCTGATGACCAGTGCTGGTGATCCAGCGCTAGATCCTCTACACCCGAGGCATGACCGGGTGTACGGCCAGCGCTGCAAACAGGGAGTTGCCGCGCTGGTAATGCCCTGCAGGTGTGTACACATCCTAAGTTGCAGCGCTGTAACCCCCTCACCAGCGCTGCAACTTTGTAGTGTAGACAAGGCCATAGTCTTCTTGAAACTAATTGTCAACCTGAATCTCTTCTCTCTTGCATGATGTAGAAAATCTACCCAAGAGATTTTGCAAGGAAGATTCACAATGGGCAATCAAGGCCATGCCATCTGCAAACAGGAAATCTCTCATAACCAGCTCTTTCCCCTTGGCTTTCTCTCTAAACCTTGTGATGTTGAACAAGCCTCCATCTAGTCTGGTTCAAAGATAAATGCCATTATTGCTGTCCTTAAATGCATGAAGAAGCAGGAATGAAAGGTAGATGTCAAAGAGCCCAGGAGCTAAGACACAGCCCTGTTTTGCTCCATTGTTAATGTCAAAGGTATTTGGTTCTATATTTTCATACACTACAGTTGCCCTCATACCTTGATGTAAGGAACAAATGATGTTCAGCAATTTGTGGGTGGACAACCCAATTTATTCAGAACAATAAAAAGGCCCTCTCTGTTGACCATCTTGAAGGCCTTTGTCAGATCGATGCAGGCTATGTACAGTGGCATTCATTTTTCTCTACACTTCTCTTGCAGTTGCTTAACTGAAAATATTATATGAATGGTGGAGCGTCCTGAGAGAAAACTGCATTGACTTTCAGGACAGAAATAGTTATAATGTAAAAAAGTCAGTCAGTATTATATTCACCCAGTTCTGGTGGCTGTGTCTGTATCTAGGAAGGCAAGTCGTTTACAAAAATGTCCAATTCAAAGGCACCAAAGTTGGATTATCTGTAACACCTTGTGCAAGGATACTTACAGGGGAAAAAAATAAAAAGCCTAGTGTGTCCACTGTGTAATGCAACAGCTATTGGTATTGTTGGAAAGCCCATCGTTCTGCTAATATCAGCCTTTAGTGACAATGCAGCTACATCTTTATCAAGGGCTTCTGGTGACATTATAAGCCATGAAAGTGAAAACATGCTTCCTGCTTCAGACTTCCTGCTTCTTCTGCAGGAGCAGCACAGCAAAGTTTGTCACAGGCATTATATCAGTTTCATACTGTATGATAAATTTAAACCCTTTGAGCTGCACCACAGAAGACTTGAAAAGCTGGTGAGTTGATAATACACAGGGACATTGAATACTGTTATGTATGTACATTTACATAGCAGCGCTGGCAAATACTGAGAATGAACAGTAAATGTGACTGTTTTATTATGTGTGAGAAACAAAGTACTATGTTCAAAAGTGAGAGATATCAAAACTCACGCATTGGACATGCAAGGCCAGACTTTCAAGCAAAGCTGGGAATGCAAATTGAGTATTCCAGATGTATGTATACATGGACAACTCCTTTGTCCATGTAACTCTCACAGTTATGCATGGAAACCAAGTAATTGTACATGGAAATAGCTAACTGGGTATACTGTATTTGCATGCACCATTACCTGTTCTGTACTTATGATAATCTCGCATGCAAATCAGTGTACAGCCAAACAACTAACTATGAAAATGTGGTCCTTTCTCTCCTTCATTTTGTGCCTGCATCATCTCCAAAAAGATCTAAGTTTCTATATCCTGCTGTTAACCCCTATACGGAACTTCCCTTTGAAGTAAAGAGATCATATAATTTTTAGACCCCCTTTGCTATGCCAGTTTTCCATGGCCCCATTCTCTTTTCATGCTGCCCTGAGGGAGCACAGCTTCTCCGCAGTCCTCTTCTGTCCACTCCTACCCTTACTCCAGCTCTGTTGCTTTTGGAGTTTTATAGACTTCTTTTTCCCACACCCTCAGTGCCTCCAGTTTGCTCCTATTTGGGCCTATTTGCACCTATGCAAGGGAAAGAGAGGAAGCATGTTGTTTCTCTCTGGTTGTGTATCGAGGATAATTTTGATCACAAGCTACAGTAATACATTTCCATTTGTATGTAGGAGTGTGTGTGTGTGTATACAGAATATGGGATACGTGAGCATTTAATGATTGTCAATAACCATAACCCCAACAAAATACTGGCAATAAAGAACTGCCGTATGCAGTTCTCCAGCTGTCACTAGCTAAGCTCCCTCATTTCTCCCCAGAGTACAGCCTTCCTTTGAGGGGGTTCTTGTGTGCGTATGTGGTTTATTTTTTTTTTGTTTTGTTTTGTTTGCTTTAGAAAGAAAACTACAATTTGTTAAAATTAGAGAGAGAGAGAGAGAGAGAGAGAATCTTAGAAAGGAAAGTCACAAATCCCAACTGTCCTGCAGACACGTGCTCTTTTCAAAACAGCAAAAATGCAAAGGTTCACAGAGAGTGGCACTGGCTGAATTGCTCTGAGAAAATGAGGTTAAGCCACATGCTAGTAGTGAAGGAATTGCTTTAGTAAATATGTTTTTATTGAATATAATATAATAATTAATAAATGACTATGTAAAATCCATGTTAATGTACTAGTCTCAAGAGACACCCCTCCCCACCCCAGATAGCTACATGTCAAGATACACCTACCCTAGATAGCTATCACTTAGTTTCATAAATACTTTCCTTGAATAAATTTCCTTATGAGCAAGGAAGATTTCTCTGAACTGACCTAGCCTTTGTTGATCTGGAAATCTTTCAAGGCACTAAACAGAGTTTTGTGTGTGGGAGCATAGCTAAACAAGATTTGAACAGTAGAACAATAGTGACAAATACACTTGGTTAATATTCTAGACTTGTGTTGTTAATTATTATTATTATTATCTCCTAGGAGCCCTAGTCATTGTGACGAGTTAGATCACAAAACCCCCCTTGGGAGCTGCCACCTGATGTGCCAAGACTACTTCTACCCCTGCTTTTCCTGCCAGCTCGGGGCCCCAGCACCCTGTCTTGCTGAGCCAGACACTCCCGTCTGCTCCAACAAAGACCCAGGGTCTGAATTACTTGCCCCAAAGCTGCAGATTTACCTGAAAGCAGCTAACAGAAGTGTTCTTGTCTTTAACTCTCAGATGCCCAACTCCCAATGGGGTCTAAACCCAAAAAAATCCATTTTACACTGTATAAAGCTTATGCAGGGTAAACTTACAGATTGTTCACCCTCTATAACACTGACAGAGAGAGATGCATGGCTCCCCCGGGTATTAATACATACCTGGGTCAATTAATAAGTAAAAAGTGATTTCATTAAAAAAAAAAAAGTAAGATTTAAGTGGTTCCAAGTAGTAACAGACAAAACAAAGTAAGTCACCAAGCAAAATAAAATAAATCACGCAAATCTATGTCTAATCAAACTGAATACAGATAATCTCACTCTCAGAGATGCTTCAGTAAGTTTTTTCCTCAGACTGGACACCTTCCAGGCCTGGGCACAATTTTTTCCCCTGGTACAGCTCTTGTTCCAGCTCAAGTGGTAGCTAGTGGATTCTTCATGATGGCTCCTCCTGCTTTATTCTGTTCCACCCATTTATATAATCTTTTGCATAAAGCGGGAATCCTTTGTCCCTCTCTGGGTTCCCACGCCCTCCTTCTCAATGGAAAGACACCAGGTTAAAGATGGATTCCAGTTCAGGTGACATGATCACATGTCACTGCAAGACTTCATTACCCACTTGCCAGCATACAGGTACATAGGAAGACTTACAGGTAAAACAGAGCCATCTGCAGTCAATTGTCCTGGTTAATGAGAGTCATCAAGATTCCAAACCACCGTTATTGGCCCACACTTTGCATAATTACAGTAGGCCCTCAGAGTTATATTTCATATTTCTAGTTTAAGATACAAGAGTGGTACATTTATACAAATAGAATGATCATACTCAGTAGGTTATAAGCTTTATAATGATACCTTACAAGAGACCTTTTGCATGAAGCATATTTCAGTTACATTATATTCACTCATAAGCATATTTTTATAAAATCATATAGACTGCAACGCCACAGTCATAACCCTGGACCCCATTGTGGTGGGCGTTGTACACCCAGAGACAAAAAGAGCCTTGGATCTAAGAACAGGCCAAAAGGTAAGCGAGTTTTATGGGGTCTTTTAGCTTTATGCAGGAGTGGCCTATTTATAGAGCCACAATTCAATTAGTGTGGGATAAACCTTAACTAAGATACCACACCATTTAATTAAAATTTGTGGACGACTGTAACAACAATAGAAGTACTTGTGCCTAGAGTTCAAAGGGCTTTACAAAAGGAAGGCAAGTATCTCTATCCCTGTTTTACAGATGGGAAATCTAAGGCCTGGAGAGATGTGTGGCTTGATCAAGGTCCCTCATCAAATCAGTGGCAGAGCCAGTAAACCAAGCATAGAAACCCATTGAAGCACACTGCATAATCCCTGCACATTTATAACCTTCTAAGGAACTCAAGCCTCATGTCAGTTAAGTCACAGGAAGAATAGCGTTTGGAGCAGCAGCACAGTGGGATCATCCCTACATAAGGAAGCAAGTACTAAGTAGTTTGTGGTCAGGGAGATATCCTCTTTTCCCCTTTATGTAGTACAGTTTACCTAGACAATATAGTGTCTTTTCTGCACTTCTGTGTGCAGGTATCTCCTTTTTAAGGGGCAAGGTAATGGCTCCAATTAAATTGAACTTCCAGGGAGTGGCATTACCAGGGAACAGAAATGTTAGAGGCACAGAATCTCACTGGTCTTCTGCTGAGCTCATATGACCCACACAGATCCATGGAATCTGTTGGCTTTAGGGGAGGGTCCCCTGGCCTTGGGGCAAACCCCATAATCCCCGAGCAACAATCAGGCTTCAGGAGGAACCAAGTAGAGATTTCCTTCCCAGGAATGTCACCAACCCTGAGCTTCACTGCCTCTGCTTGACTGCTCTCAGCTAGCACAGAGCAGGGGATGATTCCGCTCATTTCTCTGTTTAATCCTGCAAAATGTTCCCAGGATACCCAAAAAATGCAGAGTAAGCCATTTCTTACCTGAGTGAAGGTACAGGGTGTAATCAAGAATTTGGCCCACTGCTCTGGCAATAGCAAAATAATTGAATTTAAAAAATAGGATACAAAAGAAGATAATATTTTAGATGGAAAATTGAGGAGGATTTAACCCCACTGGGGAATTCTCTCTTTTTGGAAGGAAATCCATTAAAAAACGTCACCTCTCCACATTTTAAAAAAAAGCCCTTAGATTCTTCATTTAGTTTGCAGAGACTAGCAATTTAAAAGACAAAACAAACAATCTGTACACTATCGGGGTAGCTGTGTTAGTCCTGTATCCACAAAAATAACAAGGAATCTAGTGGCACTTTAAAGCCTAAATCTGTACAATATTATTTCTAAATAAATCTGAACTGCTAAAAGGACAGTGGATTGACCGGAATAGATATATTCATAATAGTTCAACAACAGAGCCAAAATCAGTCCCAGTAAAGTGGATGGATTTGGCCATTGCTCATTAATATGATACAGAGTAATAAAATCAGAAGCATAATGGTGCTGCAAAACCAGAAAGTCACTGAAATAACATATCTGTTGACCTGCTTCACCCAAGACTATGTGAAGACAGTTTTAGTTTGATTGAAATCCTAGAAACTCAAGTGACATTTTAGAATTGTCGTTAAATAACA